>NC_141611.1:35523800-35884989 GCF_047967505.1 Dipteris shenzhenensis
TCTACTATGTAGTGTTCATTATCTCCGCTGTGTAGAGATCATATGGAATTGTGTCAATCTATGTGGAGATTGATATTGTGTATATTTGCTTGCTGTGTTGGTGTAGTTTTTCATAATGCATATATAAGTTGCTTCGCCTTGGTTATTTTGTTAATAGAAGTTGCATTGTGGTTGTAATATTTCCTACTACAGTTATGATTTTCTATTATACATTTCATTGTGTCCTTGGTTCTTTTGTTAACAGAACATTGCAAGAATGGCTAGCAAGGGAAAGAGAAAGGTTCGAGAGTTAATTTTGGCTTGATGCAATGATGTGTGCTAACTACGTGCTGAACAGATCACCTACAAGGGCATTGAGGACTATATGATCATGGATGAAGCTTCCAAGCCTACTACGAGATCTGGGCAGGATAACACTGTCTTTATCAGAATGCGAGTGGGTTCGACCCACTGTCGTGATTTATCCACTTCCATGACCAGGTCTGCATTGGGCTCTATTTACTTGAGATGCGCCGCCATAGGGAGACCTTGCTACAACAGAGCAGGGAGCAGCAAGAAGAGACCAAACCACAAGACCAGACACAATGGCATGTCATAGATTTCTATGCATTTGACTCGGCTCCATGACACAATGCGATGGAGGAGGAGCTAGCTGATATGCAGGCGGTATGGATTGCTGAGAGAGGATTGCAGAGGCTACCCATGACACGGACAGCAACCAGAGCACACTCGATTGAGATCCGACCTATCACAGCTTTCCTCAGAGGAGACCGCCCAAGATGAGACTGTGAACATAGCTCAGCGGGTTCAGAAGTCAAGGAGACCACGCCCTCCTCTGCCACCACAGCCTAATTTGGCATAGCTTGTGTAGCCAAATGTCTGCTGATTATATACCTTTCTAAGACTAGAATATATCCAATCGTACAAATTTAGAATTTTTGTTATTCTAAATTTAGAATATATCCAATCGTACAAATTAATCTCATTATTGCATCAACTATCTTCTCAATGGCTCGAGTGCCTCGCTTTTTCTTAGATCCTATATCCGACATGCATGTGTGATAGGCATAATGTAACCAGCCTCAAGGCCAACAAGAGGGCAGTAAAAGATAAATAACAAGCCAATGCTTTCACACTTGAGAATTCAGCAAATAACTCAAACACAGACTGGGAGCTAGAGTGCTCTTGCTCAAGAACAAGGACACAGAGTTCATATGTCATGTGCCTGCACCGTTGCACATGAGAATAACTGCTAACAATGTCACCTAGCCCACTGTTTTAAGCTGTAATTTTGAATGACTCACAAATATGTACACGACTGTAGAGTGAGTTCTTAAAATGCTCTTGGGTTTATTAAATAGAAATCCTAAGGTCAGTTTGACTTCTAATGGAACCCCTGAGTCTGCCTTTGAACTCACTGCAAAAATTCCCTCACCTGAAAAAACCACTGAAAACTAGGTGCGACTAAAGATGCAATGTGCACATCAAAGCACACATCACTGTACTGCTCTGACTTGAACACTAGCACTGCCCAGGAGATCCCTCCCCGACTAAATTGAAGGACTTGAGCACAACAAAATGACCATCAGACTTGACCAAGTGCTTGCTGGTACAGGCTATGAACGGGCTCAAAGATATCCTGCAAGATTACCTAAGAAAACTGCTAACAAAACTGTTGCTCATAGGCGGGCTCTGTCGGAGGAGCATAGTGAAATCCAACTTGACTAGTCTAAGGCTGCTTGTTAAAGATGGCTTCGCTCATGAAGCAGATGGGAATCCATCACTATCATTGCTGATCTGGGGACAGGGGTAACCTACTGGAATAGCAGGCAAAAGATGGCCAATGCTACCTGATGGGTACTAGTAGAGGGTTCATCATGGGAACCAACACCTCACCCAAGTCTACAGCTGGAGGTGTTGAAACTCTTGGAGCGGCTTTGCCGCGGGATCTACTGGTACTGCAAATCTAGCTGTTAACTAGTTTCCTGGCCATCTGGTGATCATCGACACAGTAATCATGTTCAAATCTCTACTTAAGCACATGCAGCATGACATCCTAAGAAGCACTTTTTATTCCTTCCCATAAGGAACAATTCACTACCATTTGACTCCAAAGACTACGCTTGGGAGCAGGCCAAAAAGGTTGAGCAGCAGAGTTAGTATCCCATGCTAACACCATTGCAGCATCACAAGGCAGCCATGGATCGGTAAAACCTTGGACATCCGAGGATAGAACTATCCATTTTAGAGATTCTAGCTAGCCTCACCATGGTCAGACACAATTCTCACATGGCGTGACCAACCACATAGAGCAGCAAGTTGTTCTCCAAGACAATCACAACTACAGGCTGCGGAGTTGCGTTCGGATGCACCATCCCTTTACCACTATGTACCAGTGACCTAGAAATTGTGCAGATTTGTAACAAACTCTTGCAAATACAAAGAGGTTCTTACCATAGATAAATGTATCGTTGCCAATATCTCTTTTCTTCTGCTGGTGGTGTATTTGCAATAGCTCTTTCATAAACTTCCCTGACCCTCTCTTTATTGCCAGCAGTCTCTTCGAGCCTCGCATAATCAAACCACACATCATAATTGTGTCCATTCTTCTTAACTTCTTCCTCATATTGAAACCTTTTCTTACCTAAAACAACATCTTCGATACGCTCAGTATTTCCATGCTGCTTTTCAAATATGACAAATTTTTTGTACAGCTCTTCTGCGTGACCTTTTGGTATATGGTCTATCGCGTATTTATAAATGCATCGAGCCCTTTCAACCTCTCCACAGCGCTCTTCAAAATGTGCAAAAGCAGCTAACAGCTCTTCTGTCTGAGCATCCTCACCTAGCTGTTCCATGGCCCTTTCATAGCACCTACGAGCGCGAGCTATCTCCCCATTTCTCACTTCAAATTTGGCATATCTAACCCATGCTTTGACGGTAGGCAAGCACTCAACATATCGATCATAGATAATCCGCGCACGATCGACCTCATTGTATCTTAGCTCAAACTTGATATAAGCAGACCAACCATGGTGATCACATTCCCACTCCATCCATCGTTCAAAAATCTGCCGCGCACCTGCAATATTTCCAAGCATCTCCTCCATGTGAATATATTTGTACCAAAGCTGGTCGACGCGCGGAAGCAAGGAAACAGCTCGGTCCCAGACATTGCGAGCGTGATTGATGAAGCGATGCTTCATCTCCATCTCCGCATACTTCAGCCAGAGGGTTGTGTTGCGGGATTCAACCTCCAGGGCACGCTCCCAAATAGAGCGTGCACGGGCAAAGTCCTCCTGCGATTCTTCCCATTGAGCATACTTGATCCAGACGCCAACGTTCCATCGAACTCTGCGGACTTGGTCCTCGAATTCCTTCCGTCTGCGAAGGCGATACTGAGCAAGCTCATCGAAGTCGGTGATCTTGTGCAGGGGAGGGCGGATTTCTGCTTCCTGTCTCTCTCGAGCTTCTCTAAGGATCTGCTCAGCAGTGATTTGGATGGGGGCGGGAGTCTTGTTCTTCACGCGAGAGGGGCGAGGGAGTTTAATCTCTGTTTGCTTGCGCGTGAGAAACCCTAGCGCAGGGTCTGCGTCCTTCCACGACGCCATGCCGGACACAACAGCAACAACAAAAATAGCAATCGAGATTGTAAGCCTCGCCTTTTATACCAGCCATAAAAGCACAAGCATGAAAGGGCAAAAAGCATAAAAAAAGCGCATTCGCTTTTTGGCAAAGGCCTTCCTTCAGATTGTGCGGAGCCTTATTCTTCCCACGAGACGTGACCCGTCCCATTCGTTGTATTCGTCCAGTTTCAGCTAAAGTTGTGCTCATCGTGCGTCTTGTTTTTGGAAGGCGTATCCAAGCTTTAGTTAATCATACTGAAGAAATATGACTGCTTGCAAGAAATGAAAAGTGCACAGCAGAGGCTGCTGTGGTGCCTTGTAAGCTTGAACTTGCGCCCTTTGCCTAAGCTTTTGCAAGCTCACCACAAACCTAAGGATACCATACCACTCCTTATGCCCAAAATCTTCTTGGCAAGGTTCCCAGAGATCATAGAGGTTGATACTTATATATACGCATCGAAGGAGCTGTTGAGAAGCCAAAGAATCACGACGACCGTGCTTTCTCACGTCCTGCGAATGCCACTACTACAATCTAAATCTTTTTCTTGTGATCATGCATCACAACGACTGATTTTCGACCTATACTACCTCATACAAGAGGTTTCACACCCACTACAATGGTGAGTCGCAACTCCAACTACACGTATGAGTTAGCATTTTTGGTCATCTCTTGCTTGTGAGACCCTGCGGGGAGACATCTGGGAGCTCCGACAGTCTCATTTTGTGGCCATCATGCCACACACATTTGGTGCCTATGATGTGGCATTTGCATTTAGAGTTAGGTGTAGCTCTCATGGTTGCATTTGGGCCATTACAAGACATGTTTGCAAGTTTGCTGATTTCTGGCATCATTCACTTGCGTTTTGTTGTGTGGGGGAGCCCCCTTACTCTCAGGCGACCAAAATGGTGTCAAGACGATGGCTAAAGAGCTCTGGATAGGGGAGATTGTCCTATCAACAAAGAGGAGGAGGACTGCTGAACCTTGGTGAACAAGGGAGTCAAGAAGCCTCCCGATCAGCAAATCGACCCCATTCAAGGCTAGGCAATCTGTGTTTTGGTGTACTGGATAGCGTTTAGGGTTCCTATTACGAACATACCTCAGTGCACAAGAAGAGGGGGTCATGCCCACTCTCGGACTTCAACATCACCTTGGCTACTTCATTTCAAAGGGAGACCTTGGGTATTGGCTCTTGGACCTTGTACCTGGTGGATTTTCACGACTCCTACATCAGCTCTCGGTAGACTACGCGTGATGAGTATATCGGCACTACCACGACTCTCATCTCTATGAGGTGTTCCCATACTTTGGTGGGTGCTACCCATCTTTGGCAGTGATCTTCTAGCACTCGACATGTGTCATAGCCCAGATACCTTGATGAATATGGCCTATCATATCTACTTCATGTCGTTATTCATCGTAATACAACTTAAGAGAAGCGGATTAACTTAGACTACAGCTAGAAGAAAGACAACTTAGTATCAATTCTCATTGAACTAATATAGCACACTCTGTGGTGAAAAGGACCTAGATAATCACCTTGCTCTACCGTTGTAGAAACCTTCATATCAAAAGAATATTGGAATACTCTAAGAGCAATGTACATCATCCAATCACTCTTTGCAAGCATTGTTTCCCATTCAAAGCTTCACACATGTAATTGATGCAAAGAATCTTCACTTCCAAAGGTTTCAAACACCCTCCCCATGAAGAATTTAGCTAGCACTTTTACATATTTCATTATGAGCTACTTCTCAATTGTAAAACCTTCAAGGATTTTGAAATCCGGTCATAGTAATCACGATAGCTAATGATTTGCAGTTTTCAAAGTGCAATTGTAAAGTAGTTGGTACCTATTATGAAAGATACAATTACCCAACTCCCATCAAGGTAATTTGGGTTTGGCAATAACCAAATTGGATAAACCTATAAGGAGAACAAAGAGTGTCTCCTTCAAACCACAACAGTCTTGGTGCATGACAATGGTAGGGTCCACATCGACTCCACCACCAAGTACAATAGCCCAACACACATATGTGTGCTTTGCAACCTTGAAGGTTTACATAGTGCTATTTGCAACTTGCACGGTTCATTGTGAAAAAAATACCATTAGATTCCCTCAAGTCTCCAATCCTCGAGGCTCATGTAATCTTGGGTGTGATGCTCAACTTTAACTCGAGCCATGATCCTCAAGCTACCCATCCTTGACGCTACTTCATCTTCCCCACTACTTGAGCCACCACTTTCATGCTCAAGTCATACTTTCATTCCTCATATGCCTCTATCCTTGAGGCACATTTACCCTTGAGTCTTCTTCTAGCTCAAACCTATAGCTGAGCCATCATTTCCTTTGACCTTCATCTCATCACCTTTGACCTCAATCGTATCATCATTATCCCTCATGCATTTACCCTAAGTGTACTTTAACCCTCAAACAAATAAATTGAAGTTACCATGTCATCAATCTAGCCATAGATGCCACTGCAACTAGGTTAGCTTAACTATAATCAGTTAACTCAGTCATTCCAATCATAATCAAATTAACATAACCTAATCTATCTTGTGTAAGTCAAAGAAACCAAACCATAATACGTTGATTGGTCTGACTAGACCTTACCCAATTAGGTCTAGTTATTTAAAGACACTCAAATTCAAGGTCCCATTTTATCCTAAATTAGACCAAATTAGACTGGAATTGAATGCAAGGCACATATTTAAATACATTTTGTTTCTAGGTTTTCAAAGTAATTGAATGCAAGACACATATTTAACTACATTTTGTTTGTGGTTTTCAAAGTAATTGAATGCACGGCACATATTTATCTACTTTTTTGTTTTGTTTCTAGGATTTCAAAGTTTAATCATTACAATAAGGCACTATTTTTAAGGATTTTAGATCAATATTATGTCATTTTCAATTTTGTCTTCACCCATAGCATCATACATTTAAAAGGAAATTTAACTAAAGGTGAATCGACCCCCCTGAAGGTTCATATTCATCAGAGAGAAAATGTAATGAAGGTGGGAAAAAGATGGATTTTAAGGGGGAAATAGATGGGAGAATAGTAGGGGAAATGTGGGAACTGTGGGGGACTATATAAGTCAAACCAAAAGGATTGTAAGGGACTTTTTGATGTGACATCTAATCCTATCTACTCTCCCTCCTCCTTCCTGCTACCTGCTGCCTACGCTCACACACTCTCTCTCTCCCTCTCTCTATCTCTCTATCCCCTCATTCTTCTCTCTCTTCCTCTCTCCTTCCCCTTCTTCTCCCTTCCTTCTGCTATTCTCTCCCCATCTCCAAATCTGCCCCTTCCCCCTTCACTACATTGGTATCAGAGCAACCGCTCTCTGGCACATTGCTTCCGTTGGCTTCACCAACCCTACATTATAGCAATCAGTACGTTGAGACGCCTACAGATGCAGCAAGGTACAATCAGCTCGTAGGCTGACAGACGCAGCAAGGTACCACCAGCTCGTAGGCTGACAGACGCAAGGCCAACGATACCAGTTGCTACGTGCCTATCTAAGCCTATCCTCGCATATTCCACAAGCCCACGACCAGTCTGGAGAGCCGAGAAGAGTCCACGACAAATGTTTTCGGAGAGCTCCTCCTCAGCTAGGGTATTCCGCTTGCCACCTACCAGTCTGTGCCTCTAACGGATCCGCCCTTCGTGGCTTGCACCTAACG
The DNA here is from genome assembly GCF_047967505.1 of Dipteris shenzhenensis. Lineage (NCBI taxonomy): Eukaryota > Viridiplantae > Streptophyta > Polypodiopsida > Gleicheniales > Dipteridaceae > Dipteris > Dipteris shenzhenensis. Next base: position 35,531,116 of record NC_141611.1, read on the forward strand.
ACGCTCATCCACTGCTCAGCTTTTCGTTGCCCCCTTTTCCTTTGCAGGCATCCCGTAAAGAAGCAGCCCTGCAAACCCAGCAGGCCCAAGCTACAAGTCGTTGTCCGTGGCATCTCGACCTCGGTGGCATCTTGCTCGTGGCATCGCCGTATGTGAGCATCTCTGTCACTTCAGCGTCCCTTTCCTTTTCGTCACTCCAGCTCTCCTACACCTTTGCCTTGCTCCGCCTGGCCGCCATGCTTCTGTCGCCCTTTCTCTCCGCCTTCTCACCAGGCCGCCGTCGTCTATCATGCCTACAACGCAACCACCAAAAAAAAAAAACCTTAGTCTTTCCTAAGGTTCCAGTAGCTAGGGTTTTGGAAGGGTTGGTTAGCTACTTGGGTTAGGTTGGTTAGGTTAGTTTAGGTCTGGTTAGGTCTAGCTAGTTAGTGGATTGGGTTACTTTGGCTAGGTTTAGTTAGGTTAGTGATTGGGTAAGGTTGGGTTGGGTTTAGTCAGTTTGGCTTAGTTGAGACTACCCTAGGTGTCTTAGTTGTCCTAAGCTCAACAAAAAAAAAAAAAACCCTCTTTTAGGGTACTCCTACAGCCCTATTCTGGGCCTTTCTAAGCCACCTTCGTGGCTCATTTTGAGCCCTGTTTCCAGCCTCTTCATCGAGCTTTCTTCGAACCTCTTCAACGACTGCATTTGAGCCTCTTTACTGACACCTCTCGAGCCTCTACATCGAGCCTTCGACACTTGGCACATTTTCCTCGTGTCACTCATGGCACCCAAACGTGCACCCCGGTCGGATGAGTCATCTCAGCACGGTGACGATGTTGCTCAGCAGGAGCAGATGCCGGTCACAGAGGGTGCATCTCCTTTACAGCCAGTTTCTGCTATGCCTGCCGACACACAGTTTCTAGATGCATTGGCCTCGATGCTTCAGGGGGCTTTTCAGCAGATGGCTCAGCAGTTGGGGCAGCAGCTCACCACTGCTATGGCTATGCACGATACAGCTATCACCCAGATGGGTAAGAACATTGGGCAACAGATCACTACCGCCATCAGTATGCACGATAAGGGTAAGCAGCCCGCACCCCAGCACGGGGATCAATCGGATAGCCAGGGTGATTTTCCTGACCCACACAGGGGATTTATGGCTGATGGCCCTCGCACTTATGATGTTGGTTCTATGCATGCACCCCAGCATGGGGATTATGTTGATTTTGGTGATGCCTTGCCCGTGCCACCGAGCACTTCTCTTATTGATTCCAGGCCTCCATTTGGCTCGCATATTTCATTGGCTGAGCCGTCCATTTTGGGCCGGCCCATTGGCACATTTTTGCCAACGGCGAGCATGCCTGGATTGGGTGTTGGGTTTCAGGGCAGTTGGGAGAGGGGCCAGTCCTCTTCTCAACCTTTTTCTATGCCACCCACCCACCGAGATGTTTATGGCAGGCAGACTCATCAGGGATTGCATGCTTCGATGACACCTCCTGTTAATACATTCAGTCAGACTCAGCCTGCGTATCCGGGAGGTAATGCTTTCAGTCAGACGCACTTTATGCATCACGGGAGTGGTTCTCCTAACCAGCATGATGCTGGAAGTGGGCAGCATGCAAACATGGATTATATGCTTTCAGATGCCTTACGTTCATATAGGGCTTTGCCTGAGGATGTTGGTAATGAGATGCCCTTTTCACAGTATGTGAGCTTCAAGCGTGAGTATGCTGGTAGTCACTATAGGAATAACGCAGCCAAAGATGTGAAAGATAAAATCTCTGTGCATAAGTTTAAGGGTGACACTCGCACTCCCAATGAGTTGGAGGAGTGGCTCACGAAGCTTGAAGATTATTTCCGCTTCTACCCTAAGAATGATGAGGAGAGGATCATTTTTGCTGGCATGCATTTACAGGATTATGCACATACATGGTGGTGTTACATGCGAGAGTCACCTCAGAAGCCTACCACTTGGAAACAGTTCAAGGAGCTTATGGTCACGACCTTCGTCTCGGCCCTGATCCTTGAACAGTACCTTGCTGAATTCTATGCACTGTCACAAACAGGTACGGTCCAGGAGTACTTGCAGCGTTTTTGGAGACTTTCTTTGTTTGTACAGGATATTTCTGAGAAAGGGAAGTTTTATACAAGGCTTAGATCCCTCTCTAGCTGCTGATGTGAGAGCTCACAATCCTCTAACCATTGAGCGAGCAGCCCAGCTTGCTGAGGTGTTTGAGCCAAAATATGCTGGCAAGTACAAGCATGTGTCACATAGCTTCTATGGTACTGCTTATGATGCTGACAGGAAGACAAATTCTGCTGATTGGATTGATAAGAAACCAGCAGCTGCTTCCTTCCCACGATATCCAACGGTTTCTGGAAGTAAGATGCCATATGCAAAGCCATACAAGCCCATGGATGCAAAAACAGGTGTCAAACCCAGTGCTGGTTTTGGCAAATCAGAAGTTAAACAACATTCCAGAGCCATAATGGACAGTAGGAAGAAGGCAGATTTATGCTTTAGGTGTGGAGAGAAATGGACACCTGAGCACCGAGATGTGTGCAAAATGAAGAATGTCAGCTCAGCCAAACTCAGCATGATAATTGAATTATCTGATGATGATGAAGTGGCTGATGTAGCAGACCCCCATGATGTCTCTCATGAGGAATTGACAGGAGTTCATGATGCAGATGAGTCTCCTGACACAGATGCCACAAAGGGGACTGCTTTTCCTTTTGATCCGGGTGGGGCTATTGAGCAAACCACTCATGTGATGCATGAGATTGATATTCAGCCTACATGTAGCAGGAAAAATTCAGCATATCCCTCGAGCTCGAAATCTTGTTGCTGATTTCTTGGCACGTGAAGCTTGTACTTCAATCACGCATGACGCGAGTGGAAGCCGTAAGCCAACACTCTCTGTGTTGGAGCATCAACCTACAATGCCTTTTCCTGTCAGAAGTGATGCTAATGGTAATGTTCCTGTGGATGATGAACAGATTTATTGGGATGCCCAGTCTACACTGTATACCATCTCACTACATGCCTTGATGGGTGCCAAAAGTGCTGACACAATCAGGTTGAAGGGAATGATTAATGGCAGATCTGTCCATGTATTGGTAGACAGTGGTAGCACTCACAGTTTCATTAATTGTAGAACATTGCAAAGATTGGGATTAGTTGCTACAGAGATAGACCATGGTCTGAAAGTGGAGATCGCGAATGGACAGCACATGATCAGCAGACATTGTTGCCAGGATGCCAGGATCAAGTTTTCTGATCATTATGAGTTTGCAGGTGATCTTTTGGCATTGGATATGGGACCCATAGATGCTGTCCTAGGTTGTGATTGGCTGAAATCCCTGGGGAAAATCAGTATAGATTTGAATGCTTTATCTCTTGAGTTTTGCCACAAGGGTAGAACTGTTACATTGCAGGGCATTGTGAATCAGAAATTGCAGGTCATTTCAGCAAGGCAGCTAGCTAGGGAGCTCAAGAACGAAAGTGCCATTTATGCCATTTATGCATTGAATGTCTCTGTACCTCAGGAGGGTGGTATTCCCCATGTGGATAATTGTGAAATGCAGAAATTGCTCTTAGATCTGATATGCCATCTCAGTTGCCCCCAAAAAGAGATGTTGATCATGCCATAGTCCTGGAACATGGTAGTAAACCAATAAACAAGGCCCCGAAACGACTCTCTAAGGTTGAACGGGAAGAAGTGGCAACACAGGTGCGAGATTTGCTTGAGAAAAACTTCATTGCTCATAGCACCTCGCCATTTGCATCTCCAGTACTCCTGGTGAAAAAGAAGGATGGCTCTTTTCGTATGTGCATTGATTACAGAGAATTGAATAAGACCACCATTAAGAACAGGTTTCCTATTCCCAGGATTGATGACCTGCTGGATGAACTCAAGAATGCTCTGTATTTCACGAAGATTGATTTGAGGTCAGGTTACCATCAAATCAGGATGAAAGAGGGTGATGAGCATAAGACTGCCTTTCGTACAGAAAGAGGATTATATGAGTTCAAGGTGATGCCTTTTGGTTTGACTAATGCACCAGCCACGTTCCAGGCACTCATGAACAAGATCTTACACCACCTTCTTTTCAAATGTGTGCTGGTATTTTTCGATGACATTCTCATTTATAGTAAGGATGCACAGGAACACATTGACCATGTCCGACAAGTGCTAGAAATCTTGAGGATGCATCAACTTTATGCCAAGGCCAGCAAGTGCACATTTATGGCAGAGGAGGTTGAATATCTTGGTCATGTTGTAAGCAGGCACGGAATCAGGGTAGACCCAGCTAAGGTGAAATGCATTAAGGAGTGGCCGCAACCACAAAATACCACGTAGCTCAGAGGTTTCTTGGGTCTTGCTTCTTTTTACACGAGATTCATTAGGCACTTCGCCAAAAGGGCTGCCCCTCTCACTGATTTGCTGAAAAAGGATGCCTTCCAGAAGCAGCACAACTCAGCTTTGATAACCTCAAGGATGCCCTTAGCAATGCACCTCTATTGGTGTGCCCTGATTTCTCACGGTCTTTCATTATTGAGACGGATGCCAGTGGCAAAGGTTTAGGGGCTGTCCTAAAACAAGAGCATGGTGTGATTGCTTTTGAGAGCAAGAAGTTTAATGCCAGAGATATGAATTATCATGTTTATGATCAAGAGATGCTGGCAATCTTGCATGCTTTTGCAAAATGGCACCACTACCTGTACGGTAGCAAGATTAAGGTCAAAACGGATCACAGGACACTCAAGTACTTCTTAACGCAGCCTAATTTATCCATGAAGCAGAAGAGATGGCTGGCTGCAGTTCAGTCCTATGATTTTGACATTGAATATAGAAAGGGGAAAGAGAATGTGGTTGCTGATGCCTTGTCCAGGATGTGGTCATGCAAACTGTCTGCCATTTCCACGCTTCATCAAGAGTGGATACTTGGGATTCAGGAGGAATACATGCAAAATTCTGATGCAGCTCCTATTTTTGTGGAGTTACAAAGTCCATCCAGCCAAGGACATGTTCGATTTCAGCTCCGCAACGGACTGTTATGGTGCAGGGACAGAATTTATCTTGTGCCAGACTCCAAGTACAGGTTGATGGTATTATAGGAAATGCACTCATCCCCTATGTCAGGGCATATGGGTATCACAAAAACATATGAAAAAGTCAAGGAGAGCTTTATTTGGGATGGTTTGTGGCGAGATGTGGTTAAGTTTGTCAGTAAATGTTTGCCCTGCCAACAAAATAAAGTGGACAGCCGGTTACCCGCAGGCCTTCTGCAACCGCTACCCATTCCTGAAGGCAAATGGACTCACATTGCCATGGACTTCATTACAGGCTTGCCTTCTACAGATAAGGGTTGGGATAGCATATTTGTGGTGGTTGACAGGATGACTAAGCAGGCCCATTTCATACCGACTAGGACTCGGTACTCCGCTTCACAGGTTGCCTAGCAATTCATTGAGTATGTGTTCAAGCACCATGGTTTTCCTCACGAGATTGTCAGTGACAGGGATGCTAAATTTATGGGTCACTTTTGGCAGGAGTTATTCACTGCAATTGGTACTTCCCTTACGCCTAGTACTGCTTATCATCCACAGACGGATGGACAATCAGAGAGGGTGAACAAGTGGTTGGAGGAGTATCTAAGGCATTACTGTCATGACACGCAGAAGTCTTGGGACAAATGGTTAGCATTGGCTGAATTTTGCTACAACAGCACCAAACACCTCTCTATCGGCATGAGTCCATTCGAGGCTATGTATGGATGCAAAGTGGGAATGCCTTCCAGGGTTGCAGACTTGGCTGTGAAAAATCAGCAAGCAAGGAATGATTTGGAGAGTATGGATGCCCTTCTGCAATTGGCTAAGAGGAATATGCAGGATGCCCAAGCCAAGCAGAAGAAGTATGCGGATGAACAAAGGAGGTACTTATCTTTTGAAGAAGGGGATTATGTGCATTTACGTCTCCATAAGAATCGATATTCCTCGCTGAAAGGTAATACCAACACAAAGCTTGCCCACACGTATTATGGCCCCTACAAAATCATCCGCAAAGTTGGGCAAGTAGCATATCAGTTGGAACTACCCAGTACCTCCAAGATCCATAATGTTTTCCATGTATCCTTGCTGAAACCACATGTCGGACAGCATGTCCAGGTTCTTCCTGAGTTGCCTCCTATGGAGGAAGAGGGCCACATAATCTATGTGCCGGAGCAAATCAAGGGCTTCAGAGATCATGTACTCACGAACAAAGCCTACACAGAATACCTCATCAAATGGAAAGGTTTAACGGAAGATGAGAATTCTTGGCAACCTGAGAGCATTGTGCAGGACTACCCCTATCTCCTACAGAGCTGATCAGTTTCTGTTGTATCCTTCTCATCCAGGGCAGCCTCTTGGAAATTTTGAGGGCAAAATTCTTTGGGAAGGGATGGCTGTAATGAAGGTGGGAAAAAGATGGATTTTAAGGGGGAAATAGATGGGAGAATAGTAGGGGAAATGTGGGAACTGTGGGGGACTATATAAGTCAACCCAAAAGGATTGTAAGGGACTTTTTGATGTGACATCTAATCCTATCTACTCTCCCTCGTCCTTCCTACTACCTGCTGCCTACGCTCACACTCTCTCTCTCTCCCTCTCTCTCTCTCTCTATCCCCTCATTCTTCTCTCTCTTCCTCTCTCCTTCCCCTTCTTCTCCCTTCCTTCTGCTATTCTCTCCCCATCTCCAAATCTGCCCCTTCCCCCTTCACTACAGAAAATGCAGTACATGAGTTCAACGTGGAAGCTGTTCATACATAATCCAAACGTGAATGAATCATTACATGAGCTCTTAGGCTCTCTTTCTTGGCAACAAGCCACTTGTCAAACTCTAAATTACTTTCCTAATTACATGCCACTAAGGGCAACTCTGGAGTCTTCGAAGCACTTGGTCACGCAAACCGCCTCCTAGATTCTTGTTAGGCTCCATTGCACTTAGGAAAATAACTCTTCCTAGTACCTGCAACAATTAATTAAAGCGCACCACCATGGCACCCATTAATTGTTAGTGCTTTGCATGCAAATAATACACTGTGGACTAATTCTAGTCACGGTGGGCGTCCCCACTGAACACATGTGCACACATAACAAATATAAAAATATATATTTATTCTTTGGTTAATCGAAGTCAACGCTCTTGATCATAATTAAGGGGCTTTGACCAAGGGTCGAGGCACCTTAATTATAGTCAAGTCTCTCCAACCGAAGTTGGCACAACTCTCCAACCGAAGTTGGCACATCTTGGTTAACCGTAGTTAACCTTCTTGGTATAAACCAAGTCTTCCTGACCGAGATCAGGCTTACTTGACCGAAGTCAAGTATCTTTGACCGTAGTCAATTCTTTGACCAATAGAAAAACTCTTTTAACCATAATTAACCCAGATGGAAAACTCTTTAATTATGGTCAAATAAATGGTCAACTGTACATTCTCTTAGGATATTTTACATTGTGGTGACATTCCCCTCGGCTTCTATTCGGTTGACCTCAACTGAAAAGCTTCCTTGTAAACATCCAAAAGCTGTGGATGATCGGACAACATATCTTCATCCATCCACTTGGCATCCAATGCCGTATAATTCTTGAATTTTACAAGGTACTTGTAAAACTCTTTGCCTTGAGGGCCTTTGCGTATGGTATGGTACACGATCTGCTCTGGTTGAAGAACCTCCTCCAGCTCATCCACTTCTGGTGGAACATCTGATATTGTTTCTGTAGACTCTAGCCCCTGAAATTTCTTTAGAAGACTCACATGGAATGCATTGTGAATCCTTCAATGTTCTGGCAATGCTAACCTCTATGCAATCTCATTTATTCTTTATGTAACCCTGAAAAGGCCATAGTACTTGGGAGAGAACTTTGCATACACTTTTTGTTTGCCTTTAAACTTATAGAGCCTAGCTTTCTCGAACTTTAAAAGTACCCAATCCCCTTCCTTGAGATCTAACTGTCTCCTATGCTTATCTGCAGCTCTTTTATGCTTCTGTTGAGACCTTTCAATTGCTGTCTGGACTTCTGTCTAGAGGTCTCTCACAAACTGATCAGCTGCAAATATTTCGTCCTTGGTCCTCAAGATAGGTGGCAAAATCACCTTTCCATAGATGATCTCAAAGGGGGCTTTCCCTATAGAGCTGTGTACTGTATTATTGTAAGCAAACTCTACCAATGGTAGGTACTTTTCCCAGTCTGAACCTTGGTCACCCACGTAGCATTTCAGCATATCCAATGTTGCAGAATTTGCTACTTCACTTTGACCGTCTGTCTAGGGATGAAAAGAAGAAGAAAATTTCAAATTCGTCCCCATATTATCAAATAAAGCTCTCCAGAATAGACTGGTCATTCTGGGATCTCGATCACTGACAATGGACTTAGGCATACCATGGTGCTTAAAGATTTGTGCCATGAAAAGCTTAGCCATATGATCTGCCTTTATGGTTTTGCGAACCGGAATGAAATGAGCTTGCTTGCTAAATCTATCAATGATAGTCCCAATCCCATCATTCCTTGACTTTGATCTTGGCAAATAAAAAATGAAGTCCATTGTAATACTTTCCCATGGTGCCTGAGGCACGAGAAGAGGAATAAGTAGGCCAGGTGCCTTCCATCTATCATACTTCACTTTCTGACACGTAAGGCATTCAGTAACAAATTAATGTATATCTTTCCGCATCCCTCGCCAAAAGAAATACCTCTCTAGTGCTAAAGTTGTTGCTGTGATTCCTCTATGTCCAACATAGGGAGGTGCATGGCATTCCTTCAAAATCTTTTTCCTCATCTCTTGGATGATGCATAGGCAGTCATCTTTCATTAAATAGCCATCTTTCAGGGAATAGTGACTCGTGGACTGCCCCTCTTGCATTTGCTGTAAAATCTCGCCAAAATTCGCATCATTGGCATATTGCTCCCTCATGCCTTCCAGGTCCTGATGATAAGCAATAGTCACATTGTTGACCTCGGGTCTTCGGGACAAGGTATCTGCCACTCTGTTCCGAATTCCTGGGGTATGGACAATCTGAAAATGATACATTGACAACATATTTGCCCATTTCATATGCTTCTCTGAAAGTTTTGTCTGAGTTAGAAAATATCTCAGACTTTGGTGATCTATTTTAACAGTAAAATCTGCACCCAAAAGATAATGCTTCCATGTGTTCACAGCATGAACTACATCCAATAATTCTTTTTCATAGATTCCCAAATATCTTTCAGCATCACGCAATCTTCGGCTCTCATATGCTACTACATGTCCATTCTGATGTAATGCAGCCCCAACACACTCTCCACAAGCATCGCAATCAACATCAAAAGGTTGATAAAGATCCGGGACTACAAGAATAGACTCTGTAGTCAACCTCTTCTTGAGTGTATTGAATGCTTTCTTCTGTGATATTCCCCATGTAAAGGTTGTGTTTTTCTTAGTAAGGTCATGTAATGGAGCTGTGATATCAGCAAAATGCCTGATGAATCTCCTATAGTAGGAGCAAAGTCCCAAAAAACTACGGACTTCATGCACAGTTTTCAGCTCAGGCCATTCTTGGATGGCTCAGATCTTTGCAGGATCCATCTGTATCCCATTCTTGGATATTATATGCCCTAGATAATGGATCTCTTCCAAAAAGCATTCACTTTTCTTGCTATTGACAAAAAGCTGATGATTTTGAAGTTCTTGAAATACCAAAGCAAGATGTTTCCTGTGCTCTTCTTCTGTCTTTGAAAAGACTAGGATATCATCAAAGAAAGTACCCATGAAATGCCTGTACTTTCGGTAGATGTGATCCATCATTCTATTGAATGTGGCTGGAGCATTTGTCAACCCAAAAGGCATCACTAAGTATTCATACAACCCGAATGTAGTACGAAAAGCTGTCTTATGCGCATCTTGTGGTTGTATTCTGACTTGATGATAGCCACTCTTCAAGTCTATCCTGCTGAAAAATGTTGCTCCTCTGAGCTGGTCAAGCACATCATCTATGCGTGGTATCGGAAATCTATTTTTGATGGTCATCTTATTCAATGCACATTCGAAAAGAACTATCTTTCTTTTGAACTAGAAGTACTAGTGAGCAAAAAGGAGATGAGCTAGGCTGAATCAACCCTTTGGACAGCAAATCTTGCACCTAAGCCATAATCTCCTCTCTTTGAGTCGCACTGACTCTATAAGGTGGTCTATTTGGTGGCTCACTACCAGGCATTAACTCTATCTCATGATCCTCTGGTCTCTCTGGGGTAACTCCCCTGGAAAAGCATCGTAAAAGCAATCTTTAAAGTTTACAAGAAACTGAAATTTATCTTTGTCTGCATCATTCATTTCAGCATGCATATCATTCTCTTTTTCTTTTACAAAAACCATGTATGCGGAAATTGTAGACTTTATTGCTTTACCACATGTAACATCAGATACAATGGGGATAGTTTCCCCTTTATTCCTGACAACTAAATGCTGGATTTTCCCTCTATGGATAAAACTCAGCACCCTCTCAAGGTGTTCTCTCGTTACTTCCTTTCGATGGAACCACGGTGTACCAAGTACAACATCATGCTACTTGAGAGGAGAGATTAAGAAGTCCTCCTGATCTACATAGCTCTGCACATGGACACGAAGCTTTCCAATCAAAGGAGTAACTTGCACTGGATTCCCTTGGAACATTTGATCGACATCAAGAGCTCTGCCTAGCTCTTCAGGTTTTATCCCTAATCTCAGGGCTAAATCTTCAGATATGAAATTTTCTGTAGACCCTGGATCAAATAGGATTAATGCTTGCTGATCTCTTATCTTTCCCCATGATAGCAAAAGCTCTTTTTCCTTTGGGTCTGAGGTACTCCCCAAAACATCTGGGACTGCTCCCACCATTGGCCTCAGTGGTACTTGTGGCTTTTTCTACTCCTTAGAACCCGAAGGCTTCTCAGGGCACTGGGCAGCCATATGTCCCTCTTTCCCACATCTAAAGCATTTCCCATCTCTGCGGAATTCAGCTATCTATTCAGGAGTGAAGGGGGATTTGCCTTTATATGACTTTGAAACTAAGTACCCCTCGGCTTCTGAGGCTGAAACCCTTTCTCTTCAACCTTGGGATCCTCTTTCTTTTCTGATTTTGAAAAATCAGTTTTCTTTCTTTCAGTACCTCCTGCATGCAAGGATAGCACTATGGATGGATCTTGTAACGGCACAAGACTAGCTACTGAAGCTGAATGCATAAGGTCTTGAATGTTCTTTGCTCCCAAAGCATTCGCTACTACCTGAATTCTTGGACTGAGACCTGCTCTGTACTTTCTCATTTGGGTTCTTTTGGAGATCTTTTTGAAAGGTGCAACCTGCAAATAAGCATCCCAAAACTTTTGGTTGTACACATCCACTGTATCTCCTGCATCCATATGCAAACTGTCCCAATCTTGAAGAGCATGATCTCTAAACTATTTAGGCATAAACTGCTGGTAGAAGGCTTTCTTGAAGTCCTTCCACCTCTTTGGGGCTGACCCATCTGTGGTCTGTGCACTCCACCATGCACTAGCTGTCGTTGTCAAGTGCAAACTGACCATTCTTAACTTGGAGGATTCTGAAAACTTTCATGTATCGAATGCAGCATCAAACTGCCTGATGAACTGCAATGCTTTGTCTATATGACCATATTGTCCATTATAGGTCATAAACTTGACAAATTTACCTCCATCTTTGAATTCCTTGGTCTCTCTGGAAGACTTGCTCTTCCTAGACTTCTTGTGTTTCCTTCTTTTCCTGGATGGTTTATCTGATAAAGAAGAAGATACAGAAGTCGAGCTCGAGGTAGACGGTGAAGGACTTGGAGATCGGTGATGATGCCTCAATCTCTTCCTGCTATAAGACCGTCCCCTATGACATCCCTCTCTCTCAGACTGTACACAAGAGTGTGCCTCTGGCATTGGTACATCATAAGCTACATTTGGCATATTTTCTACTTGAAACAAATGCTGAGCTCTTGGATCCCTTCTAAGATTTTCCATCTCTTGCATACGAGTGCGTACCATTTGCTCAAATTCTTGCTGATTTTGCTGCACACTTCTCTGTCTTGGATGTGCATCCCTATCTGGTGAATCCCACTGGATAGGTGATTGAGCCATTTTCTTACAACTCGTCTGAGATCTGCAAGTTTCTCACACACACTATGTATGCAACTGATGCACACTGCCTTTGCTTTTCAAAGAGAAAAATTACCTCAACAAGAGGTGTCTTGCATTCACAACTTATGCCAGTGCCGGGCTGTCTATCAACTCAAGGCATAAACTCAAAGCTGTGTGCCCCTTTTCTGGCTACTACAAATGACTTCAAAATACTTCTGTTTTTCCCTCTTTTCTCTGCTCAAAGGCATGCATATTATTTTTCTGCAAATCTCTGATTTTACTGTGTTTCTGCTGCTTTTCTGACAGTGAAAGTCTGACAGGTTGGTGAAAACTGCTGGCAGAAACAGTCTCTGCAACTGTCTATTTTTCTTTCTTTTTTTTCTTTTTTTTTGGACAGTAACTAGATGGGTAACCGGCTGGTTACACTAACCAAACTGACCGGTTCTGGTTTGGTTAGTCTGCAACTAGACTAACTGGACTAGTTACACCAACCAGACTGGTCTGGTTAGGCTAGATTAACTGGGCCAAGGTTGAACTGACTGGGTACTGGTTCAACTAACTAGAGTTAACTAGCTGTAGTTAACTTGACCAGGGTTTCACTAACCACGGGTCAAACAACCAAGATTAACTGTACCAGGGTTAGCCGTCAGGCCAGCACCAGGTCACATGTGTGCCACGTCAGCATCCACCCAGGCCTGCAATTGTCTGCCACATCAGCAAGCTCTAGCTATATGCCACGTGTCTTTTTGCCACATCAGCATATGACACGTCACTGCCATGTGTCAGGTGGCCAAGTCAGGGCCACATCAGCCACCTGCATGCACCATATTGCCACATCATCCCGCACGTGTGGATGCCTAGCCACGTCACCAACGGGTTGAACCTTGGATGAAAACGGGCGACAAAAACTCTATACAACAATCATGTGCCGTCGCATTCACGGGTTGGTGGTCTGCTCTGTTGTTCTCCAAGCGCCCACTGCAAGGGATAACCACACTTGTGCAGCACAAAATTATTTTGTCAAAGCCTTGTTCCACCATACTATCAGAAGTCAATGTATCCTCTCAGCACCTGACGAATACTTTACGCTCAAGACCGTCATCTCCAAGGAAAAAGATGAATCCGGCTCTGATACCAATGAAACCTCCTTCATAAAAGACAGCAAAGACACTCTCATTTTCTCTCCCTACCCCTCTCTCAATAGATACACTAGGGCCCAAGACAATCGTCAGGCTCGACCGCCCGAAGAATGCAGTACATGAGTTCAGTGTGGAAGCTCTTCATACATAATCCAAACGTGAATGAATCATTACATGAGCTCTTAGGCTCTCTTTCTTGGCAACAAGCCACTCGTCAAACTCTACATTACTTTCTTAATTACATGCCACTAAGGGCAACTCTAGAGTCTTCGAAGCACTTGGTCACGCCAACCGCCTCCTAGATTCTTGTTAGGCTCCATTGCACTTAGGAAAATAACTCTTCCTAGTACCTACAACAATTAATTAAAGTGCACCACCATGTCACTCATTAATTGTTAGCACTTTGCATGCAAATAATACACTGTGGACTAATTCTAGTCACGGTGGGCGTCCCCACTGAACACATGTGCACACATAACAAATGTAAAAATATATATTTATTCTCTGGTTGACCGAAGTCAACGCTCTTGATCATAATTAAGGGGCTTTGACCAAGAGTCGAGGCACCTTAATTATAGTCAAGTCTCTCCAGCCGAAGTTGGCACAACTCTCCAACTGAAGTTGGCACATCTTGGTTAACCGTAGTTAACCTTCTTGGTATAAACCAAGTCTTCCTCACCGAGATCAGGCTTACTTGACCGAAGTCAAGTATCTTTGACCGTAGTCAATTCTTTGACCAATAGAAAAACTCTTTTGACCATAATTAACCGAGATGGAAAACTCTTTAATTATGATTAAATAAATGGTCAACTGTACTTTGACTTAGGATAATTACATTGTGGTGACAACACAAGCCCTCGCTTATCCTACCCTAGCCTCCCACTGGGCAAGCACACCCACAAGCAAGGCACTCTCTCTCTAGGTGACATCAAGAGATATTGACCTCGAACAGTTATCTATGATTTTCTGAAGGATTCGGAAAGTATTAGTGGAACCTAGGGTGGAATCCAGAAATCGTAATAGAGTTTATGTGCTTTGAGACATTACTAAGACAAGGTTTGGTAATATTAAGGTTAAATCAAAATAATATGCACTCATATGTTTACCCCTTGCAATTGGGAGCTTTTGTTGGAGATTGATTTCATCGCGAACTCTTGTGTCAATATATTTAAGAATGTACTAGCCTTCGTCATGGCTGAGTCTACCCTTCACCTTCGAAATGCCGACAAAAACTCAGTACGAAGGCTTTGTATAAATGGATGCTCAAGTATGTATGGATGTGTGGATTGGTATGTGTGAGAGCATATGTTTATACAATGGTCTACACCCACTATTGGGCGCTAACGACGTCAATGGGATGTCATAGTAGCTAGTCCCTGCTATGGGTGATGGAGTTTATGGCTTTTAACCTTATGAGTGACAATCATAGATTGAAACTGCACTATGTTGTGTTTTTAGAGATGAGTTTGGGCATGTTCTTCGACTCATCTTGTCACAGGGACGTGAAAAGTCTAGTGTAGTTCAACCCGAGGTTAACCGTGGTTAAGTCAAGTAATAATTTGGTCGTGGGGGACTGGCTAAGTGCAAACTTCCTAGAAGTTCTTAGGGGCAAATTCTAGGTGCACCCACTAGGTCCTTGGGGCAAGGCAAAGGCATTAAAGAGGGGCTTCAAAGTTGGGCGAAAGACAACCAACGTTGCCCTTGGTCAAGTGGGTTAGGACTTTAATGAAGGGCTATTTGTCATGCATGTGTATGCATGTGCTCCTACCAGCTAACATCTCTCTCCCTCACCCCCCTGAGCATGTCCAGCTTGCAGCAGCTTCCAGCGCTGATTTTGATGCACACGCATTTTCAGAAGCTTCTACACACGCATTTTTCTGCTGCAGGCTTCCCAAGGCAATATGTACAACTCGTGCGGACTGCTGTACGGTGCATTTATTGCGATGTATGTTGCATTTAAGGCAAACTGTACGGACCTCAAGCACGCAGCTCGAGACATCTACGCGGACATCGATTGTTGATTTCGAGGACATCGGGCACTAATTTCGAGGTCATCACAGTGAGGCCCAGATCCCGAGGCACAGACATTCTGGGTGCATTTCAGGATAGATCTCTTGCGCAAACCTCTTTAGCCCTTTCTTGCCTTCTCTCCACTCTCTATCTATTATTTTCTCTGTTTTCTTGGAAGCTGGCAGACTCTTGCACCTTGTTGGGAGCTTGGACAGGAGATAAGCGTGAGGACAAAGCTCGCCCCTTTGCCAGGGCCAGAGGGTATTTGGTTTTTGTCTTCCATTTAATTGCAATTTTTTTATTTGAAGCTATTTGCAGTACTTTTCTTATGTCTGGAGTCTTTCCTGGTTCCCACAAGCTCAAGCAAGCACTCAGAAGCAAGGGTGTGCCTTGGGAAAGGCCAGAGGACCGTGTTGATGCATGCCTTGAGGCTACCTTGAGCACGGTTTGCAATTGGTTTGGATGCTTTGATGTTTTCAATTAGGTCAAGTCAGAAGTGAATACCTAAATTTGCCTTGCCAGTTGGATCTTTAGTGGTGCACTATAGAATAGATGTCCAAAGGGTAGTTAGAAGAATTGCAAGAGGAACAGTGTAGGGGTAAGCCCCCTAGTGTAAAGCAAATCTATTCAGAAATATTAAATAAATACCGAAAGGAATGCCAAGGCATTTGGGGCTAGTGGGTGTCTTGCGTAAGGTTTTGATTGAGCAGGGGCATTCCAACCTCCAGATGGTTGTTATGCAGTTTAGTTCTAAGTGAATTTAAGTAAAGGCAATGTTTGGCATGATGCATGGTGGCTTTAATTGACGCATTTGACAGTTTAGCAGAGGTTCACTGCCCTTTAGTTTCCTAAACGTCAGTTTCACATCTAGATATGTACTTGCCAGAGGGAGGCATAGAATATAGGCGCTCAGATGCCTTTGAATGATTACAAAAAGTACAGAAGGAAAGCTTTAAGCTACACATTCCTACTCTCACAGGGGCGGGCACACCCACAACACAAGCCCTCACTCATCTACAGTAGCCTCACTCACTAGGCGGGCACACACACAAGCAGGGCCCTATCTTTCTAGGTGACATCAGCAGCAACTTGTGCGGACTATTGTACGGTGCATTTATTGCGCTCTACGTCCCATTTAAGGCAGGTCACACGGAATGTATGGAACTGAGGCACGCAGTTCAAGTCACATGTACTGGCATCGAGGCGCTGATTTCAAGGTCATCACAGTGAGGCACGGATCCAAAACATGAGCCACTGGTTGAAAAGCCAAGAACCGGAATCGACATCGGATTATGCCAGAGGGCTTCATCATGGAAGCTACTTGGGCAACGTCATCGACGTGTTGGCATTGGGCCCATATCCTTCGGCTACGCCTCGGCTCCCGTTGTCAGTTTCCACAGCTTCCAAGCCACTAAATGACTCCAGATCTTCACCTGCCAAATAGAATAATTTGTCCCATCCAGTTTCCCGGACTCTCCAAAGTTAGGGATGGTGAAAGAAAGAAATCTGGGAAAGGAGGAAGGAAGAGAAGGGGCTGAAGAGGCTTTTGAAATCGACATCTCTGCTGCTAAACCACATAACAAAGTCGAACAAACTCAAGCCTCTGTAGACCAGAACTTTGTGCGCACCTAACTGAGCCTGAGTCAACCTCCTTCTCGCAACGACACTGTCCTCCAATCGTGAAGTCGATTCCCAAGAGCTTCTGCATCAGGGTCGTCCTTCAGCAAGGTCCCTGCCTTCAGGCTCCCACACCTGTGAGCCTCCTACTTGGGCTCTGATACCATGTTATAAATGGACCAACAAAGGGTACGCATAGCAGAAGACTGATAGAATAGCCCAAGAGCTCACACTGTGTGTGTGTGGGAGTGGAATCACAAACTTCTTAAACTTATGTAAATCAAATAGATGTGCAAACTCATCAATAGACAATGATCCAGCCAGATATAGAAGCTACAAAAGAATATATATTTTCGTCCAAGGCTATGGACACAATACAAAAGAGAAAGTCTCACTAGAGTGTGGTCCTTAGATCTTACCAAAAGGTACTTCTACTATCTGCCGGATATCTCTAGAACACTGAGCCCGCGTGCTCCACCTCGAGCATATGTAGACTCTCCGTCAAGGTCCTTCTACCTTACTGCCAGGCAGCCTTCCAAAAAGGTTCAATCCTTCACCTCCAGTGATGAGGCCCAAGGAAGGTCTCTTTGGCTGCCCCAAACTGCTGGAGATGTGCTGCTGCAAGTGATAAATTATGAGGGCACAAGGCCCTCCCTTTTATAGGCCCAGAGGGCTGGCCAACCAACCGACCCAAGAGGCCCAAAATGGCTGACCTGCTGGTAGGTCATTTTGTCCCCTTTGGCCTATATAATGTGCCCCTTTTGGGGCTCAAAGAAGGGCCTGGTTGGCTGGCTCTTACCATTTCCAGGTAGGGGCCCAGCCCCTAGATCTGGCCCAACCAGGGCCTGGTTGGCTGGCTCTTACCAGCCCAACCAGCCCTCCTTTCTGGCCGACCCAGATATGCTGCCTTTCCTGCCATCTCCATGGGCTTGTTGCAGGCCATTAGCCTGCCCACAATCCCGCCAAAACCTTCACTATTCAGGTGCCTATGCCCCGGGATAACCTTGCCTCTATGTTGCTGTTGATTCACCTCTGCCAGGCCAGATCCAGGGCCTGATATCCCCGCCACCTGTTCCATACAGTTGCACCATCTGTTGCAATCCCGTTGCCTTCCTCTAGAGCTCCACTACACCGCCCTAGCCTTTCCTCTACTAGTCGCTTCATCCATTGCGTTGATCCCCGCTCCCAGATGGCTCCAGGTACTTCGCTTTTATATACCTAGATGAATCCAGGAACATTCCCAAACTCATCCTCTAAAAACACAACATAGTGCAGTTTCAATCTCATGAGTCACTCACAAGGTTGAAAACCATAACCTCCATCATGCACAGCAGGGACTAGCTACTATGACATCCCCACTGACGTCATCAACGCCCAACAGTGGGTGTAGACCATAGTATAAAAATATGCTCTCACACATACAAATCCACACACCCACACATACTTGAGCATCCATTTATACAAGGTCTTTGTACTGAGTTTCTATCGGCACTCCGGAGGTGAAGGGCAGACTCAGCCATGACGAAGGCTAGCACTAAAGGAGAAGGCTAATCAAAAGGTAGTCCAAAATCTCTTCATTCGAGCTACAACTGCTTGTAAGTCTAAACGTTTTCATTTTAGTCTCTCCCCAATGAGCATCTAAATCTAAATCTAGCTGATAGGGCAATGGACCATTTAAGATAGAAAGAAGTATCACAATACCAGCAAGCCGCAACTTGTCTGATCCTTGCCCACATGGCAACCATGATGCTGCCCATGTGGTAGTCTCACAAACCCTAGGTTCACCCCCCCATGCTCTCCTCACATATGGGGGCTTACAAATGGGGTGGTGACCTTTCCAACACCCCCTCTCACCGACACATCTCAGCCCAATGCCAATACGTCGATGACGTTGCCCTAGTAGCTTCCATGATGAAGTACTCTGGCACAATCCGATGTCAATTCCGGTTCTTGGCTTTTCAACCAGTGTCTCCTGCTCCTCCGGGTCCGGTCCTGCACAAGCAAACCATCCCGATCCACAGGTCCATCACCAAAGAGAGTAAAATCAAATTTCTATTATGATCAAAAGGTACTTTGGAAGTACAGCTGAAGCCCCTTTTATATTATTGGAAAGTGGGCCAGCAACATTGAATGCTTATGGGATAATTCCCAAGGGCTGCCACGTGGCACTGCCAGATTTAAAGTAGCATTTACAAAAGAAAGTAGTAGTTACCTACTAAAACGGAGCTAACTACTTAGTGTTAGAAATCGACCAACAAAGGGTACGCACAACGGAAGACTGATAGAATAGCCCAGGAGCTCACACAGTGTGGTGTGGGGTGTGGAATCACAAACTTCTTAACTTAATGTGCATCACATAGATGTGCACACTCATCAATAGACAATGAACCAGTTAGATATAGAAATCACCAAAATAATATATTTCCGTCCAAAGCTATCGACACAATACAAAAGAGAGAGATCCAAAGTCCCACCAATGGTGTGGTCCTCTAATCTTACCACAAGGTAGTTCTTCTGCCCGATATCTCTAGACTCGAGCCCGCATGCTCTACCTCGAGCGTATGTAGACTCTCTGTCCAGATCTCAGCACCTTGCTACCCTGGTAGGCAGCCTAGGGTTCAGCCTTGTGAGCTAAGTCTGCAGCAGCACCTCCAGCACTCCTTCACCTCCTGATTGTAGGCCAAAGGATGAGGGTAAGCTGCTCCTATCTTCTCCTCTGATGGCTGACCTGCTGGATGTGAAGAATGAAGCTGGATGCCTCCATTTATAGGCCCAAAGGGCCCCTTGAAGTGACCGACTGGCCTGCCCTAATATGGCCGACCAGTCTGCCATAAAACCGACCCCACATGCCCTTATTTATTGGGCTGTGGGCACATCTCTAGGGCTGTGTGCTCCCTGCCTTTAAGTGGGGGGCCCAGCCCCCTTGCTTTGTGTGCCAGCTCCCTACACCCCCCCCTAAGCATGGGGATGTGGGCCTTCTTGGCCCTATATAAGGGCAGGGTGCTGCCCATTGCAGCCCCTCCCTTCCTTGCAACTCTTGTGCTGCTGCCAGGCCACCTTCTGGACCTTCTTGCAGATCGTATCCCTTCCCATGGATCCACCATGCTGCCGTACTGCTTGCGTCCCTGCATGTAGACAGCCACTATGTTTTGCTCACTACCCACACAACTGTATAGATGCAGAATGACCTCCGAGTCTCCAGCTAGACCACCCACAAGCATCACATAGACCACTCAAGCTCTGATACCACTTGAGAGTGCTCTCAACAGAAGCGGAACGGATGAGGGTGAGAGAGAGGGAGAGCCAAAAGAGAGCCACACAAGTTTTTGTGGGTGCAGAACACCCTAATCTTCTATGTCATCCATATATATATGTGTTTGAGTATTGTACATAACCGGGGTAAAGGCGCTGTGGCCTTAACCCCCACACATGTTTATGTTGGATGTGAAATGGTGAAATTTATGTGAAAATGGGATCAAGAAAGTGTGAGAAAATATTTGAATGGTTTTTTGCAAACCATTAACTCAAACCAAATTTTGTGATGCTACATCATCATTGTGAATAGGTACGCACATTGTTGCACTATTCTTATTGGTGGATAGTTTGAATCATAGATTTTTGACACCATACACGCCTTAGCAATCTTCCAAACTAACTTCCTACCAACTCAAAACACTAAAAAACACAGTCCTTGCCTCTTATGTTACATGGCTTTCTCTTCTTTAATATGAGGAGCTGACCATGTGGCAGCCCCCTCTCTTTCTTTTCTCTTGGGCACATGCCCTAGGTCTCCCTCCCCCACACTCTCCTCATACTGGGGCTTACAGATGGGGAGGTGACCTTTCCAACACTAAGCTGCAAGTAACTACTGTTACAATCCCCTCCTGCTTACAGAAATTTTGTCCTCAAAATGAAGACAAATAGTACAACTGAAAATAGAAAGGGTAGGAATATTCCAGCCTGGTATGAGCAAGCAGGCATAGACTCAATATCCATGAGATGTGGATGCTCCTGCAAAATGTCTCTGGCTGCCATGTGGCCTCCTCCTCAAGCAGATCTTTCCATTTGATGAGATACTCCACCATGACTTTTTTTCTGAGTACCTTGTCTCTATAGCCCAAGATATTTTCTGGAATATACTCAATTTGACCTGATTCATCCATGGGAGGCAAATCTGCTGGAACTGGAATGGATGGGCCCACATACCACTTGAGTAGGGAAACATGAAATACATTATGAATCTTGGTTGTGGCTGATAAGCTGAGTTTAAAGGCTAAGTCTCCCACCTTCTTAAGGATCTGAAATGGGCCATAGAACCTGTGAGCTAACTTTGTGTTAGTATTGCCCCTTAAGGAAGCATACATATGAGGGTGCAGCCTGAGATAAACCCAATCTCCCTCCTCAAATTCCACATGCCTCCTCTTCTTATCTACATTTTCCTTCATCCTAGCTTGTGCTTTGAGAAGGTTATCCTTGGCCAGCCGTAGGATGGCTTGCATTCTTTCCACTTCATCCTTTGCATGCTGATTTAACAAAATCTGATCTTTGATGGTGGAGGGTAACTGAACTTGGCATCCATATAATGCTTCAAAAGGTGATATACCAATAGTGGTGTGCTGGGTGGAATTGTAACAAAATTCTGCTAAACACAACCATGTATCCCAAGACTTTTGTGTCTCAAAGCAAAATTGTCTCAAGTATTCCTCTACCCACTTATTTACTCTCTCTGATTGGCCATCTGTTTGCGGATATGCTGTTTAACAAAATCTGATCTTTGATGGTGGAGGGCAACTGAACTTGGCATCCATATAATGCTTCAAATGGTGACATACCAATAGTGGTGTGCTGGGTGGAATTGTAACAAATTCTGCTAAACACAACCATGTATCCCAAGACTTTTGTGTCTCAAAGCAAAAGTGTCTCAAGTATTCCTCTACCCACTTATTTACTCTCTCTGATTGGCCATCTGTTTGCGGATATGCTGAAGGGTCAACTTTGTTCCAATTTGAGAGAATAATTATTTCCAAAAACCACTCATGAATTTTGCATCCCTATCACTCACAATCTCTTGTGGAAGGCCATGCAACTTGAAGATGATTGGCCACTTGTGAAGAAGAATAAGTGGTCTTGGTAGGAATAAAGTGAGCTGTTTTGGTTATTCTATGCTCTTGCTGTATATGAGAATATCATCAAAGAACACAAGTGCAAACTTGAAGAGATAAGGACCAAGATTTGGTTCATCAAGCACTGAAAAGTAGCTGGGGCATTAGTGAGCCCAAAGGGCATCACTTTGAACTCATAGTGTCCTCTTTCAGTTCTAAAGGTAGTTTTACTCTCATCTCCCTTCTTGATCCTTATCTGGTGGTACCCTGACCTGAGGTCTACCTTTGAGAAGTATTTGGCTCCCTTAAGCTCATCCAATAGATCATCCACTCTAGGGATAGGAAACCTATTTTTAATTGTCATTTTGTTTAATTCCCTATAGTCAATGCACATTCTGAAAGTCCCATCTTTCTTCTTGACCAATAGAACAAGAGAAGCAAATGGGGATTGACTATGGGTAATAAAGCCCTTATCCATTAATTCTTGAATTTGTTTAACCACTTCATAGGTTTAGCCCCCCCCTCCAAATAAATGGCATGATCCACTTTCCTTTTTGGTGGTAGACCAGGTGAGGCTTCCCTAAATATGTCCTTATATTGCTGTAGCAAATCAAACATGTCAATATCTTCAACTTTGAAGTCCTTGCCAGAATTTTGAGTGCTTTCAGCTTCAATCTTAAGTGCAACTAGGCTCACCTCTTTCTTCAAGAGTCTTCTAAGCTGTTTAGCTTAGACCAACTGTAATTTCTGAGGATGAATTCCAAATAAACAAACTTCCTTATCCTCATCTTGGAAAGTCATGGTCATCCCTTTGAGATCCATGATGGACTTACCTAGTGTTTCGAGCCAATCACAGCCAAGAATGATGTCTATAGGACCAAGATTTAATGAAAATCAATCCACAGCACAAAAGTATTCTGAAGAGAGCTTAATATCCACATCCTTGAAAATCCTCTGGCTGGTAGTGTAGGCTCCATCAGCCACGTCCACCTTTAAGCTGTGAGGTAATTCACCACTTGGGAGCTTAAGTGATTGATAGACTTGGAATTTACGAAGCTGTGGGTACTTCCTGTGTCCACAAGTACATAGACATCTCTGCCCTTAACTTGCCCTTTGACTCTAAAAGTAGTAGGTCCACTTATCCCACTTAGAGCATTGCTGGAAATGACATACAATTCTGACTGAGTATCCCATGCCACTTCTTCATCACTAACACTTCCATTGCCTTCAGCTTCTCTGCTGGGTACACAGCAAGCAAGAGAATCCTCAAGATGATAGGACTTGTGCCCATTCCTTGCCGTAGTTGCATCTGAAACTGACTGAGCAACAAATGGTAGAAAATTCCATGTCCTAGAGCTGTCAATGGCTCTCAATTCACCATGATTGAGACCCCCAAGATTGAAGACAAAGTTCTCATCCTCTATCTCATCATCTCTTGGAGCTTCTTGATCACAATGATGGTACTCTTCAGGTTCCTCACACTCCTCCTCAGATTCTGAAACCTCAATGATCATGCTCAGCTTACCTGAGGCTGGCTTTGCCTTGCATGATTTGTTGTGATCAACACTGCTAAAGGATGCCTTTTGTTTTGCAGGGATTATGTTTTTATTTTTGTTTGGAGAGTTTCCACCATGCTCAGAGCCGGAGGATACCCGGCCTCCACCATACTCTCCTCCTCCCTCTATGCAGTCTCCGTCCCCTTCGTATTCACACATCTCTCCATCCCCTTTGCATTCACACCTCTCTCTGTCCCACATCTCCATACCATGGCGCACAGTTACTCCCCTTTTTATATTCATTCTAGCTATCCTCGGAGCATTTTTGGCAGCAGCTTACCACTGTCCCCGAGCTATCCCTTCTTCATGATTTGCTTGGCAGCGCTGTTGTAGCTGCTTGTGAGAATTCGAGGCGGGTCAATGAAGTTCCATTGAACGCTGCTAGCAGGGTAGGACAGTGAAATTCTGTTGTTTGGGGATTTTTCTTTGCTAGAGTATTAAGCTTGAGGTTGTACCCAGTTTAGACTTCAATAATTTTGCAATGTCTCATAAGTTTAACCGTGTGTATGGCAGATGCATGTTCCTCTATTATTTCTGTACGCTGTTATGGCAGGTTCCATAGGAGAACCTCGCCGAGCAGCCGATGTTTTAGGAGAGCTTGTGAGACTTCACTACAGCTACCAGGATGGGATCTCTGCCATGCTGGAGTGGTTCATGAACAAGCTCAAAGAAGGGGCATTTGCGGAGTACGAGGGTGGCGTGGAGATGGCCGTGCCTTTTATATCATCATTGGTGGTGCAAGGGCTAGTGACTCCAGGAGTCGCCCTTGGTAGCTTCGATATCTCAGCCGAGAGGATAGGAGTTCCTACCTATTAGAATTTTCTTGTCAAATATTTCAAGGTACGTGCAATTTTTATTATAAAGTTTGTGTAGGACTTCAAAAAACAAGCTTTAACAAATTGGATTATTCATTTGCAGGATTTGCAGGACATAGAGAGGCTGAGTGGCAGAAACAACTGGAGACTCCTTGCCTTTTTCCAAGGTGCATCACAAGAGGATGAGCAAGCGTGGTCTCAGTTTGTGGAAGACATGAGGGAGGATGGATCAGATTTTTGGCGTGCACGTTTGAGGTATAAAACACAGAGGTTTGAGTAGGAACTTATTATGAACTTTATGGAAAATGGGCAATAACCAACTCGTTACTCCTTGTGGCTTTTGACAGTGACCGTCTCCGGCGGAGCAGAGAGAGAGGCAAGCTGTAAGAGTTTTTTCTCTTGCCCTCGTTTTCTTTCCCTTTTCTTTTGGAACTTTTTAAAGAAAAAAATATATTAAAAAACAAGTTTATTATTGCTTTTTCTTTAAAGCTTGTGTAGTTACACACAATTAGTTATTAAGCATGGATTGGAATAAGCTGAATAGGAGAATGTACAACACATCCAAGAGCAGAGAGGATAGATAGACTCTACTGAGTCGGTTTACAATTTACACAAAGAATGATGATGTTAAAAGACCTAATATGGCTATTCCACCTAACGTTGTTGACCAAGGATCTCACAAGACAAGCGTGAGATTTAGGTACTCACAATAGAATTTCTGCAGATTTCAGATTACTTTGGTAATCTATATGGCAAAGGATATTGATTCTTGATAGTGACCTGGTTGAGTGCCTTATAGTCAATATGCATAGTCTTTCAAAGAATATAAGAGCATGCATCCATTACCACGCAAGGTCAGATACCCTGTCAAAACAAGAGAGCTTGCTTGCTACAGACAACTCCCCGCAGCAAAAAAATCCCCTGAGATCCTTAGCAAAGCCCCCCGAAAAGGACAAGCAGAATTCTAGGGAGAGAAAAAGAGACAATTACTGCCATCCTCGGGTTACATAACAGTTCTCACTCCCCATGGTACAGACAGAGATGAGCAAAATTTCAACAGCAGTGCCAAGGGTAGGAGTTCCAAGTTTGTGCAAGGAATGCAGAATGTTCAGCTCTCTATGTTCTTTACGTGACCCACTTTCAATTACAAAATCCACTGACATAACCATGAATACTAAATACAATGCCTGGTCTGTGACTGCTGGAATTCACTGATTGATGTCAGTGGTTATTTTGTCTCCAAGGCCAAGATTGAATGCCAACCTCTTGTATTTTTTTTTGTCTCAATATAAGGCTTTCAATTTTGTGTGAATAATGTCTAAAGCAGAATCAAAAGCTTGTGGTATAGGGGAGGTGAAGTTTTGTAGTTTTCTTTCCTTAAATTAAAGCAAGCTCTTATGGGAAACAAAGTTCTACCTGTGATACTGTTAATTATTTTGCTTAGTTAGAGCAGGGTCTGTTGGTAATTTCTCAAGGCCATGTTTATGCACTACTGTTGCTTATTTACTCAATATGACGTTTCCCTCTTAAGGAAACAATGATTAGTTCTCTAAGGATTTGACAGTCACATCTGCTTATTATGATATCTCTGTTTTCTCTCTTTTACTGAATATTCTTGCTCATTTTGTGCAGATTAGTTCTCTATGGATGTTTGCTATATAGAACACTAAGGATTTGACAGTCACATCTGCTAATTATGTCATCTCTGTTTTTCCTCTTTTACTGAATATTCTTGCTCATTTTGTGCAGAGGAAACTGATCCTGAAAAGTACAGACGAGTCATTGAAGCTAATGTGCTCAATGACTCTAATTTTGATGAACACACTTGGTCTTGCTCAGGGAGAATGTAGGGTTTCACAGCAAGCAGGAGACATTGATTCCGTTTGAGCAGAAGAAAAGCTTTAAGGGCATCACTAAAGCTAGAATTGCTTACATATTTGATGAAAATCATACTAAATTCATATTTGACGAGATTAATTTCCTTAATCAAGCAAAATAGTTTGAGGTGTTGGCCTTAATCAGCAACAATAAAAAATACTATTGTTCAACAAAGGACTTTTAAAAATTAAGCACATAAAAAGGTCACTCATTTTGCGTTAAGACTATTTTTAATGTTGGATAGAACTCAAAATGTGGCCAATTGTGTGGGCAGAACGCCAGGCCTACGCTCAAAGAGGCCAATTCAGCCTAATAATATTAACCGAGGGGTAGTTTATAAGTGAATTTGGACGACCAAGTTCTCTAAAACTGAAATTTCACCACAAATTTGTCTTGTTTTATCTTAAAATCACTAGAAAATAGGAAGCCTCTTGCAACGATAATGAATTTGGTGGGATCTTCGGTCATGAATGATGCATAATATATTCATGTATTGTGCTTCGTTTTGTTGCTTATAGATACCGGTTCTCGTAGGTCCGACAAAAGAATTTTGTCACCTGTTGTAGCAATCAGGGTGCACCGAAGAGAGAATGTTGTCACGTGTTGTCCCCTGAAGAAAAAGGGTTATCACGGGTGCTTGGTTGGGTAGCAACCACCTGTTTGTCCATTCCCAACTTTGGGGAAATCTGAAATCTTGACGCCGCCGGACGGATCCAACGATCTGCTATGGACAGTGAGAGTTTTAAGTCATTTGGTTGTCAAATGAGTTTGGCAAATCACTAGTAGAATTGGAGGACATTAAGAATACCGTCGGGGTGGTTACTATTGCGATTTTAGGTGCGGGATGTCAAGGGATTGGCAATTGTCACTCGGAATATTTGAGACGTTAGTAGAAGTTTGAAAGGTGCCCAAGGGTGAACAATGAAGCACCTTGAAACGGATCTTTACAACACGAAGATGGACGAGGGAGATTTGGTGTAGGGCTATATCATGAAGGTGAAAGTAGTCTCGCGATGGTTGGTTAGAAATCATGATCATCTTGGATTGCTAGATTGGTGTTGGGCATGCTTCCCCAAAGCTAAAAATGAATAATGGTTGTAGGATAGAGGTCAACATTGGTTATTTTTGAGGAGTTGGTATTGATGCAAGAGGGTTGGGAGAAGAAGCTTGGCAGATTGGCCTTCTTGTAAAAAGAAATGGCAAAGGAGAGAGGGAGGTGGTAGGTGCACAACGAGAGAGAGAGAGAGAGAAGGGGGGGGGAGCAAAGGACTAACTTATGTTAATATTGCTAATTAGATGACTAACATAGGTTAATCAAATACGTGCCAGTATGTGCCACCTCTCCTTATGAAACCTCCCCTATGTAGATTGTCACTCAAATACATCCCCTTGCTTATATTGTTTGAGCTATCTAGGGTGAGGAAGGCGTCCATGAGGAGCATCTCTTTATGTCAAAAGTGAACTTCTTAGTCTCTTCAAATACAAAAGTTCAAGGATCCAAAAGACATATGCTCAATCCCATCGTACTTGATTGTCACTCTTTTTAAGCCATAAAATCATAAGGTAACTCCACCCTATGTCTTCTATATCTCGGGTAAAAGTTTATAGAAGTGGTAATACCATTAATAGCATTAATCGATAAATATTCATTACGCCAAGGGAAACCATCAACATTAGTTACCTTAATGTGAGTTTTTGACTTGCTAGAACATGTGAGATTTAATTTCTTCATGATGAATGCCAAATGATATTACATGCAATGCCACCACATCCACATATGCAACGTTAACATGGCAGTGTTCAACCATACTAGGACACATTTAGGACAGTCACAATTTCAACCATCGGGATGAATTAGGACACTGTCACAATTTTAACCACTGGGATGGTTTAGCCTGACAGTCTCAACTTCACATATTAGACAATAACAAGTATATTGTTTTTCATTTCTGAATTTCACCATTAGAAAATAACAATATATTGCTTTTCATTTCTGAATTCTATAATTTTACAGTTGTATATGACCCGAATACCAGAAAATTAGATTCAACCAATTTAAGTACTAAGAAACACAATAATTTCAACCACCAGGTTGAATAACTAATGTTTGTTCAACCACGCTGGTTCAGGACAATCACATAATTGGTGATTGAGCTGAAGCAACCACAATTAATTTTCAATCATGTGCAGATGGTGGTATATATCATTGGAGATAGAGGCATCTTTCTTCTTTGTCTTTTGCATTGAAAAACCTTACTATATTTCACAGTGCACCCATGGACTAAGTGCTAGAAGTTGATGAACAGTGATGTCAAGCAATCGTTGAGCTATATTTTCCACCATTAAATAGTCACTTTGCCCACGACCCATTGGGAAATATGTAGGTTTTGTCTTTCTACTTTGAGACCTAAGTCCATTTTTTAGGTCTAGAAGCTCCACATCAAAGTACTTGGGACTCGATTCTCTAAGGAGGCTTTCTTGTGGACCCCTAGAACTTTCAATGTGATAGAGACCTCTATTTTGGCACCTTAGTAGATAACGCTAGCACAATCACAAGGTAGTAAGGCCAATCTGGGTAGGCCAATGGGTTCTTGATTCCTACCATCTCAAGGTGGAGATCAGAAGGGCCCTACCAATATCCTTAAAGGAGGCATCTTCTAATGACGGTGGTTTTGTTGATGAGGCTATGGGGCAAGTTGGTGTAGGGGTTAGCAAGGAAAGACATGGCCACTAGCATGCTATGTATTAGAAAGTAGTTCTCGACTCGTATGTACTAGCAAAACCACATCACAACCCACCAGCAAGAGCACATCGCCACTTGCTACAAGATCTATTTTCTTCATCAACCCTTGTTATCCTTTTCATCCTCTACAGACACTTCACTAGTAGGCATCTGTGTCTGACAATGGTGTTGGCCAAGGGATGAAGACCTTAAGGAGACTGCTTAGGAGCAAGACACTCAGCAAGCTATGCTACAACTATTTGTGCAAGTGAAATGTAAGCTGTGAGGTCAACGACTTGGTCATTGCTCATCTGTGATAAACATAAAGCTATAAAGTGAGAGCTTGACCAATGTGGAGGATGTCCCATAAATGTCCTACGCAACAACATAGCTACACATGTAAAAATAAAAAAAGAAGACTCTTCATAGTTACACAATGCAAAAATAGATTAGGAAATACCTCCCCTATAAAATCAACATTCTTTCCTTCAGAGAAACCATTCATATTTTCTTGAAAGTTTTTAAAAAATCAAGCTTCAACACAAAAAAATTTGATTCAAGAATATATATGAACAAAGATTGGACCCTGCACATGATGCCAATTCCAATAGGACTCCAATTATCGAATGCAGCCCTAAAGCTTCACTAGATAAGGAAACCATTGAAATTCAATTTTGCACGAAGAAGAGTATAAACATCCCTCATAAAAGCATATCAGAAATCAATTATTGACAAGGTAGGAGAGCCACCTGGCCTTTGCGCACACGTCCCACGTCGTTGGGCAAGTGATCAACATCGATGACCACTGAGTAGGTCAATGCTGGCTCATCTAGAAAAAACCACTGCTCATTTTCAAATGCTCTTCCGGCTGCTCTTTCACAATCGAATTGCAATTTACCAGACTTATTGGTAGACGCCTCTCAACACTGGGGCACTCTTAAAGATTGCAAGCCTGTTCTTGTGGGCAAAACTCTGCACCTTCATTGCACTTGGCTCTTCTTCGACTGGAATTGAAAGAACATTCAAAGCCTATGGAAGGGGCGCAAGCAGTCTTTGCTCGGGACTAAGGCTCCCCATGATGTTGTTAGAGCTCAACATGTCCGTTGCTGAATTGCGACAATGAGCTATTGGCTCCCAGTTGCTGGGTTAAATTGACCCAAAGGAAGTATGCAAAAACCTCTCTTGAAGGATTCAGCCGCTCCTCCCGATTTACCTGAGAGAAGGGACGAGGAGAAAGTTCTGAATGAGGATGATCAGGGACGAGCTGTATGCAAATAGATGCAAAGGAGGGACAAAAACGCACCTGAGCAGAGAAGAGGAAAGTGAAATGGATTGGGATATGAGTGAGTGAATCAAGAACAAAAAGGATAAAAGACTTACTTGTGACAGCAGGAATTTCCAATGTTGCATTTCCTCCCTGACCACTGGATCAGGACTAACAACCTTCACATGCCTCACAGTCAACCTATAATCTTGAGTGGAACAAGACCAAAAGCTTTCCGTCGTTGAATACTGAACGACCCATATGGAAATAGTACAAAACGAATACCACTTATTGCAGGCAAGAACTACGGACACATAAGGGCCAAATGCCAACCGCATCGTCAGTGTTAATCTCCGCTCCATTGGCGGGACAAAATCGGGATTCGATGACATCAAGGAAAACCACCTTGTGAGATTGTGAATTTGAGAAAGGCTCACACTAAAATCCGGAAGAAGAACAACATAGAGACGCTATGAAAACCAAAAATGAGCATCAGAAACAGAATCGAGAGGAGTTCGTAAACGACCGTGTGCTGGGTTTTAGAATCTATTGTGAGTGGGAGGCAAGCTTTCAGATCGATTAATGACAAAAGTGAAGGAGCTGAGTCGGGAAAGAGAACCGACGGAAGAACGTGGCGGGTAAGGCTCCACACAGCTCGTTCAAGATCCTCCACATAGTACCATCATCGGCCTTAACAGACCTAACTTTAAGACTAGCTTAACATTACGGCAACTAACCAACCCGCCAATCCTGGTGATTAAGGTGGTTGGGTGTGTGTACGTGTGAACGCAACTTTTTGGCCTGCCTCAAGACCGTAGGACTACGTGAATGTGGCGCTTCAAGAAGTGAAAACCCATTTTGTTTTTTGCCTTCCCGGAGCCTTATCGACCCCTACCCAGCTTAGAGAAGCGAAAATGTTTTTGGAGCTATTTTCTTTTGGATTTCCACTTGCTTTCTTGCTATTGTTTTCTCCCCCTTTCTCTCTCTCTCTCTTCTTCTTCTTCTTCTTCTCTCTCTCAGCTTCGAGGGCAGGCCTTTGTTCTCTCTCTCAGCTTCCAAGGCAGGCCTTTTGAATGTATTCAACTTGTCTTAATTTATGAAATAAGATGAAGTATCTTCATTGGGCCTGCCCAGCCAGGGTATTGTATGTGTTGACTTGGCTTTTTTTTTTTTGCTGGTAGACTTTCCTATGGTGTGATCGTTGTGTATAGCAGGGAATGGTTTGACCAGTAAATGTAGTTTGTGCCACGTTATCTCGGATGTGTGATGTGGTTGGTCCATATTTGATCAATTGTTGATTCGTATATTGTTGTTGATGTTGTGACTAGTTGTTCCATGTTGTAGGCCTTCATAATTTCATTTATTTTATCTTTTTTTTGGGATTCAGAGTTGAAGTCAATGTTGAAGTCCCTTGCAATATATGTTTTGGTTGATGATGGTGTGTCATGCAATATTTTGCTTATTGTTTTTGTCAAAATTTGTGTTTTTCCTTTCGGTGATTTGTATGTGTTTATAATTATTAACTTTCTCATGTTTCTTGTTTGGAATTTTGTGAGTAGCGCTTCACACCCGTCATCATAAAAGCCTTCTTGTTGTAATAGTTTGAGTGTGTTTTTATACTATGTGACCAGTCCTTGCCCTTTAGTCATTGTGGTGTTTTGAAATCCTGGTAGCTCTGTTGCGTGTTCCCTTCAGTCAAGTGTTTCTTGCAAACATAAGATGGATGCCCCCAAGATGGCTTTTCAAGGACAGCAAATCCAATTTATGAGTCTATGTTGATCTTGTGTTTAGGCTTTGTAATGTTTTGTCATAGTTTGTTTGTTCTCCAAAATCGATTTGTTTGCATATCCATTGCCTTTCTGCTCTTAGCCTTGATAGTTCATGCAGGACTTGCTAGTCTACTTTGATGTGTTTGTTTTCTAGTTTCGAGAGAAATAATAGGTATTCCGAGTTACAGATCCTTAATAGAGCAGTCTATATGAGTCCGTGTGTTTTTATTCCTGAAGGGTCAAATGCAAGAGATTGCATGGTGATGCCTTGCGAGTGATGTATTGTCCTACCGGCTGCAGCTTGGATCGAGAATTGTCTTTTGATAAAATATGAAGAGGGGAGAGGAGAGGAGTGGAGATGAGGAGAGAGGGCACAGCTAGAGAGCACACCACAAATGACTAACTGTACACTAGATTTAGTTGAAAATGTAGAATATATACAAGCCCATTTAGGGTTAGGGTTAGGGCATCTAACCCTTTTCTTTATAGCACTC
Source organism: Dipteris shenzhenensis (assembly GCF_047967505.1). Lineage (NCBI taxonomy): Eukaryota > Viridiplantae > Streptophyta > Polypodiopsida > Gleicheniales > Dipteridaceae > Dipteris > Dipteris shenzhenensis. The sequence goes on from NC_141611.1 coordinate 35,563,608, forward strand.
TATTGGGTTAGTGCTATGCACATATGATCACGTGATGGTGCTATGCACACGTGATCACATGATGTTGAGCGTAAACTCTCAACACCTTCCCTCAAGATCAAAATCATGAAGTAGGCCTTCCCTCAAGATGATAATTCTAGGGAATCGAAGAAGGATTGAGCATTACATTTCCATCACACCCCTTTGATGGGAATGTCCTTCCTCTGCGTCAAACCAAGAGCTAATCAGTGTTTCTCGAAAAGCTCTTTACTGAGTCTGCAACATTCTCTTTGCTGTCACAATGCTATAGTGTGATGTCACCAAGTAACACTCTTTCTCTGATGAAGTGCTCTTTAACATCAATGTGCTTTGTCCTGGAGTGATATACTGATTTCTTGGCCAATGCTTAAGCTTTGATCATCACAGTATATTGTTGTTGGCTTTGACTCATCAAAGTAATCTGTTTCTAACAATAGTCTTCTGAGCCATATAGCCTCACATGCACCTATAGTGAGTGCCCTATATTCTGCTTCAGTTGAAGACAAAGAAACACTTGGCTGTTTGTTTGACAACCATGATATAGCACCTTGACCAAGGAAAAATACATATCCTTGTGTCATCTCCTGGTCTCATGATCTTCAGCAAAGTCACTATCATAGTATCCATGCAACCGTGGATGACTTCCTCTGTATTCTATTCCAAACTGTCTTGTACCTCTGATGTATCTCAAGACTCTTTTGGTTGCATTCCAATGAGACTATTTTGGATTTGCCATAAACTGTGCTAGTGAACTTACTACATAAACAAACTTTGTTCCATGGGAGTGGTTGCAATCTTGCAATTTGCCATATGAAACTTCTTCAAGAGACTGTCAACATACTTGAGCTGACTCATGAATGTGCTATCTAAATCTCTCCAGAACTCAATTCCAAGACAATAGTGCATAAGTCCAAGATCTTTCAAGTCGAACTCTGTAGTTAAGTCTTGTTTTAGTTTTCTGATGAAGCTATCCTTGCTTCCTCTCATAATCTAATCATCTACGTACAAAAGTGAAATAGTAATGTCTTCCTGCAAGAAGCAATACGACCAAGGTGGTCAATCCAGCAGTAATCGAGGGATTTTCGACGCAGAGGAAATCATCGTGGCGGACATTCTAGTCACAATCATTTTGCAAATGAACATGGGAATATGTTTCTTGCAAGCGAGGAAATGCAACAAACTGATACAATGTACCTAGACAGTGTACCTAGACACTGATTTCAATCCAAAAGAGGATTTCAGCTAACAAGTCGACTAAGCAGAACAGGATCCTTGGTATATCGACAGCGGTGCATCATCTCACATGACAAATCATTAGGAATGGTTCACAAAGATGAAACCATTAGAAGGTCAAAAAAATGTCATCTACACAACAAACAATACACCAAATCCAGTTCAAGGGACAGCTGTTATCCCTATGAACAATTTCACTAGTACGAAAGGATTGGTGAAAGATGTGCTCTATGTTCCGAAGCTCAGAAAGAACCTCTTGTCCAATGGTCAAATGACAAAACACAATTATCGAGTCACCTTCGACAGTGATGAATGCACTATCAGAGATAAATCCAAAAGATGTTAGCTAGTAGCAAAAGGTGTCAAGGAAGGACGCTTATATAGAGATATGGTCATGTTAATTTTAAGTACTTGTTAGATCTCAAGAATCAGAATATGGCAATTGGGATTCCTAAGTTACAGTTTCTTGGAAAAGTTTGCGAAGCATACTACTTCGGCAAACAAAAGTGAATCAACTTTGGTAGAATTACCTCTCATGCACGAGGTATTCTTGATTTGATACATACAAATGTATGGGGTTATGGCCAGACCCGCAGCATCAATGGTTCACCTTACTACTTGACTTTCATCGACGACCATAACAGATATTGTTGGGTCTACTTTCTAAAAGAGAAATCTGAAGTGTGTTATAGATTTCAAGAATTCAAAGCCATGGTAGAAAACCAGACAAGTAGAAATATCAAAGTCATGAGATCAGATAGAGGAGGTGAATACATGTCTTCAGCATTCATGAACTTTTGCAGAAGTCACAGCATGCAAAGACAATTGACTTGTGCAGATACTAGAGCTGAAAGGAAGAATGGTACTTTAGTAGACAATGCTAGAGCAATGCTGAGAAGCATCTTCCGAATCAGTATTGGGTAGAAGCAATAGCCACTGCAAACTACTTGCTTACTTGGCTTCCTACCGAACCTCCTTATGAAGCATTCACTAGACATAAGCCACACATCAGGCATCTCCGCATATTTGGTTGCATAGCATATGCCCACATACATGATGATCGTCTCGCAGGAAATTGGATGTGAAGTCACGCAAATGCATCATAGTTGGCTACAGTGAAGAAAGCAAAGCATACAAGTTGTATGATCCCATTAACCACAAGGTCATTATCTCTAGAGATGTAATATTTCATGAGGAATCAGAATGGAAAACCTCAAATACACAAGAGATAGAAGCATTGAATTCATAGTCATCTACAGAACAGGTTGATGAAGAAGAGCAAGAATTGCCAGCAACACCCCAAGCAGAGCCACAACAGCTTAGATGGTCTACTAGGGAAAGCAGACCTCTAGCCAGATTGACATATGCTCAGAAAGGGAAAACAATTCAGGCTGAAACAACCAACTATGCTCTTATGACTACCATCATGGTTACAGAAGAGCCAGTGTACTTCGAAGATGTAGTAGACAAGCCAGAATGGCAAACTACTATGAATGAAGAAATGGATGCTTTGTATAAGAATAATACTTGGGAATTATGCGACCTTCGACCAGGAGAGAAGGCCATAGCAAACGAATGGGTATACAAAGTGAAGTACAATTCAGATGGCAGTATTCAAAGATACAAAGTCAGACTAGTTGCAAAAGGATTTGCATAGCAATATGGTCATGATTATGATGAGACTTATGCTCCAGTAGCAAAGATGGATTCCATACGGTTCTTGATATCACTAGCAACACTCAGCAAATGGAATATGTACTAGCTCGATGTCAAGGATGCATTTCTCAATGGTTATCTAGACGAGGAAGTCTACATGCAACAACCAACAGGTTATGTTGAACCAGGAAAGGAGAATAAGGTTCGCCATCTTAAGAAGAGTCTCTACGGCTTAAAGCAAGCACCCAAAAGTTGGTACAACAGAATCGACAAGTATTTTACTGATCTGGAATACATGAAGTCCAATGCAGATCATACTCTCTACTATGCATTCCCTCGTCCTTGGAATCTTCCTCAGTTGGAATGGTTTCCTCTTTGCTGATTCTGATGTTGCTGAGGATGATGCTGATGCTGATGTTGATGCAGCCTTTGCTGATGACTCTGTTGCTGATGATGACCACTTTTTTGGTATGATCTACCTCTACCTCTTCCTCTGCTTCTGTCTGAAGTTGTGAATGCCTAATCATTAGAATGACCTTTACATGCTTGAATGGCTTGCGTCTTGAGTTCTTCACTAAGTAAGATTGACTGAAGTTCTTCCAGTGTCGAAATTTGCTGTTGGATGGCAATACTTTGGATTAGATTCTTGTATCCCTCTCCTAGTCCATTCAGGATGACTTGAACCATTCTTGCGGGGTTCATAGTCTCTCTTGCTATGCTACGAGTTGATTGTTGTGAGAGTGCTCTCAACGGAAGCAAGAACGGAAGAGGGAGAGAGAGAAACAGAGAGCCGTGCACAAGTTTTGCTGGGTGCAGAACACCCTAATCTTCTTTTTCATTCATTTGTATATGTGTTTGAGTATTGTACATAATCGGGGTAAAGGCACAATGACCTTTAACCCCCACAACCTCCCACTTAAAGGACAATGTGCCTTTAAGGGAGAACAACCAATGAGGATACTATCCAATGCCCATTAATACACGACAATACTCAAACTGTTGTGACTAGGTAGACTCTTCGTAAGCATATCTGCAGGGTTATCATCTATATGGACCTATATGGACCTTGACAAGCTCTATGCGCTTGTCCTCAAGTACCTCCCTGATGAAATGGTACTTGACCTCAATGTGTTTGGTCTTTGCATGAAAGACTGGATCCCATGCTAGCTGAATAGCACTCATGGAATCACTATGCAATGTCGGTACACCTGTATGAATCCCCAAATCTCCCACTAGCCGATCAAGCCATATAGCCTCCTTGCAACCCTCTGTGGCTGCAACATACTCAGCCTCTGTGGTAGACAAAGCAACGCACTTCTGTGCGCGAGACATCCATGACACTGCACCACCTGCAAAGGTGAACACATAACTAGAAGTGGATCTCCTACTATCCACATGCCCTATCCACATGCCCTGCATAGTCTGAATCTGTGTACCCAAGTACACGCATGTCTCCTCTTGTCCTTGCTACAAGAGTTCCTCCTTGCAATTGTCGTTCTCTCATACGAACCCAAGTTGGTAATAGTACTTGTTGCACAAGAATTTTCATTGTTTTGAAGAACAAATTTTCTATGGACCATGCAAACCTTCGGTCTTCATTCCATAGTTCCCATTTCACAATGTCTTGGTAGCTGGTGTGAGCTACAAGCTTGTACACATGAATATGACCATAAAATAATGTCAGGAAGGCTAGTTCTTCACATTATTCATCCTTGAAAAGGCTGAGGGGTGAAAAACCTTACGACAGTGCAACAATTATTGCGCTTCTTTCAAAGTCCACCACCTGTTGACTAGTGTACAGGCCATGAACCAATGTGTTTGTGTTTAGGTCATCCTGTTTGTCATACTGTCTTGATGCTCCAAATTCCTAGTGCGTTTCTTGATTGTCTCGTAGTAGGCCGTGCATATGTTGAGCCACTCGTGGTTTATTATGACATTGTTCTTGATACATAAAGGCATTTCCAAAAGGGCATGCATTGTCAATGTGGGTTAGACCAAACCGCTGATGTAATTATGATTATATTGCATTCTCCTTTTGATTTCTAGCATTACAATTGCGCTAGCATTGATGAATCTTGGGAACAATTTTTGTGCTTTGTTGAGGTCTGCAAAGACATTGATCACGTTGCCATGGAGCCCTAGCTATCCTTCATAAATTAGCTACTTGAGGAATTCTTATCGTCGCACTGCTCCATTTTATTAAGTGCGGATGTGCTCTCCTTGGTTTTGGACATTTGCATGTTTGATTTGCAAAATCTTGGCGTTTTGTTGGCACGAATCTGTGCATGGTAGAGGGAACAAACATAGGTACTAGTTCTCGCCCCGTTTGTGTCCATGCCATTATTTGGCATCAGTATTGGGTTGTCCATGTTGATTTCTTTCAATTTCACTTTGAATGTGAGGCACCCACAAGAAGAGCAAGCGTGCTTTGGAGTGTAGTTGACTTTTGTCTAGTATATTCTATGAGGCTTTGAGATGCCTCGTTTATGCTTCTGATGCCTCACTACCTTGGGTCTTGTATCATTATGTACAATTGTTGTTGCATCAGTATTTTGAAGATTTTGCACTGGTGTTGGGGCTAGCTCTTGTCTGCTTGCTATTGCAATTGATTATCGGTACGTAGCTGACCTTATTTTGTAAACCTTATTGCAAAATGTTGTTGTAGTATGCTTGTTTTTTTGGCGTTTGCTTTCATAAACCTTGGCTATAGCAGTCACAGGCAAATTTGGGTGTTCTAGCAAGAGTCCCAACAATTGTGAGTTATCGTCTTTTGACCAAATATTGTATGCCCTTTTCCTCTTTTTGGTAGCAAGTGGCCAAATCGACACAGGGCAACTTGTCTGGTCTATCAACATAATGTTCTTTTGTACTTGCAATGGGTCCCCGTGTTCTTGGCTAATCATCAATGTTTGACCATCATATATAACAACAATGAAGGGGTCATGAAAGGCAACATGTAGGATTTCAATGCAATAATAAAGCAACGGCAGATTTGTTGGACAATCTCGGAGCCTCTCCTCTAAATAAACATTTGATGCAACAATGGTTTCTATTGTCTCTCCTTTGTTTGCATCCATTGATGGTACTATTATTTGAGCTATTTTGGTTGTGTCAATATTGCTTTGAAGCACCTCAAGGACCATGTGGACATTATATGCAGGACAGAGTGTAAGCAAGCAAAGAAACATGTAGGTGTTGTTGGGATTTTTTTTGTTGAATGCCTCATTCCATGTCGCATTGTAAGAATCCAAATCGATCGCTTTGTCCATTTTGGAATGCAAGGGAAGCAAGTGTTCTTATATCAAAGGAGGGTCGGAAGATTTTGAAAGATGATGCAGTTTTCAAATCGAAATGTTTGAAGCTATGTTTTTATATATCGCGAGCCAAAGAAAGAAACAATCTCTCCGATCGAGTTGTGCAAGCATAGTGTCTGATGAAATCAAGGAGAAACAGTGAAAGTAAATAACAGAAATAAGCAAAACATCATTCAATATGAACATTGCAAGCTTGTGTACATGGATTTTCTTACAGTGGATATATTTAAGAAAGCTTTCATACATAGGTTTTTTTGGTTTTTTTTTTTGGCGGGCACAAGACTATCTATATAGTGTCTCACCTTGGCCGAGGCTGTGTATGTGACATGCGAGAGACAAAGCTGGAAATAACTACAGGAATAGCATTGTAAAGGATGAAGGCAACTCGAGGATGAGTATTTACAAATGGCCAGGAGTACACGAAGTCATTCTCCCTAGACACTCTTAGCGAAATTTGTAACAAAGCCTGAACCATTTATGGTGAACTATATGGGCCTCCTTTCGAGCAGCATTGAATGAGTGAAAACTATGCTTCGGCTATGGAATTCCAAAAAAGGGCAATGAAGGCCAAGAACCTCATCATGTGGACTGCGGAGCTGCATAGCTACTTGGGTCACATCTCAAAGAACAACACAACTTTTCAAATAGGGGATCTGGGAAATGCTTTGGACACTATCACAGGAGTAGCAATGTACGTGCAAGGGGTCTCACCTGACTCGAGAGCCCCCACACAAATTGCAATGGTATTCAGTCAATGGGTTGTTGAGGCTAACGAAGTGCAAGACACCAACCACCTGCTAGGCATAACACTTATGAAATGTTTTTTTGATTATTGCACATGTCAAAATCCAAACATTGGTGGGTAGCAGTCATATACCTTCTTGTTGTACCCTAGGTGCGATACTTGTCATATGAACACATCATGAAAATGCACTTCGAAGATTTCCTTTTGGCACATCACCAAGAATGGTGAAGTCAAAAATGCCAAGTGCGTGCCTTGCTTGCATGCAAGATATATTCTTAGTGACATACATCACAATCCCTTCATCTACGAATTCCTCCACTAAGCATATCAACGTATGCCTTTGATCCACAACAAAAGAAAGTTGATCATAGAAAAGAGGCAATGGTCAAAAAAGATGTCCAGGGTAGAAGGAGCAGAATTCATTGGTATAACTATTTAACTAGTTTGTTCTCAGGTTGCGCAGTCTTCTGGGTTCGGCCCATCGATGACAATCACGAAGGCCAAGGTATTGATAACCAACGTGAAAGGTGCCCTCATGTTTTCCATTTGGTTGGCTGCCCATGGTGCGTAATGTCGTATGAAAATATATGGGATAGAAGAAATGAGGAAGAAATGCAGCCCTCAAAAGGTTCACCTTTTAATACTATCGTGGTTGCGTCAACACGCAATGAGAATATAGATGTGCTTCCTTCACCAGGTGCTCTCTTGGTTATTGTTGGCCCTTTTATTTGAAAAAATTCAAAAACTTGGAAGACCTCTTTAAAATCTAGAACATAGGCAAAAGGTGATTGTTTCTGAGCATGCACGATCTATGAGGTCAATCCGCATGTAAACGGGATAGGGGACATCCTTTGCTTTAAATGTTCCATATTTTGCAAATGCTTTTCCTCAAAAGAAAAGTGATAGGATACAAATTTTGAAAGTATACTTATTGGAACTACAGGGAGAGCATTTGTATATGGTGCGATTATGTTGCATCCATATTCTCTTTACTAGGTTGATTGCCATCATCCATTCTGGTTGCAATTTGTTCTTCATGTGAATGGCTTGAACATTCATCAGTGTTGCATTTTGAAATCTGAGCTCCAACATTTGAACTCACTGGAAACCAAAGAGTCTTGATATTATGAGCTATATTGAATTTGGAGAAGTAAACAAATAACTATGCTTCTGGCTCAATATACCGCAATTCTTGCAAATGTTTGGGAAAAGCAAGCAAACATTTTGCACTATGGGAAACGAATTGCTCTTCACTACCATATTTTTGAATTAATTTATATTGTATTTCAAGCTAATATGTGTTGTTTCAAATAGACTGCAAGAAACCTGATTCAGCCTTTCATTGTAAAAAAATAGACTACATGTTCTCTCATTTTTTTTGGCAAGGAAGCAAAACTTTTCTAAGATCCAATACTTGAATTCAATGGGAAACCAAGAGTTTGGATATTATGAGTTGCATTAAATTAGAAGTTACAAACAAATACCTATGCCTCTTGCTTAATGTATAATGATTTAATCAAATGATTTAGAAGTGGAAGCAAATATTATGTGCTACAATAAACATCTTCCACTATAATACAAGTCTTTTAAATTAATATAATGCAATGAATTTGAAGTATAACATAATAAAGTATCATGGCCTTATGTTGAATAAAGAAATAGTGTTTGGAAAATAAATGTTCTTGTGATGCTTGGTAATATTTGGACATTTAAAAAAAGGGTTTTTTGTATGGGAAAATGGCATGGTAATGTAAAATAGAATGGATAATCACAAAATTTTGTAGGGGAAAAGTAGATTTCTAGTGTAAGAGATAATAGAAACAAGTAACCATTTGTTCTATATATAAAACATTCAATATAAAAGAAACTAGACATAGGAAATAATGCGAGTTCATTAAAAGCAAAATGAGCTAGTTCTTTGGAGCCATTGAAAAGCCACAAAAGAACTCAAAATATTCTAAGGATCTAAAACTTCCAAGTTGCTTAGGTTCTCGAGAATAGGTGGCCTGACATCAATAATTATTACACACTTCAATTTAATGTCGAACCCCTTGTTGCACACTATTTGCTGAACTGGACAACAAAAAGAGTTTTTTAAAAACCGAGAAAGAAAAACAAGGCCAAAAACAAATCATGACAAATAAGATTATACCTTCAGCACATGCTTGCTTTGTAGCAGCATGGAAAGTGGTTTTTAGTGATGGCTTGTAATTTTTCCGAATACCTCCCTCCTTTCTCGGGGCTAGATTCAAAGGCATACTTGTAATCGATGATGGATTTGGAATGTAGGTCTTTATTAAGCATGTTCCTGAAGCATATATCATACCTTCACACGCTAGAGCATGAACTGCTTCTCTCATTGGAGGAGGGAGTCCTAAGTTTAACATGGAAATCAAATCAAAGGCTTCCAAAGAAATATATTGTTTGATGTAAGAAACCAATAACTCACTATTAAAATATACTCTTTAATGTAAGAAACCATTAACTCGCTATAATTAACTTGAATTACCTTCAGACAGATTGAAAGGCTCATTGACGCACACTGGTTTTCCAGTTGAACTTTTTGATGCTTTGTTGGTTATTAAACGATTTCCTTCTAGAACCCTTCGGCCCTTGGTAGTCGAATCCTGGTAGGCAAAATGAATCTGGTACCAATTTGGCACCCCAAAAACCTATCTGGTGACCTTAGGGTGGATGTGAAATAGCAAAATTAGGTCTGGTCCATCTATTTCTGTGGTCCAAAATCAAGCCTCAAAGCAAATTTTGACATTTTGCCTTGTCCCACAACCCAGCTTGCCAAACATGGATCATGGAGCTACTTTGAGCTGAAGGACTTTTACCCCTCTCTAACCTTTAGTCCCTTGCCTTGTAATTAATTGCACTGAAGTGTCCTTTGAACTATTTCAATCAGTTGGAGGCTAGGGTAGTCATCGTAAATTCCTAAAACTTAGAAATCCACGTCCTCATCACACAATGTGTGTTCTTCTCATGTTTATTCGTTTGGCTTTTGTTCCTGAAATTACATTTTGAATAGCCATGGTTTTGAATTGTTGCAATATTTGATATTGCAATAGTTTTCTCAGGTGACTAACACAACTGTTTGTTCTAGATCAATTATGCACTGTTTAAAGAGCTGGATGCAGAAGACATGGAGCAACGGACTAGGGATGCTTATCGGTATGAATCAAGTGTTGGATGTAACTTTGCATTCACTTCCTGGGTGTGGTAGCCAACTTGTAAGTCATCATCCCAAACTTCTGGAGCATTTCCAATACCTATTGCTACTATAGCATCTGTATTCCTTGAGGAGACCGAATCACCTCAATCCCAAAAAGTATCTTGATTCAACAAGGTCCTCCAAATAAAATTCTACACAGAGCATGTTCTTTTCTTTCTGTGATTATTAGGTCATCAACATAGATGACTATCACCACCATTCTTGAACTTTTCTTCCACACATGTATGTTAGGAGCAACATGATAATGGAGAATGTGTAAAATACACAATACAGAAAGAACATAGAATGAAAGAGAAAGAGAGACATTTGGTTCATCCACTGTGGGCTACGTCCATGGAGAAAGATCCAATCTTGCAACATAATGTGGGCTACATCTAGACTTTGTAACTCCAACATATTCTTCTTCTATTGTAGGAAATGCAACAACTTTTTGCAGCTTTGAAACCCAACATACTTCTACCTACAATGAAAACATACTTGGTGGGGCTCCTTCTTCCATCCTTATGACCTGCCATATCTAAATCCACATATCCTTGTAGAAAACTATTTGAAAACTTTAAAACATAATGCATGAGTAGTCATACCTCTCAAAATATCTAAGAATCCACTTTACAGCCATTCACTATTCTTTACAATTCCCACTGCATGTGCTCACAATTCCCACTGCATGTGTAATATCTTGCTTGAGCATACCATTGCATACACTAAATTGCTGATGCATATGGAAACCTTGACATATACTCAATCTCCTTCTATGCCTTGGGATACATATTTTTGCATAATCTAAAATGATTAGCCAAAGGTGTAGAAATGGGTCTTGCATAATGCATTTCAAACCTTTCCAATATGTTTTCAATGTAGAAACATGTTCAATGTACTCATTTAGAGACAATGTCAATATCTCTTGTTATCCTCATGCCAAGGATTTGCGTTACAGTACCCAAATCCTTCATTGCAAATGTATTTGCCAGATTTGTCTTGAGCACATTTACATTTTGCATGTTAGAGCATGCAATAAGCATGTCATCAACATACAATAACAATATCACATATTTGCCATTGTCTAGTTTTTGAGAATAAACACCTAGTGGTCTGAATGACATCTACTATAACCTTGTTCTACCATAAACCTATCAAATGTCATTGCCTTGGATCTTGCTTCAAGCCATACATACTTTTCTTCAACCTGCATACCAATTCCTCCTTTCATTGGACCTCGTATCCTTGTATTGGCTACTGCTGCTGGACATAAATTTCTTCATCTAAATCCCCATGAAAAAAAGATTTCTTCACATCCAATTATTGAAGATGCAAGTTTTCTACAACCACACAAGGCTCAAAATAGTTTTGATTGAAGTCATTTTAACAACATGAGATAATATTTAATCAAATTCTATAACTTTTTGTTACAAAGTTAATGGATGCCAAGCGGTGTGACACCTACTTTCAAGACGGGAGTTACTCATCTTCGTAGGGTTACCTAATTAGTAAAGTCGATGATGAAAGTTTGAAGACCACTCACCGATTTCTATCCGAGTTCATCAAATTGAAGAAGCATGTAGGGTATGAATCAAGGAATTATGTGGCTCTGCTGGTCACTAAGTGGAGGACTAGGTGATGGTAGACTAGCTCACTATCTTTGAAAAGGAGTTTGAGAACCCGCTACGAGCGGTGAACTGGGGTATTGCAAATTTGGCAATTTGTGCATGCGTTGCACCACCGTCTAGTGTCAAGAAGAGTGCCCTGGCTAGATACATTGCCCCTTTCAAATGGAGCATACTAATTCTTATGTATTGGTGACTCCATTATATGTCACTTCCTCTCTTCTTTGTTAGGAAAATTCTCTGACAAGATCCATTGTCAAGAATTATAGATCACTATTGCCAAGAATATAAAGTAAACAAGGAACGATCAATAAACAAAAGAATGAAAGAGATCCTCAAAACTTGGGAAAATGTTGTTTCAATTGATCTTAGGCAACTGATCATCCGGGAACAATAAGCATCCGAGCATCTTGAAATATAGAAAAACCAAGAATCATGAACATCCAGGAACATAATCATTTGGGCATCTGGAAGTATAGAACAATCAAGAATAAGGAACATATGGGAATACAAGCATTCAGGCATCTGGGAAACACAAGCATTTGGGCATGTTGAGAGTTCACGCTCAACATCATGTGATCATGTGTGCATAGCACCATCACGTGATCATATGTGGATAGCACTAACCTTATAGAGTGCTATAAAAGAAAGGGTTAGATACCCTAATCCTAACCCTGAATGGGTTTGTATATATTCTATCTTTTCAACTAAATCTAGTCTACAATTAGTCATTTGTGGTTTGGTCTCTAGCTATGCCCTCTCTCCTCATCTCCACTCGTCTCTCCCCTCTTCATATTTTGTCATGGTATCAGAGCATGGTTTTGCCTTCCACTAAGGCGCCATCTTTCTTTGTGAGAGTATGAGAGAGTGTGATTGATTGAGAGATCAAGAGTTCTTTCACTTTTGATGAGTGATAGAAAATTTCTATCTATTTAAGCAAATTTTTCGTCATCACTTTCTTGAGTGTTTGTGAGAGATTTCCATTCATCTTCTTGAGACATCTTGAAGAAATTTCCGTCTATGTGAGGATTGAGGGATTTTTGTTGCATTTTATTAAGAGGAATTCTCTTCTACTTAGAGAGAGAGAGGTTTGTTATTCTTGAAATTTTTTTTTTCTTGAGAGTGATTACCGTCTATCCATTTTTGAGAGAGAAAGAGAGATAGGAATTTCTGCAACTCTCTACCCTTCACTAGCTCTCAAGACTAGGCAACAAGTGTCAACTACCAAAGCAGCTAGTCTCAGCCATCTCCAGCCAAAACGTCAACAAGACCTCTCCAAAACGGTCACTTCATCAGCGCCTCCCAACTCACTACACTCCAAAGCTCTAAGGTCAACCAGCTCCACCTCTACATATGATTGCCTACACAGCTAGGCTGCTCCTATGCTGCTCTTCCCAAGATAGCATCGGCTAGCCACCATACGCTCACATACAGTTTCACATCATTACATTACCTGCAACCTTACGTTCATCAATTGAATGAGTAGACTTTAGAGAGTACAGAGGCATTGCAAATTGTTTCAGTGGGTAGATAACACTTGATTTCACACACACATGCCACCATTGTAAAGCCTATTCGGCTATCTCATGGCATCGTGCACATCATTTCAGCCTTGTAAAGCCTCTTGGCTATTCCCGGCATCATTGCCACAAGCCTTGTAATACAGATCATATTTTATATATTGCAGTTCTATCTTCATCGATGGTTCAAAGATTTCACTTGGCACAGTCAGTGTATTTGCAGTTGATTCATACAGATTTTCACAATTTTGAGTACATTTCTTACACCATGTCTATGACTAGCAACCTCAATATGGAGGCATTTGCTAAGTTAGACAACTCCAATTATGGTACATGGAAATACCGAATGGAGACCATTCTTGTACTTTAGGACAAATGGGAGTATGTCGATGGGTCTATACCTAGACCATTGGACGATCCAGCCACTAGTAGCTCTACTCCATCTATTGTCACAGCACTAGCAATGGGATCTATAGCTACACAAACAGTTTTTGCACCAGTAGCAGATCCTGCCATTGCCTGAGCTTAGATAGAATGGGATAAGAAAGACAAGTACACCTATCATTTGATCAAGTAGAATATGCAAGATGTCATGCTAGGACAGCTCAACATAGTCAAGACATCGAAAGAAGCATGGGATGTGTTTGCAGCTCTCTACGAGTTCAAGAACCCATCTAGGATTCTCACATTGAGAAACCAAATTCAACCACAGTTCCCGCAATAGTAGTGAAATTGGTCATGCTTATGTACTCCGCATAAAAGACTATAACAATCAACTTGCCATAGTAGGAGAGACTATGAACCTTGCAGAAATGGTTCAAGTCATTATGAATGGACTAGGAGAGGGATACAAGAATCTACAGAGGAAGTCATCCACAGTTGCATGGATACTATGACAATGACTATGCCAGAGATCATGAGACCAGGAGATCGACACAGGGATATGCATTTTTCCTTGGTCAAGGTGCTATATCATGGTTGTCAAACAAGCAGCCAACTCTTTCTTTGTCTTCAACTCAAGCAGGATAACTCAAGCAGGATATAGGGCACTCACTACCAGTGCATGTGAGGCTATATGGCTTAGAAGACTAACTATTGTCAGAAACAGATTACTTTAATGAGTCAAAGCCAATAACAATATACTGTGACAATTAATTGACTCAAGCATTGGCCAAGAATCCAGTATGTCACTCCACGACAAAGCACATTGATGTCAAAGAGCACTTCATTAGAGAAAGAGTGTTACTTGGTGACATCACACTAGAGCATTGTGATAGCAAAGAGAATGTTGCAGACATCTTTACCAAACCACTCGGTAAAGAGCTATTCGAGAAACATCGATCCAAAATTGAGAGAAAGGATTGTTCTATAAAATTGCTAGCATGCAATGCAGGGTTGGCCTTGCCAATGTGCACATTCTCCTCCATTGGTGAAGCAACTCAAGTTATGTTGCATGCTTTAAACTTATGTTTTCAACCATAATGAATATGACTTGCATTCTTTTAAGGGTTGATGTGACCCATGAAAAATAACAATAGTATAAAAATAGGTAGTGTAAAAAGAGCATTATTGAAAACAAAACGTGATGAATGGCACAAATGAGGGGGGGGGGGGAGAGAGAGAGAGAGAGAGAGAGAGAGAGAGAGAGAGAGAGAGAGAGAGAGAGAGAGAGGACTCATATTCAGTCTTTTGTTTTAGACATGGCTTGAAAAAACACCTGTTAATGTACAGCTAGAAGAGGAGTACACACAAGTGGAAAAGAAGAATTGTGTCATCATAGCATGGCTTGCATGAAAATCATCAGTCCACTACAGTCCCCAGCACATAGATCTCACCTGATTCTCGCTCTACATGACTCTAAATGCATCTAGATGAAGTGAAAAAGAATGACTTTGGGGTGACTCTTTCGAACATGCGAGTCTCCAATCATGAAAAGACTCTACATGGGTCTCAATCTCACCCAATTTGGTGCTTGTGCAAAGTATTTCACCCATTTAAAATCTCATTTGGATCATTGAGAATGCGCTTTTCCGTAGAAAATGAAACAATGAAGGAAATAAAATAGTGGAGGCTAGAGTTTGTAGTCCAATTGTAAGGGAGAATGAAACAGTTGAGAGGGATAGAAGACAAAATGGTTAAGGGAATGGAATAGCGGTTTGTAGCTCGACTACACTGTCAAGGTGAGAGCCACTGTAGTGGTTGTAACCTGACTACATTGTCAAGGTGCGAGCCACTGTGGTGGTTGGCCCGAATTATGATTAATTCAAGGCGACAGTACTGACTTGCATGGTAATGAGTGAGTAGAGGTGGTGATATCTAAGATTCCCAACCACGTCTGTGGTGGCAGGTAAGACCCATCAGGTTGGTAGTTAATTACGAGCCACCGTAGTGGCCTACAATTACCCAAATTCTAGTTTACCACCACCGGGCTTGCATGCATGATTACTATGAGTGCAGTAAATAACCAGTCAACGAGCTTGCATGCTCAGGAGAGTACTAGAGTGCATGGTAATGAGGGATTAGAGGTGATTAGGCTTCATGATTTACTTTTATGGGAATTATTGCCGAGTGGTGGTGGATGTCATCAGCCACGTCTATCATGGCTATGATTCCACCGGGTTGGTAGTTAAAATTACTAGCCACTGCTCACCCACCACCAGGCTTAAGCATGCATGATCACTATAAGTGCATTAAAAATTACCAATCATTGGGATCGCATGCTTAGTAGAGTACTAGAGTGCATGGTAATGAGAGATTACATCCATGTATGTCATGGCTATTCCATCAGGCCAGTAGTGAAAATTACCAGCCACCACTCACCCACCATTGGGCTTAAGCATGCGTGATCACTACAAGTACAGTAAAAATTACGAGTTTCCAGGCTCTACTAGAGTGCATGGTAATGAGTGATTAGAGCTTCATGATTTACCTTTGTGGGAATTACTGCCCAGTGGTGGTGGCTCTCATCAACCATGCCTATCGTGGCTAAGATTCCATCGGGCTGGCAATTAATTACCAGCCACCGGAGTGGCTTGCTTACCCACCACATGGCATCTACTTCATGATTACCAATCCGTCTAGGGTGGCGCTTAAGATTCCACCATGGTTGCCTTCAACAATTAATATGGATGGAAACCCGGGCTCCAACCACCATGGTGGCTCGAACTTTATATATATAAGATTCGTGGCATTTGGCATTTTACTATATTCCTCTCATCCGCCCTTGCACTTCTGCTTTGCTCCATACGTTGTGTTGCTTTGCTCCACACCCCTCCTCTAGCTCTTTTCCACCCTTGGTCTACTTTCTCCATGCTCCTCCTCCAACTCTCATCACTCATCTGCTCCCTTGCTTATCTACTGCTCACCCACTCATCTTCACCATGCGTACTACCACCCCCCCTTGATGCTCAGTGATCCCAATGTTATCTGCCTTCTCATATAAGGTGATTGTGTTACACTCACCTATGGTAGAAATGGTAGCACTAGTGGAGACCATTGTGTTGCACTCACCTATGGTAGAAATGGAAGCACTAGTGGAGACGAGGTGGAGACCCTTCGTTCCCAAACAGTTGATTCCACACATCTGCATGTCACCACCTTAGATGACATGCTCACAGAGGGCCTCTTTATGGTTGTGGTATATGGGTTCCCCCTACATGTTGATGAAGGCCTCAGTATTTTCAGAGTAGAGTACTCTTGACTTGTTGGGGGGACCATAATCTGAGTCCTGGCAATGTGCATGGCCTTCGGCCTCTCCATCATATCCTCCTTTGTCTCCCTAAAATTTTTTAATGCAACAAGCTAGACTGGCAGAAAACTGAATTGTACAAATTCCCTCTTGCTCAGAAGAGGCTCTCAACAATGGCTGGATGTAATCTTTTGGCCTCTAAGGCTCTCAATGATCTTTTGGTTCACAGGATGTAATGTTTTGGTCTCTAAGGCTCACAGCAATTGCTGAGTTTTTATTACATTTATGTAATATCTCTTTTTGTTCAATTTGAGGCTCTCAGTATGCACTCTTGTTCACTTTTATATTTGAATGGTTATGGTCACTAGGTTGTAATCTTTTGGCCTTTAAGGCTCTCAATAATTGCCAAGTTTTTATAAATGTAAGATCCTCTGTTCAATTTTTGCTCGGTATAAGTTGTTAATTTTTATATAACCTATTATTAGACATAGCTATACATTGTAATCTCTTTTGTTCAATTTTCACTTGATAAATTGTACATTTGCCCTCATTTATATTTACTGCAACAAGGACTAAAATGCCAAGAAAGAAGGACTATAATTTCCTTGGTTTATGACCAAAATAGTTGCCTAAAATAACTCCAACGACCCACCATTGTGGTTGCATGGAGATACATCTAGAAAAATACATTTAAACTTTCATAAAATGCAATTGAAGATTTGGCCCTTGAGTGGTCCCCTCTAGGGGCAAGGGCCATATCAACATGCATTATACAATATCCAAGATGCCACTGGATAGAAATGGCATATCAATGTGGACCAGCTTGCCCATAGAGGGGACCCCTCAAGGGTCATATCGTCAATTGCATTTTGCTTGGTTGCACAATGAAATACATTTTCCTTGGTACACAAATATATAACTCCAAGAACTAGTACAATGGCTATCAGAGATCTCCTTCTATTTACTAGTGCACTGATTGTCATAGACCTCCTCCTGTAATACGTAAAAATAGGTAACAGAGCTATAACTCCAAGAGCTAGTGTGGTGGTCTCTCTGAGACAACCTTGAATTTTGGGCGATGATAGGTGTCAGACTATGCTAAGGCGATGCTCAAAATGATAGATTGTGTCTCATTATTATGCCAAAAATGAGCGCAGTGGTCTCTCCAACCCAACCTATGATTTGCATGGGTTGCAAGCAAAGATGTGACAAAAGGCTACACGATGACAGGTGGTGAGGCCAGAGACTACATTGCAATGGTGTTTAGAATGATAGATTGCGTTTAATTATTATGCTAAGAACCAGCGCGGTGGTCTCTCTAACCCAACCTTTAATTTTAATGATATGCATGGGTGTGGTGCCCAATGATAGGTGGCAAAGCTGCGGCAAAAGGCTGCACAATGATAAGTGGTCAAGCGGCTTAGGCAAGAGACCGGGCTGCGCGAAGTAGTGCATAGATGCCATGTGTCAAGCTATGCAATGTTCAGAACAAATAGATTGTGTCTCATTATTACGCCAGTGCGTCTTCATGACATGTGTCAAGCTATGCAATGTTCAGAACAAATAGATTGTGTCTCATTATTACGCCAGTGCGTCTTCATGACATTGGGTGAGAGCGCGGGTTTGCGCAAAATTCAAATCATCCAGAAGTGCATCGCATTGTAGCCCCAAAATGGCCCCGAAAATAGTTCTGCAATTGGCCACACCCAAGCAAAGGTTGACTCGAGAGCCTAGTGCAAGGCCTTGTTGTACATCATTGGATCTTCCAACATCACTTAGAATGCTAACAAGGTGATTTTGGTGGTCCATCACATGGCTGCCATCAAATACATTTGCCTTGAATATTCATGGTATGGCATGGCATTGATGGCAATAACTATGTCCTTCCTGGTAGTAGAGGATAGTGACCTTAGTGATGTTTCTACTAGGTTTATATCTAGGAACCTACTCAAGGACTGAAAGGCCCCTATTTTAGAAATAGCTAAGAAGAGAGACAAGCTATGAGGCCTCTTTGTAATACTAATTTATAATACAAACACCTATTTTTGGTAGTCTTCTTATCCATCTATTCTCATTCATGGTGAATCTTTTGCATATAAATTTCTTACTTTTCCTTCTTTTATATCTAAAAGTTTAGTTACAGTATTAATTAATAATTTTTTTCGATATTGTACCTATTGTTATTTCATATTCTGCATGGAATTTATATCATATTCCATGAAATTAATTGTTATTGATATTTCATCTAGTATTTTAAATTTACTCAAGGCATTATGATGTAAATTGCAGTGAATGAAATGGTCTCCTTAAATTTGGACACTCTTATAACCATTTTTGACAAATTAGACCATGGCACAAGAGGAAAAGCTGATCAAGATCGCGTGCTTTCCCTAAAAACAAATTTATGCCCTAGTTGGTTTATATGTTTTTAGGCAAATAACACCATCTTGAGAAATATATGCCTTCTATGCAGCCATGCTCAAATTCTTTTTGGATTTGTAAAAATTACACCGCCTAGTTAAATTCCTTCATTTACCCCTTCAATATCTATATTTTTTCATGGGAAGCATTGTATCCAATGTAGATAAATAGAAAAAGAAATCTTTACAATGTTTTGTGCCAACAAATAAAAATATTCCATATCATATGAAGAACTTTGCCTCTAAGGAAAGATATACCAAAAAGGAATTGTTCACCATGTGCCTCCAAAGGGCAAGATCAAGTTATTAAAAAGTTCAATGAATTAAGGGCAAGTCATGGCATAGGTGCTTTACAAGAGCCAAATCCTTGTCCATAACTATGATGTGCTTTGCATGGATGGTACACACGTTTGCATCTTCAAAAAAACTGATTGTCATTTCCTTCGAGGCCTCCTTGAGTGCCCCATAGAACCTGTATTGAATCACACATCATCCTTGTAAATTTTAGCGATCTCAAATACAATGCATTGGAAAGGAGCACACAGGATCAAATTATCGACAATTACCCTTGGCACTAGCGGGGCTAGGTTTTGGCTTGTGACTAGATGCCTATGAAAATTGAAATTCCATGACACCAAATTCTTATACCATTAGTTGCATTAATCAAAGTAAATAAGGTAACATACTACAGATATATGTTCTTATGGGGACAACACTTCAAAGCTTGGAGAAATTCTGTTTGATTTGCGCTCAATCGAATAATGCTTGTAGAGTAGCAAGAGTTTTAGTGGCGCAGCAATATTGTTTGTTTGATACAGCTGGCTGCAGAACGCCCAAACTTCGGCTAACATCTGTTTTTTACAATATATCAACATTCCGGTAAGCCAGCCATGAAAACCTTGCAAATATCTGCAAAACTTCAAGGATATTGACTGCTGCAACAACGTAAATTGCAACCCAGTATGCCAAAGCTTGCAGCACAGTGCCGCATTCTATCGATTTTGCGCTTGATGATGAGGCAGTGCACTAGAATGGCTGCAGCAACAAAGAAAATTGTAACCAGGTAGGCCAAGTCTTGCATTGCAGCACAGTGCGGGATTCTTTTGATTCTGCGCTGAAGGCAGTGCATTAAAATGAGCAACAGAAACCTTTACAGATTTGTCTCACGGTGACGGCAAGAGAGGATTATCTAAATGATCGCGGCTCCTCAATGGAAAAGGATCAGAAGCCAATCCCTCCAGCTCGACAGCAATTTCGGACATAGTTGGTCTATGGTTTGGATTTACGTTCAAGCACACGATGGCTAGATTGAGAGCCCTGTCCACGTACTCTATGAACGGGCACGTACTCGCTGCAATCTGATCTATCACTTCCCTACCTCGGTTCTCCTTATGCAGACGCTTCACCCATGGTGTGAGATGCACCTCCCTCTCTCCTATGTCCGTCACAGCCTTCTTCCCTGTTATCAGTTCCAGCAACACCACTCCATAGCTGTATACGTCCGATTTCTCAGAGTATCTCTTCGTCACTGCCACCTCAGGGGCCGTGTACCCCCGCGTACACTCCATCCCGCCTGTGCTCTCTTCTGGCTCGCTGAAGACTAGCTGTCTTAACCCTACATCGCTGAGTCGAGGAAGCAGACCAGCCGTCTCTAGCAGAATGTTTGTGGACTTAACGTCCTTGTGAACGATCTGCAAGGGCGAGCCTCTATGCAAGTAGGCCAATGCCTGCGCCACCCCAAGAGCGATTCTCTGTCGCGTACCCCAATCTGGCAATGCCATAGGATCCCGACCTTCACCATGCAGGAGATTATACAGCGTTCCTCTCGGCAGATAGTCGTAGAGAATAGCCTTCTCGACCGGAGTGGAATAGTAGCCTTTTAAAGGAAGAAGGTACCTGTGCTTACTCGATGCCAGTATTTCTATTTCCTTTTCGAAATTGGGAGAAACTTTCGCATTGTTGAAGACCTTCACTGCCAATTGGGTGTCGTCTGGGAGGTGAGATCGGTATACCGTCGCAAACCTGCCTTTCCCCAAAACGTGTGCAGTATCAAAGTATCCGGCATTCGAGACGATCTCCTCATAGTCATAGCGAAAGTTCTTATCGAACATCTCTAATTTTCCCCTCTTTCTGTTGGCTTGGATCTCAGCGCTGAACCAGTTTTGAAGCTGCGCGCTTTCGGGCCATGTGTTTGAGCGCCGTAGGAGCATTACAAGAAGGATGACAAGCCCGAGAGCCCCCAACACCCCGGCCAACACCCCTCCTATGATCTTGGCCCTTTGCCCGCTGCTGGATCGTTTTCCCTGAGATGAAACCGGAGGTGAGACCCCTTGTTGCCCTCTGGGCAGAGGGGGCGGTGCAAAGGTAGAACAATTTGGAAGAGGAAACCCGCATAGGTAAGGATTCTTCGCAAAGGAGGAAGAGTTAAATCTAGAGAGCGCCATCGGCACCTGCCCTGTGAAATTGTTGTTCGAGACATTCAAGGTGTGCAGCTTATTAGATACATTGCCCATTGATACAGGGATAGACCCTGAAAGCAGATTGCCCTCCACCTCGAAATGCACGAGCTTTGTTAAGCTTCCAATGCTGTCAGGAATAGACCCGTTGAGCTGGTTGTACGCAGCGTATATGGAACGAAGCGAAGTAAGAAACCCAATATGAATCGGAATCGGACCTTGAAAATTGTTGTACTCAATGGCAAGATACCTGAGTCTCTTCATAGTAACAATCGCAGAAGGAATTTCTCCGGACAAGCTATTGTTCTCAACTCTTAGCCGTTCAAGGCTCACCGCCTCAGACAGACCGCTTGGGATGCTTCCATTTAGCTTATTGTTCCTCAGATTAAGGAATGTCAGTTGTGTGAGGTTGTTCCAATTCGTCGGGAAGCTTCCTGTCAGCAAATTGTTGGATAGATCCAAACTAGTCAGGTTCTTGAGGTTGTTGATATCCGACGGGATGGTACCAATCAGGTAATTGTTGGAAAGCTCGACGTTTTGGAGATTGAGCAATTCCCCAATTGCGGATGTGATTTGCCCTCCTCTGAAGGATCCCGGCAAGTTGATGCTGACCACAGAAGGCGTAGCATTTAGACAGCTGATTCCTTTCCATCCATGGCAAGGTGCTCCAACGCTACTACTGTCCCAACTTGCGAGCTCTTTTGGATCATTAAATCCTTTCTTCAACGCGAGCAACGCATCTATTTCCGAGGCAGCAACCAATTCGACAGACAAATTGCCAGAGAGATTGGATAGGAGAATACAGACTAACAGCAGAGGTGTGGCGGCTGCAGGTAAACGCATGACTCTTGACTGGGTCTGTTCCCAGCCGTGGCCTTCCCACTCTGTACTTCTGTTTAATTTGCTCGATCGTTTCACTTGGGCAGATGCTATCTGCTTCTTCTGCAGAAGTTATGAATTAAACCTAGAAGCTGATAAAGGATGGAGGATCGGAACAGATGGATGGAGAGAGGTAGAGGGGAGTTCCGAGGTGTATACTCTATGAGCAGCTAAAAGGTGGGGATGGGTTGCAATTGGGCAACGGAGGGAATTGCTTGGGCGACAGGTTTGAGAGACGGGAATGGGAGGGCAATGGCTGCAAGAGCTGGTAAAGATGGACGTGGGAGGAGGCTTATGAGGTCAAGAGAAAGCGAGTGGAAGAGAGGGGGAGAAGTGTTCAAAGCTGATAAATTTTCAAAAGCAAAGAATTGCAACCATGATTGTAGATCGACGTACACAACTGATCAGAAGCTCATTGACGATGTCAACGCTGCATGAAGTGCCGCAATCTGCCAGCTCATCCCAAAAATGAAAGGGACTCAATACATTACTGCATAAAATCTTTTACATTTGGGCGTCACATGCTATGAGTTAGAGCCCCCCCCCCCCCCCCCCCCCCCTCCCCCGCAAGTTTCAATGGTGGGAGCGTCTACGTCCTTTGGAATTTGTCAAACCATTGCCACGCATGTCGTTCTTCACTTGTAATGTCTTGGCACGTCAGCTCTCTCGCTCGAAAAACGACCTCAAGATGTATTATGGCACGACAGTGGCCTCTAGGCTTTGTTTTTATGCATAGAGGCTGATTAACTTATCTGCTCCAGGCATTAATTTATTCTGATCTTTTAAGCCTTGTTTAAGAGGCTTTTATTTTTGGCTTTGAAAGTCACATTACATGTTGAGGGGGGAGAGATAGCCCACCTTTCTCCTACATATTCATATAAACGTAACAACTTAATGCTTCATTGACTTGGGCCTTTTTGTGGCTTCACCTTAGTTGCCCTATAATTTACTTCAGCCCATCCAAAAATCTTTCACAATTAATGAACTCCTATATTTTAACCTAATAAATCCCTAATGGCATGGTAGAAATTTTCTTTTATGGGAGAATTTTATTAACCTTTGGTTAACAGGAGACTTGGAATGGCTAGCTTAGTAATATGGGACTCGGATCAGCAAGCCTACATGGAAGCTAACGTGGAAGCGGTGTGAAACATAATAGTGCCAATAGAAGAAATGGTAGAAGCTCCACAAATTCAAAAGGAAAGTAGAGATCCACTAGCAACGACCAATGGTGGAATGTGGTCCACGAAGGTAGCTAAGAATAGATTTAGAAGGCAGTGAGTTATGAAGAGAGTGGGAGAGAAGTAAGGAGTCTCACTTGCAGCTTTCTCACATACACAATGGGGGAATACACACAAAGGTGGAGGCTGAAAACAGTTTTCCTCTTCTTAGTTGTGAAAGCTAAAAGAACTCTCTCTTAGTACAAAAAGAATAGGTGAATCCTATATGTGGGTCTCAAACCAAACTCAGCTAACCTAGGTGGCATACTAACCGAGCGACTAACTAGAGTACATAAAGATAATTGTCATCCAGCTATTATTCATGGGCGGTATACCAACCGCATCTGCAGCTAACAAGTCGGTGACATAAATGCACAACGGTCACCCTGGCATATTAGGAGTGGAGCTCGATATCTCAACACTCCCCCTCGAGCTCAATCCCAATTCCTGCACACCAAGCAAGTTTCTGAACTTGCATAGCTTCTCTACACCCAATGCCTTCGTGAATATGTCAGCTACCTGATCCTCTGTGCTGACATAAACCAGATCAATAAAACCTACTAGAGCCTTCTCCTGCACATAGTGATAATGCACCTTAATGTGCTTTGTTCTAGCATGATAGACTAGGTTATTTGCCAAGTGTATATTGCTCATGTTGTCACAACAAATATGACAACTGGCCCCTGATGCATATCATAAAGTTGACAAAATATGAAGAGGGGAGAGGAGAAGAGTGGAGATGAGGAGAGAGGGCACAGCTAGAGAGCACACCACAAATGACTAGCTGTACACTAGATTTAGTTGAAAAAATAGAATATATACAAACCCTTTTAGGGATAGGGTTAGGGGATCTAACCCTTTCCTTTATAGCACTCTATAATGTTAGTGCTATGCACATATGATCACGTGATGGTGCTATGCACACATGATCACATGATGTTGAGCGTGAACTCTCAACACCTTCCCTCAAGATCAACATCATGAAGTAGGCCTTCCCTCAAGATGATGATTCTGGGGAATCGAAGAAGGACTGAGCATTACATTCCATCACACCCCTTTAATGGGAATGTCCTTCCTCTGCGTCAAACCAAGAGCTAGTCGGTGTTTCTCGAATAGCTCTTTACCGAGTGGTTTGGTAAAGATGTCTGCAACATTCTCTTTGCTATCACAATGCTGCAGTGTGATGTCACCAAGTAACACTCTTTCTCTGATGAAGTGCTCTTTGACATCAATGTGCTTTGTCCTGGAGTGATATACTGGATTTTTGGCCAATGCTTGAGCCGATTGATTATCACAGTATATTGTTGTTGGCTTTGACTCATCAAAGTAATCTATTTTTGACAATAGTCTTCTGAGCCATATAGCCTCACATGCACCTGTAGTGAGTGCTCTATATTCTGCTTCAGTCGAAGATAAAGAAACAGTTGGCTGTTTGTTTGACAACCATGATATAGCACCTTGACCAAGGAAAAATGCATATCCCTGTGTCGATCTCCTAGTCTCATGATCTCCAGCATAGTCAGTGTCACAGTATCCATGCAACCATGGATGACTTCCTCTATATTCTATCCCAAACTGTCTTGTACCTCTGATGTATCTCAAGACTCTTTTGGCTGCATTCCAGTGAGATTGTTTTGGATTTGCCATAAACTATGCTAGTGAGCTTACTGCATAACAAATATCTGGCCGTGTGATTGTCAGATATATAAGAGATCCAATGAGCTGCCTGTAGTATCTGTCATTGACTGTAGGCTTTTCTGAATCTTTAGTAAGTTTCAAACTCTGTTCCATGGGAGTGGCTGCAATCTTGCAATCTGCCATATGAAACTTCTTCAGGAGACTGTCAACATATTTGAGCTGACTCATGAATGTGCTATTTGAATCTCTCCAGAACTCAATTCCAAGACAATAGTGCATAAGTCCAAGATCTTTCATGTCGAACTCTGCAGATAAGTCTTGTTTTAATTTTCTGATGAAGCTATCCTTGCTTCCTGTCACAATCAGATCATCTACGTACAAAAGTGCAATAGTAATGTCGTCCCCTTAAACTTTGTAGTAGAGAGTATGATCTGCATTGGACTTCATGTAGCCCAGATCAACAAAATACTTGTCAATTCTGCTGTACCAACTTCTGGGTGCTTGCTTTAAGCCATAGAGACTTTTCTTGAGATGGCAAACCTTGTTCTCCTTTCCTGGTTCAACATAACCTGTGGGTTGTTGCATGTAGACTTCCTCGTCTAGATAACCATTGAGAAATGCATTCTTGACATCGAGCTGATACACATTCCATTTATTGAGTGTCGTTAGTGATATCAAGAACCGTATGGAATCCATCTTTGCTACTGGAGCATAAGTCTCATCATAATCTTGACCATATTGTTGTGCAAATCCTTTTGCAACTAATTTGGCTTTGTATCTCTGAATACTGCCATCAGGATTGTACTTCACTTTGTATACCCATTTGTTGGCTATGGCCTTCTTTCCTGGTGGAAGGTCGCATAATTCCCAAGTGTTATTTTTATACAAAGCATCCATTTCTTCATTCATAGCAGTTTGCCATTCTGGCTTGTCTACTGCGTCTTCGAAGTACACTAGCTCTTCTATAGCCATGATGGTAGTCATAAGAGCATAGTTGGTGGTTTCCACCTGAACTACTTTGCCTTTCTAAGCATATGTCAATTTGGCTGGTGGTCTACTTTCCCTAGTAGACCGTCTGAGCTGCTGTGGCACTGCTTGGGGTGTTGCTGGCAATTCTTGCTCTTCTTCATCAACCTGTTCTGTAGATGACTGTGAAGTCGATGCTTCTATCTCCTGTGTAGGTGAGGTTTTCCATTCTGATTCCTCATCAAAGATTACATCTCTGGAGATAATGACTTTGCGGTTTATGGGACCATACAATTTTGTATGCTTTGCTTTCTTCACTGTAGCCAACCATGATGCATTTGCGTGACTTCGCATCCAATTTCCTGCGATGATCATCATGTATGTGGGCATATGCTATGCAACCAAATATGCAGCGATGCCCAATGCATGGCTTGTGTCCAGTGAATGCTTCATAAGGAGTCATACCTTGTATCGATTCGGTAGGAAGCCGATTAAGCAAGTAGTTAGCTGTAGCTATTGCTTCTACCCAATACTGATTCGGAAGATGCTTTTCACTAAGCATTGCTCTAGCACTGTCTGCTAAAGTCCCATTCTTCCTTTCAGCTCTTGCATTCTGCTGAGGAGTATCTGCACATGTGAACTGTCTTCGTATGCCATGATTTTTGCAAAAGTTCATGAATGCTGAAGACGTTTATTCACCTCCTCTGTCTGATCTCATGACCTTGATCTTTCTGCCTGTTTGGTTTTCTACCATGGCTTTGAATTCTTGAAATCTAGAAAACACTTCAGATTTCTCTTTCAGAAAGTAGACCCAACAATATCTGCTATAGTCGTCGATGAAGGTCAAGTAATAAAGTGAACCATTGATGCTGCGGGTTTGGGCATAACCCCATACATATGTATGAATCAAATCAAGAATACCTCATGCACGAGAGGTACTTTTGACAAAGTTGGTTCGCTTTTGTTTGCCGAAGCAGCATGCTTCACAAACTTTTCCAAGAAACTGTAGCTTCGAAATCCCAATTGCCATATTCTGATTCCTTAGATCTAACAAGTACTTGAAGTTGACATGACCATATCTCTTGTGCCATTTTGCAGATAGTGGCATCTGTTGCATTTGAGCTAACATGGCATGCTTATCTGGTACTGTAGCTAGCATCTTGTATAAGCGTCCTTCCTTGACACCTTTTGCTACTAGCTGACCTCTTTCGGATTTGTCTCTGATAGTGCATTTATCATCGTCGAAGATGACTTTGTAGTTGTGTTCCTTCATTTGACCTACTGACAAAAGGTCCTTGCTGAGCTTCAGAACATAGAGCACATCTTTGACTAATCCTTTTGTACCAGTGAAATTGTTCATAGGGATAACACCTGTCCCTTGAACCAGATTCGGTGTATTGTCTGCTGTGTAGATGACATTCTTTTGTCCTTCTAATGGCTTCATTTCTGTGAACCATTCCTGATGATTTGTCATATGAGATGATGCACCGCTGTCGATGTACCAAGGATCCTGTTCCACTTGGTCGACTTGATAGATGAAATCCTCTTTGGGATTGAAATCAGTGTCTAGGTGCATTGTATGCAATTCCTCGCTTGCAAGAAACATATTTCCATGTTCATTTGCAAAATGACCGTGACTAGAATGTCCACCACGATGATTTCCTCTTCCTCGGGAATTCCCTCGATTACTGCGGGAATTCCCTCGATTACCGCCTTGGTCATACTGCTTCTTGCGGCAATCTCTTTCATAGTGTCCAAACTTGTGACAGTAATTGCACTGGATGTTTGACACATTGGTGGATGCATTCCCTCGTCCTTGGAATCTTCCTCGATTGGAATGATTTCCTCTTTGCTGATTTTGATGTTGCTGAGAATGATGCTGATGCTAATTTTGACTTTGATTTTGTTGATGATGACCACTTTTCTGATATGATCTACCTCTGTTTCTGCCTTTGCCTCTACTTCTGTCTAAAGCTGTGAATGCCTGATCATTAGTGCTTGAATGGCCTGAGTCCTGAGTTCTTCACCAAGTAGAACTAACTGAAGTTCTTCCAGTGTTGGAATTTGCCGTTGGATGGCAATATTCTGGACTAGATTCTCATATCCTTTGCCTAGTCCATTCAAGATTACTTGAACCATTTCTGCAGGATTCATAGTCTCTCCTGCTACTGCAAGTTGATTGTTGTAGTCTTTGATGCGGAGTACATAAGCATGACCAGTTTCACTGTTGTTGCGGAAACTCTGGTTGATCTGGTTTCTCAGGGTGAGAATCCTGGATGTGTTCTTGGACTCGTAGAGAGCTGCAAACATATCCCATGCTTCTTTTGATGTCTTAACTGTGTTGAGCTGTCCTAGCATGACATCTTGCACATTCTGCTTGATCAGGTGATAGGCATACTTGTCTTTCTTATCCCATTTTGCTTGAGCTCGGGCAATGGCAGGATCTGCTACTGGTGCAGAAACTGTTTGTGTAGATGTAGATCCCGATGTAGATCTCGTTGCTAGTGCTATGACAACAGATGGAGTAGAGCTACTGGTGGCTGGATCGGTCAATGGTCTAGGTATAGATCCATCGACATACTCCCATTTGTCCTGAAGCACAAGAATGGTCTCCATTCGGTATTTCCATGTACCGTAATTGGAGTTGTCTAACTTAGCAGATGCCTCCAGATTGAGGTTGCTAGTCGACATGGTGCAAACAATGTACTCAAAAAGTGTCCTGGAAGACTCTGTATGAATCAACTGCAAATACACTAAAGATGCCAAGTGAAATCTCTGTACCGTCGGTGAAGATAGAACTGCAGTATATAAAATCTGATCTAAATTACAAGGCTTGTGGCAATGATGCCGAAAATCCAAGAGGCTTTACAAGGCTAAAAATGATGTGCACAATGCCGTGAGATAGCCGAATAGGCTTTACAATGGTGGCATGTGTGTGTGAAATCAAGTGCTATCTGCCCAGTGAACCATTCTGCAATGCCTCTGTACTCTGGAGTTTGCTCACTGAACTGATGAACGTAAGGTTTCACATAATGTAATGATGTGAAATCGGATGTGAGCATATGGACTGACTCCGAGTAGGTACTAGTCAGGAATTTCGGGCATGGCTTAGATTGGCAACTTGGGGAATTCAAAGCGTCCCCTCTATGGCGATCTAGTCTACTTTGATGTAGATCTAAACCAACCGTCGATCGATGAAAGAACAACAAATAATTCATTTTCTTTTGTTCTTTTTAAGTGCTGGGTCAGATGCGTCGATGTAGAGGCAAATGTGCATGAAGGAAGTGGTTTTGTCGGTGAGGCTCAAATGTGAGTGTAACTTGCGCCGAAATGTGCGCATGATGTGACGAGTGCGTAGAGCACAAAAAACCGAGCGACTTTCCTTTTGGGAGCGCCCTCAAATTCTTCCTGAATCAAGAGATATGACTTGATCTAGGTGGAGGGGCAAAAGGAGTGCAAATGTGCTCAATGATGATGTGTCACTGTGAGTCACATGCAGTGATGATGTGGCACTGTGCCTAGCAAGAGGTGTGCCAGTGAAGCTTTGTGCTGAGGTGGCAGGAGTGTGCACATGCAGTGTGTGCACAGTGTGCTTGGCAAGGGACTGTGCCTGCAGGGGTCAGTGCTGACTGGACTACTGAGGTGGCACAGATGATGTCAGCAAGGTGACCTGGCAATGGTGATGTGGCACTGATGATGTGTCCCTGATGATGTGGCACAAGTGACGTGGCTGATGATGTGTCACTGATGACATGGCAGTTGGTGATGATGTGGTCACAATGATGTGTCAGCTGACATGGCAGTGCTGACGTGGCTGCTTATGTGGCACTGATGATGTGGCACTGTGGATAAGGGTGCCATGTGGCAAAGGATAAGATAGCTACACGTGGCACATCCGGGTGCCTGATGACATGGCAAGTGGATAAGTGTGTGACACATGGCAGATAGATAGGGATGATGTGGCACTAGGCAGGCTTGCTGACGTGGCTGATAGATAAGACTCCACGTGGGAGCCGATGGAATCTTTCGAAGATTCTGACGAAATCTAGTGATTCCATCATCATTTTTGTTGGAGACGACTATGGAGCTGCTGGTGCGTACGAGAGCTTGGGCTGTGCAACTCTTCGTTGCCGCTCGTTGGAGCGTAAGCTTGTTGTAGATGGCGATGGAGATGGCCCATGAGCTCGCAATGAGCCCGTTGTTGTTGCGCGGAGCAGCCGTTTGGTCGTAGATGCTTTCGAGCTCGTCTTTGGTCGATGTAGTCGCTGGTAGCGCTTCTTGGAGAGCCGTAGAGCAGGCTGCGTACGAGCTTGGTAACCCGTCTGAGGTGTCGTTGCTCGTCCGTGTCGATGGAGCTTTGAAGAGCGGATAGCTCCAGCCAGCCTTAACGCAGTAGATGATCAATACAGGCAAAGGCTTTGGAGCCTTTGCCTTCGGATTTTTGTGGTCGTCGGCGAGCGTAGATCGATGGAGGACACTACGGGAGGCGGCCGTTGAAGGGAGGCTTGCAAGAGGCTATTGTTGTGCCATTGGAGAAGGATAGAGGTGCGCTGAACGGAGCTTATGGAGAAGCCCAGTCGTTCGGAGGTTGCATAGCATAGTCGCCGTAGATAGTCATGGACGTTGCTTGACTTAGTTGCTGCTGCAGAGGAGTTGCTTGTGGAGAGGTTGCATTGCTGGTGGCGCCCGTGTGTGTGCACAGATGGAGGTGGCCTTTGCGTAGGTCTTGTTGGAGCAAAGGCTTTGGACTCTCTATCATCGATGAGTGGCCTATGAGCCGGTGCTGAGCATGAGGCGTTGTGAGCTTGGAGCTCCTTCGCTGGCAGTTGGAGGAGCCTTCGATAGGCTGTGGGGCTCCTTGCTTGCAGGTTTAAAACTATGGCGATCTCTCTCTCCTTCAAAGGCTCACTAGTACTAAGAGAAAGTATAGAGCTCTCTTTCTCGCAGATTTAAAATCCGAAACCTCCCTCTCTTTCACTGAATCTCTCCAAAGAAAACACTCAAAGATTGAAGAAGAAGATACTTTCTCTCACACCTCAAGAAGCTCTCAAATCAAATCGAAACTACGGACAGAAATTTTCTTCACATGAACGGAAATCTTTCATCAACGGAATAAAAGATAGAAACCTCTCAATCTCTCTCACACTCTCAAGAATCTCAATGTCTCAGCGGAAGACAAGGGAGCTCTGATACCATGACAAAATATGAAGAGGGGAGAGGAGAAGAGTGGAGATGAGGAGAGAGGGCACAGCTAGAGAGCACACCACAAATGACTAACTGTACACTAGATTTAGTTGAAAAAATAGAATATATACAAACCCTTTTAGGGTTAGGGTTAGGGGATCTAACCCTTTCCTTTATAGCACTCTATAAGGTTAGTGCTATGCACATATGATCACGTGATGGTGCTATGCACACATGATCACATGATGTTGAGCGTGAACTCTCAACAAAAGTAGCTTACGCAACCAAGCTACCTCACATGCAGCCATTACTGCACCCCTGTACTCAGCCTCTATGCTCGACAAGGCAATTGTAGGCTGTTTCTTGCTACTCCAAGTGACTGCAGCACTCCCAAAAGAGAACACATATCCACTAGTAGACCGTCTATCGAAAATACTACCAGCCCAATTAGCATCAGTGTATCCATGCACCTGTATCTGAATCCTAGTCTAATAAAATAGTCCATACTGCAATGTGGACTTCACATACCTCAGTATGCATCTAGCCACATCCAAATGCAGTTTCCTTGGAGCCTGCATAAACTAACTTACCAACCCAACAGCATAGCTCAAATCCTTCCTGGTAATAGTCATATAAATCAAACTTCCTACTATGCGTCTGTACATAGTAGGGTCTTCCAAAAGCTCACCTGCATCTGCACTCAGTTTCACATTCTGCTCCAAAGGAACTGAAATAAGCTTACAGCCTGTCATCCCATATTTGGACAACATGTCTAATCCATACTGCCTCTGCAAGAGCCATATCCCACTTGTGGATCTAATTACTTCAATGCCCAAGAAGTAACACGTCTCTCCCAAATCCTTCATTTCAAACTTCTGCTTCAATAGCATTTTCACATGGAGGATATCTTCATCACTATCACTTGTGATGATCAAATCATCAACATAAATGACAAGCAGCATAATACCTTTCTCTGTTTTACTCACATAAAGTGAGAAATCTGCCGTGGAAATTTGAAAGCCAATAGTGACAAGATACTATCCTATCTTGTCATTAGACCATGCTCTGGGTGCTTGCTTCAAGCCATACAAGGCTTTCTTCAACTTGCAAACAAACTCAGGATGAACAACATGCACATAACCTGGTGGTTGCTCCATATAGACCTCTTCTTGCAAATCACCATGCAAGAAGGCATTCTATACATCCATCTGATGTAAAGACCATCCCTTTGATGCAGCCATAGCAATGACTACTCTTACGGTTGCCATCCTTGCAACTGGATTGGATGTTTCTTCATAATCAATGCCATATGTCTGTGCATACCCCTTGACAACTAATCTTACCTTGTATCTGCTCACAGAACCATCTGCATTGTGCTTCACCTTATAGACCCACTTGCAGCCAATTGCATTCTTGTCTTTAGGCAAAGGCACCAATTCCCATGTAGCATTTGCTTCCAAGGCATCCATTTCTTCACCCATGGCTTTCTCCCATTTTTCTTTTCCCATGGCTTGCTCAAAAGAAGTGGATTCTAGTTCTTGTATCACTTTGACCATACAGGCATAGTGAATGGCTATAAATCCATCATATTTCAGCCTATCCACAGGATACTTAACTCTAGTAGACCTGTGCAAAATAGGCTCACTACCAGATGCTCTTAAAACATCCCTTGTCTTCCTTACTCCAGGTGTAACAATAGAAGGAATACCCAACTCATCATTAAGGCTACGTTCTGAGCCACTAGATTCACCATCCACATAAGAGTGACCTGCATTCACATCAACCATGGGTTGATCTACTTTCTCTTTTCCCTTTCATGATACTTGCATACCACTATCTGCATTGCTTTGAGGAGATTCTCCTGATCTCAATCTGCCTATCCATGGCAAAGTATGTGAACCACTGCTAGAGGACACTACAGGTCCACTAATATTTTGTGATTGCTGCTATGAATTCTGTGTAGCATTACCATTTTGTGCATCAACATCGTAAATCACATTTACTGGTTTATGCCAGCTACTCATCTCATCAAAAACAACATCTCTGCTCACTGCAAACTTACAAGTAGAAGGGTTATAGCATCTATACCCTTTCTACTGCAGAGAATAACCAATAAAGATGCACTTCTTAGCTTTTGGATCCAGCTTGGATCTCAACTCATCTAGCACATGAACATAGGCAATGCAACAAAAGCCTTTCAAATGAGAAATATCTAGTTTCCTACCAGTATACCTCTCCTTTGGCATCATGCCATGTATTGCTGTAGTGGGAGTCCTGTTCATTATGTAGACTGCTGTAGCAACTGCTTCAGCCCAATAATAATCTAGTAGGAATTTTTCGTTGAGCATGGCACGAGATACCTCTCCAATATGCCTGTTTTTCCTTTCTGCAAGTCCATTTTGCTGTGGGGTATGACTGCATGAATATTGCTGCTTTATGCCATGCTCCTGCAGGAACCTTGCAAACTCATTTGAGAGGTACTCTCCCCCTCCATCTGACCTTAGGCATTTCATTTGCAGGCCTGTTTCTTTCTCAACCATAGCCTTTAAAGCTTTGAAATGCCCAAACACTTCACTTTTCTTTTTCATAAAATACACCCAAACTTTTCTACTGTAGTCATCAATAAAAGTGACAAAATAATGGCAGCCTCCAATAGATGCAGCTTTAGTAGTCCACACATCAGAGTGGATTAATTCCAATGGCCTCTTACTCTCTTGAACATGTCTAGGAAATGGTTTCCTTGCCTGTTTTCCCAATTGACAAGCTTCACATACCTTATGCATTTCTGCAACCTTGAACTTAGGCAATCCTGCAACAATATTTTGGGCCTGCATTAATTTAAGTCGATGTACATTAACATGACCAATGCGTTTATGCCAGATATCAATATCTGCAACTACACTAGTCCCATGTGCAAACATTGTTGCACTCAATTCAGGCATGTCCACATCCAACGTAAACATCTTGCCCTTCTTCTTCCCTTTTGCTATCAAGCGACCTTTATTTTTCATATCCTCAACAAAGCATCCATGAGGATTAAATCTGACCTGCAAGCCCTACTCAACCATTTGACCAACAAAACCCAAGTTCTTGTTGATATTCGGGACATGAAATACATCAGTCGGGTATTTCTTTTTTCCATCCTACATAGACAAAGGAACTTTACCAATCTGCACAATAGGATGCAGTATCATCACTAGTCTCCACAAATCCTGGTCTTTCCATTTTCCTTGCATCCTGCATCCATGCTGCATGACTTGTCATGTGGTTTGATGCACTTGAGTCAACATACCACACATCATTGCTTTCTTCTGCACTTGTCACAGAATTGGTCATGTGCTGCACCATAAACAAATGCTCATTTTTGTCATCACCCTGTCTACTAGAGGATGCATAATTGCCTTGCTACAATTTTCCATTCATGATGTCATTCTGCTTTTTGTAGCAGTCTTTAGCCATATGACCCATTTTACCACAGTAGTAGCATTCAACATTGCTGTTTGCATTTTGGCCTCTCTACCATCCACCATGACCTCTTTGGCTCCCCTTGCCTCTAAGGTTACCACGTCCTCCTCCATAGGATTGGTTTTCTTGATTTCTACCACGGCCTCCAAATCGGCCTGCTCTACCTCTACCTCCACCTCTTCCAGCATTTGAGTAGAAGACAACTTTTTTTGAAGTTCCTCCTAAAGAAGATGCACCACCATTTCTCTGCTCTTCAGAAATTAGAAGAGCAATCAACTCAATTCTCACAGATGGCAATGGATCCCCAGAACTGTGCATAATCCTTTCCTAGACCATTCAAGGTCACAAAAACTAAATCATCATCTTCCACTTCTCTGCACATTATGCAACTCTTGCTTGAGCTGCATTTTCCTGGCTTGCGTATTTGTGCTATATATTTTTGTCAAAGTATCGCACGCCTCCTTTGGCATGCTTGTATCCTGAATATGCACAATCTTAGAATCTGAAATACTGATAGACAGCCAGTACATAACTTTCCTGGCTCTCTCATGCCAGCCTTTAAATGCCTGCAACTCTTGTTGATTGGGAACATCAGGAATAACTGGTTCTTGTTCAGCTCCAGTAATGAACTCCCAATAGCCTTTTGCCTTAAGGAAATTCATCATTTTAAACTTCCATGCTGGGAAGTTTTTCTTGTCAAGATTTTCAGTGACTATCTGTGAAAGAGCATCAGACGCCATTATAGAACAATGCAAAAAACACTACTGCCTCACAAGGGCAAATCTGCAAAACTGACGAAAGTGGTATTTGACCACACAGTCACTTCCTAGTGACGAATTTGCATCAATAGGCAATAAGAATGATTTTGTCACTCCCAATATCTCTGTGCATAGGCATATGATGCAATTTTTGCGGTAACTTTTCACCAACCTCTTTTCACCAACCTGCAGAACACTGGTCACAAAGCAAAAACAGGGCACCTTTCTAAGTGCCTGCGGAAAACTTCCGCCTCAAAATAGGCCTCGAAATGGCCTCACTCGTAGCATATATTGCCCTCTCGCCGCACCATGAAGGGCGTCCCAACACTGCTCTCTTGCACTTTTTGGTTGTGCTACCTGCAGAGATTTGCTCCCAAACTCGAAAAAGGAAAGCAACACTGATCCTGTTACCAAGACACTGCAAACTTGGTTTGCTTTCTTGAGCTCCTTACGATGAACCGAGCTTTGATACCATGTGAAGAGAGTGGGAGAGAAGTAAGGAGTCTCACTTGCAGCTTTCTCACATACACAATGGGGGAATACACACGAAGGTGGAGGCTAAAAACAATTTTCCTCTTCTTAGTTGTGAAAGCCAAAAGAACTCTCTCTTAGTACAAAAAGAATAGGTGAACCCTATATGTGGGTTTCAAACCAAACTCAGCTAACCTAGGTGGCATACTAACTGAGCCACTAACTTAGTATATAAAGATAGTTGTCATCCAGCTATTATTCATGGGCAGTGTACCAACCGCATCTACAGCTAACAAGTCGGTGACATAAATGCACAATGGTCACCCTGGCATATCACAAGTGGAGCTCGATATCTCAACATGAGTTCGTCCTTCTTGTAGTCGGCGAAGCTCCTACTTAGTAAAGGGAGAACATAATTGAGTAGTAGATTGTTGAGTGACTTGAAAGAGTTTGCTTCTGATAGCGAGGTAGCTTAGAGCTCGAAAGTATAAAACAATCAGTAGGTGAATAGAACTTCTAGTCTAGTCAAGGCAAAGGAAAGGTGAGTCCAAGTCCAAATCTGGGTGGAATTTGAGAGGAATTGTATAGTTACTGGATGTTGTAATAATGACATAATCCGAGTATATTATGATTTCTATCATAATATATTTAGCATTGATTCTCTTATATTGTCTCTTTCTTTTTTGCTTGAGTACTCTATACCTGTCTTCATACAGTTTTCCTACTCGTTGAGGCCCTTGTGTAGTTACACCGATTTTTGTATTGACTCACAACCCTGCACAGTAACCCACGAACTGCAAGATAAATCATATTCATTTGAAACTTCACGTGCACTCAGCTCGGTGGTTAGTCAATTAACTCAAGATCATGAAAAAGATTGTCAACATTTGTTGATCTTGCTAGGGAGTGACGTGTAGAAAGTGTTGAGTGGGGAATTGAGCAGATTGAGAATAGAATTCCATAGGATTGAGTGTACAGTTTCCACCAGTAGCAGTTTATGTTGACCCGAGTTGAGATACAGCAGCTTGGTTTAGTAAACTACTACAAAAAGTTTCTCTTAGGATAGTCCAATGCTTTCAGGATCTTGCAAACTTGTTTGATGACTGGTGTCTAGACTGAGGAGATCTCCCAAGCATCTCTTTATATCATTCAACTAACTTTACAAAAATGTCTAACATGCTCTCAGCGAGAAAAAAATACGCAGCAAGATGAGAGGAATACATGCAAAGAGGTTGTAGAGGTTGGTAGAATATGGAGTACCAGGAAGATGTCATGAATTTTGAGCCAGTACAAGATAACCAATTAGGCCGGACTCCTGACTCTACAGGATCCATCCTGGAAGCTCCTTCTTCTGCTTCCATTCAGGTCAATGGGTGTTTTGCTTAAAAAAAAAAAAAAAAAAAGAACACCGCTAGAACACTTTATTTACAAACTAACACAATTCCCTATACTAGGGAATATGTGCAATCTGACAACTATATTGACTAGGTAATTGACACATGCATATATCCAAATACCGCTATGGCCCTTCTTGCCACAATGGTAACACTCAATGTTCCGTGCCCTGGATTTGCTACGTGACTTCACTCTTTCTTGGGACTTCCCCCTGAACTGTGATCTACCCCTTTGCACATTTAAGGCTGCATCCTGCTTGTTGCCATCCATAGACTTCCGTCTAATCTCCTCGGCCAACAAGCTACCCACAACATCATCAAATTTCAGTACTCCACCAGGTGCAGAGTTACTAACAGCTGTACGGAAGGTATCCCATGAGGATGGCAATGAACATAAGAGAAATATTGCCTTAGTCTCCGCATCAAAATTCATTTTCTGAGCCTGAAGTTGGCTGAAAATAATATTGAATTCATTCAAGTGAGAAGCAATGGAGACCCCTTCCTTCATCTGCAGCTCAAACAACCTCTTCATGAGGTAAACTTTATTAGAGGCAGTTTCCTTCTCATAAGTGGCACACAGTTTTTTCCACAAATCCTCCGTAGTCTGCTCATTTACTACTGTGAAATAAACTGACTCTGCAAGATGAAGTCTAATAGTAGACTTTGCTAATGCATCCAACTCATTCCAATCATCCTCA
Source organism: Dipteris shenzhenensis (assembly GCF_047967505.1). Taxonomy (NCBI): domain Eukaryota; kingdom Viridiplantae; phylum Streptophyta; class Polypodiopsida; order Gleicheniales; family Dipteridaceae; genus Dipteris; species Dipteris shenzhenensis. The sequence continues at coordinate 35,602,173 of NC_141611.1, forward strand.
GACATATCTGCAGGCTTAGCTTCAATCCCTGCCAAGGGTTTAATCTGCTTCTTTTGAATAAGCACATCCCTTATTTGTTCTTTCCACAAAGAAAAGTTTGTCCCATCAAACTTTTTAATGCTGAAAAACTCCTTTTCAGACATGGAAGAGGATGCCATGATGCAAATAAAGCAAAATCCCAAATGCTAGTGCTTGCAAGAGAGAATCACACCAAATACTAGGTGCACCTAAATGTGTATGCCACAATAGTGTGAAATATCACCAAAACTCAAAGCTCAAAGCATCAAAAGATGCATCTGACTCATGTGCATATACTATGCATCCATATGAGCAAATCTGGCCCAAAAGAAAATGCCAATAAGTTCCAAATGACTCAAGCATAAACACTGTCCACTGGCATATGCATCAATAATGTCTCATCCAGGAGAGCATAGCACTATCAGTGCATCACCAACAATGTGTCAAAGCTATCCCTCAGCATAAAATATCATCCATGTGCAAAGCGTCCATAAAAAATAGCATCCCATAAGGCAATTTGGGCCTATCAGCGCATCCAACAAGGACCGCAATGCATCCAAATGGCCTATAAATCATCCACTACAACCCAATGCATACCACGAATGAGCGCACATTGCTCAAACTGTAACCAGAGTGATCTGCATAAGGTATGCTCAAGAAATCATAGTCCCACGGTAATGAGCGCTACTGAAAATAGAACCTGAGATGCCTCAAAACATGGGCGCCATTGCATAATCGGACTCAGCAAGAAAATCTGCAAATATCTCTCTTTTGCCAGAACTCCAAAATTCCAACCGATGAATGAGAAATGGGAGTCAACACTTATCCACTACCATGTGGCATAAATCTAAGGTTTCAAAACCTTAGAATGAAAAATGCATAACAGAGAGACGAAATCGAATACACAGAGATCTATAACTCTGAAAATCCTCCACCGAATTGCGCAAGAACTGACAGGTAGAGGTTTTTGGGCGTTCGGAACGCAATGGGACAGACGGTTTTGGAAACCGTGATCTCAATCACTGGGTCCAACACACGGACTGAAAAACGTTTTTGGAAACAGAGCTATCTGTAAACTCCACCGGAGTGCGAATGATGAGCAACATAGAAGTTTTAGGACCTCCTGAGTCCACCGGAACTGACAGATCTGCAAATGGTTGCTCCAAACTTGAGTTCCAACACCCGGGCAAAAAACGCAGGAACTGACACAGTGAGTCAGAAATCCACTGAAATGATCCCAGATTCAAGAATGAAGGTGTTTCCAAGCTCCTGAAGTAATGTGAATACCAAAAGCAAGCAATAGTTGCCTCTACAAGTCAATACGGAGTCTCTGTCATCGAACAGAACAAAAAAGCTCAAAAAATGACTTTTTCTTTGAAAGCTCTTAACAGGCTCTCAAAACCACTTCGTAAAGCCAAAGTGACTTTTCCAAAGGTTCCTCCAAGGTCTCTGCACACTCGGATGCAAGTAAAGTCACCCACAAAGCTTCCCACAGAGCTTCTCCTTCCTCCCACAGAGCTGCTGAGCTTCAAGCATTCACGCACGCTCAGCTAGATCACCCGGGCTCTGATACCAGTTGAGAGTGCTCTCAACGGAAGCAAGAACGGAAGAAGGAAAGAGAGAGACAGAGAGCCACACAAGTTTGGTGGGTGCAGAACCACCCTAATCTTTTTTTTCATTCATTTATATATGTGTTTGAGTATTGTACATAACTGGGGTTAAGGCACAGTGACCTTAAACCCCCACACCTTTTGACCCTCCTGATATATCTGGGAGTATGTGGCTACAAAGAGTGTAAACTCTCACATCTTTGAATAGGCTCAAAATTTGGTCCTTAGGGGTCTAATTACATGCAAGTTTTCTACCAAAGATCGCCTTGTCACATGGTTGGACATTTCTGAGGTGTGTTTATTCTATAAGGTTGCTTTGGAGGATCATTATCACCTCTTTTGGCGCTGCATTGTAAAAAGATCGATATGGATCAAGGCCTTCACTAATGTTGGCTCTTTCCTACTGCTTTCGTATGAAGAGCTGGGTTTTCTAAGTATGCAGGGTTATGAGGCTTTTTGTCACCTACAGATATATTAGAGTAGTCGATTGTGGTATATGTGCAGCTTAGACCTCGAGTCGTGTTCCAGTGAGAGACGTAGGCTTCAGTGTGGTAAGCAAACAAAGTGCATGCATGTGTAAAAGGAACGTGTATCATCATGATTGAGGTAATGAAGGCTTTCACCTTCATTGGGGGTTATAGGGTTTAGGAGGAGTTTAAGGGTTAGAAGGAGGTTCTAGGGTTAGAAGGAGGTTCTAGGGTTAGAAGGAGGTTCCAAGGTTTAGAAGGAGGTTCCAGGGTTTAGAAGGAGTCCAAGGTTAGAAGGAGGTTCCAAGGTTCCGAAGGAGGTTCCAGGGTTAGAAGAGGTTCCAGGGTTAGAAGGAGGTTCCAAGGTTCAGGGTAGTGTACATGGTGGAGAACTCGTCTCCCTTGTAGATCATGGAGTTTAAGGGATGAGGAACAAAGGGTTTAGGGGGAGCATAGGAGTGGGAGAGAAAGAAGGTGTAAGAGCATGTGGGAAAGAAGAGAGAGGAGGGAGGAGGAGGAGGGAGGAGGAGGAGAGAGGAGGGTAAGAGCATGGGGGAAAGAAGAGAGAGAAGGGAGGAGGAAGAGGGAGGAGGAGGAGAGAGGAGGAGGCGGAGGAGGGAGGAGGAGGAGGAGGAGGAGGAGGAGGGAGGAGGAGAGGGAGAGGATGGGTTGCAAGGTTGGAGGAGAGGGGAGGAGGAGTTGCAAGGTTAGGACATGCTTTTGGACGTGGAGTGCAAGGAAGCATGGACACTTGAGACAAATGCTTGGAATACCAAAGTAGACTCAACACAATGCCCCAAAGAGTGTGGGCTTCATTCCATTATGGGGTATTTATACAAGTTGGAGAGCTTCTCTCTCTGCATGTAGGAATTGTAACACATTCTCTGTCTACATGTAGAAGTCATATGTAGAAGTTGTAACACATTCTCTTTCTACATGTAGAAGTCGTATTATTCATGCAATCATCTATGTGTCTAAGCGAAAGCGTGTGAATGCACGTGACCTAGTAGCTAGTGTTAGATAACAATGCTCCACTCTCGTGTAACTACGCAGAAACCAGCTAACTCTACTTGTAAGACTCTCATACGAGGAGAAGGCATTTGAGTAACTCGTGTAGGTCCTGGTTGGACACCAGATGGGGGCCATGTGTGGGCTAATGGCTGGACGGCTTCAGATAGAGTTGGCACACTGTCAACTAGGCTACATGCAAGTGTGGGAAGGCATCCCTTGACTGACCGTAAAGAGGGTAGACAGAGCGTTTCCCAAGGCAACCACTCTCGGGTTGCGGGGCTTGTTTGGAGCCTCAAATGGTCTCGGATGGCTCTGGGCTAAACAGAGACCTTAGGTTAGTTGCTCTGTTTTGCGCACTGGTTCTATCGTATGGTCGGTGGCCGTCGACCCCCAGTCAACTGTTTTGGGCAGACTGGGTCGGTCACCTAATTGAGCCTAGCTGACTACGGCTGGTGGCTATATAAGAGCAAGCCCGTGAAGCCCATTTCATCACTGGCTATAGCAACCCTGATTCCTTAGCATCTAGCCTCCATCTTCTACTGTTTCTAGCATGCAATCGAAGCTTCTTTCACAGGAGCACACGGTTGGGAAGTAGTGCCATCTATTGTATCAGTTCTACAGTAATCAAATTTTTGATTCTCCATACTATCTTGTTTTCTCTCTTGCGTACGAGATCCTGTTATCTGTTGAGCGCAGACGTTGTATTGTTTTCTTATAGCTAGGTAGGGACTAACTATATGCTTTTTTGCTGGGATTTTCATAGGGCAGCTAGAACTCATTCATCACTTCTGAGCCCTAGGTAAAATCGATTGATGCTACCTATATGTGCGAAGACGTACATATGCAAGTGAGTGCTCGTGATACAATCTAATCCTAACTAAGGAAGACTTGGTTTCCCAAATCTTCGTTTTTGTCGGGGATGGCTTGCGTGTTGATGTAGTAGCGCTTCAGTCGGCTCTCATTTATTGTTGTGTTGAATTGGACTCCATCCAATGTTTCTAGTAGCATATGTAGAAGTTGTAACACAAAGTTGTAACACATTCTCTTTCTACATGTAGAAGTTGTAACACATTCTCTTTCTATATGTAGAAGTTGTAACAAATTCTCTTTCTACATGTAGAAGTCATATGTGGAAGTTGTAACACAAAGTTGTAACACATTCTCTTTCTACATAGGTCCATGTTGGCACAGAGTCAACAATGGATGGTGAAGGTGCAACTCCTTTTTCCATTCAGATGGGAGGCAATTCTGTTAGGAGACAAGGGGAATCAAAACGACATGCAACATCACATCTTTCAGCTCTCGTAGACTTTCATGGTCAAGCATTTTTGGTAATTGCACAACTCTCCTGTATTTGCAAAGCTAAATTGGCCTCTGATGATTTTCAATTATTGTATACTGGTGTCCTTCCATCAACTATTTTGGCTAGAGAGATGTAAATTTTTAGTCGACCTTTAGGGCTTTAGAAGTTGCCTTGTAGGATGAGCTACTGTTGTTGTATTTCTTTTTCTTTCATTAATAGACTCTTTTTTTTTTGTAAAAAAATAAATAAATTAGGATTTCCTAAAGAGGAGTTGGCTGAGGTCCATTTACTATGATGACACACTATATATCCATGGAAAGGAAGGCCTTCTCAAGTTTTCATGCGAAGAGGATGGCTACATGGGCACCGCTATTTATCTCTGAACTGCTCAAAAAGGAGGTTTGACCTCCATTCGTAGAGGTGAGAGTGTTCTGGCCATATGCTCTTCCCTTGCACCAGCAATTTCCTGTCCAAACTCTGCAGAGGTCTGAGCAATGTTCTAGGCCGAAGAGAGGAGGGCAGGATGAAGATGTAGAAGTAGCAAATTATCACACAAGTGGAGTTTAATGGATAGCAGGAGCTGGGTCCAAAGCGCTTAATAATGCTTTGGAGGGTTCATTCGAACTTTGGCGGCCTGTTTTGGCCTCGCGAGTCCGCTTGGTTGCCCTTGGACATTGGCGTTCAATCACTATGTTCCTTCCATTGAGGCATGCATGTGGCCACCCTCTAAGTTCTTGTTGGCTTTATTAATTTTATACCCTTTCTAAAGTTTGAATTGTTGAAGGCGCACGTCAGTCCAAATCGCCTGGTCAACTCCACCTTATGGCCGAATTTCGGCCATTGTTTATGGATAACGTCCACGCGGAGTTCGCATGACCCAACAACTCACATTGAAAACTTCAACTTTCAGCAATTTATTTATGACTTCCGTCGTCTCATTCGTCGCTTGTCTCTGCGCTGTTTATGTCACCCAACCCACCCTCGCCTGCACCAGATCATCGTCTCCAATTTCCGTCTGCCAAGTCCGTCCCCCCATTGCAAGTCATGGCAAGTCGTTCATCGTCCAAGCTGCTCGTTCCCAAATCTTACGTGATGCGACGCTTGGGCTCCACTCACGGCAACACTCGAATAAATCTGCAAAGGTTTACGTTGAGCGAGTCGCCACGATCGATTTGAGAAACGGAGACAATACATCTGGATACCAAGATACTAAAAGCCTAAAGTCAACCATGTGAGCTCGCATGATTCACATTGCACCATGCATTGCTTCCTATGTTTTTTCTCATGAAAATAATTGCAAGAGAAATTTTTTCGCTTTGTGACATCATTTCCATTTATACTACGTAGTTCATCTTTTGATTTCCATTCTTAACACGAGTAAGCCTGACCCGTCTATCCTTAGACGGGTCTCGACTCCCTTTCCTTTGCCTCTAAAACTTCCTCTGCCCTCCACCCATCTTTGCAACACACTCAAAACGATAATTGGCACTGTATCCTACCAAGAAATTGTGGTAATCAAGCGGCAGAAGGCTCAAGTTGAATCCGAATTTCGAAGACTTCCTGAGGAACTCTCATCTACCCTTTTAAAGACCTTGCTGCAAAATCTTACCTTCAAGTGCTCTACTATGGCCGCACCCGCCTTGCGAGGCTCTTCCTGTCACCCTCATCATCAGCCTCAGCACCGATGCCTTCTCTTCCTTGGTCACGGCAAAGAAGAAAACGCTCTTGAAGATTACTTTTATCTCTTGTGCTTGGTGCACAATGAGAGCAGGAGAGTGACAAACTTGCTCATAATGGATGCTTGAACTCCATTGCTAGAGGTAGTAGCCTCTGTAAGACTCCATCGCAAGTGCCCTACGGCTTCCATGGATAGTTTGTACATGAAGAGCAGCTGGCAAAGCAAGCTGCTGGTCTACGCTGAAGTCTCCGGAGCAAGACATCGTGTATATGAGGGGTGGATTCACAACGGTGTGTTGTGAAGCAGCGGAAATAATGAAAGGATCGTCATCCCGTCAAATCTCTCTGTGTGTCTACATGAGGCTGTTGTCAAGCTTTCTTGGCCCAAGCGAGGTATTTTCTCCCGATTTCTGACAAAGAACCTTACATGCAATGGAATTGATGAACCTTGTGTCTACGTGAGGCTGTTGTCGCACTTTCTTGGGCCAAGCAAGGTAGTGAACTTAAATTTTCTCCCGATTTCTGATGAAGAGCCTTACACGCAATGAAATTGATGAAGGTTATGGAGTCAAAGGCTGCTCTTCATCTCTGCAGCACAACCAATAGACCACGCATCAACATCGCAATGACTCCTTCCCCTATGACTGGCGCAGACAAAAGCAAAACAGTAAAATTAGACCCTGTTCGACCAAAAACATCCATCACTTGGAGGGCTCCTATCAATCCTACCCTGCAAGCCATCACTTCACTACCACCTGCACCTCCAACATCACCAACTATGTAACCTATCGATTGGCTCCTCTCGGGTTTGCAAATCTAATTATTTTCGAGATGATTTTTTTGCTCAAGGGGTCAATGTTTGCTTGGGTGTAACCAATCACGAAACTATTTTCGAGGCCATTATGGGGCCGCGAGGCGATGTGGTTCTGGGTGAATGTTTGAATTTTGTGCAAACCAGCACTCTCATCGAAAATTTTTTCGACGTCATGAAGGTGCACTGGCGTAATAATGAGACGCAATCTATTTGTTCTGAACACCGTATAGCTCGACACACACCGTCTCTGCACTGCTTCACGCACCATAGTCTCTGGCCTAAGCCGATTGACCACTTATCATCGCACAGCCTTTTGCCGCATCTTTGCCACCTGTGGTCATCGCACTCACGCAGATCATTAAAATTGAAGGTTGGCTTAGAGAGACCACCGCTTTGGTTCTTGGCATGATAATTAGATGCAATCTATCATTTTGAACACTATCGCAGTGTAGTAAATATAAATGAGGAAAAAAGTATAATTTATCGAGTGAAAATTGAGCAAAAGAGATTACAATGTGCATCCTCGTTCAATAAAAGGTTATATAAAAATTAACAACTTATACCCAGCAAAAATTGAACAGAGGATCTTACATTTATAAAAACTTGGCAATTGTTGAGAGCCTTAAAGGCCAAAAGATTACACATTAGGGGAGAATTGGGGTCTCAAAAGGGCCTCCAATTAGTATTTTCTAATTTCAAGGGATTAGAGAGTGATTTAAGGTATACTAATGAGAGTGCTAGAAGGTGTGGGGCAATGGTATATTGAGGTAGAGGGTGGGCAGGCCTGCAGAGAGCCCCTATTGGTTGCTCCCCTTACACTAGGGACCACCCAAACCATCCCCCCCCCTCTTAATCCATGTTTGACTCTCCTACCAGCTAACCTCCCCCACATGAGCCCAAAACTACCTTCGATGGGATGGTAGGGCCCTTGTGGCGAATTTTCCTTCTCCCCTCCCTCTTTCTACGACCTCTGCCCCCCATTATTCTGGTCCAACGTGCCAAATCACTCAGATTTGAACCAAATCCCACGCATTTTCCCTCTCCCTCCTCTTTCTCTGCTCCCTCCTGCTTTGGCCTCCTTGTTATAGTTCCTCTCTCTCTCTCTCTCTCTCTCTCTCTCTCTCTCCCCTCTTCCTCTCATGTGCCTCTGTTGAAGCTACTTTGTCCCTCTTCTTCTCCCTCTCCTATGCCTCTGTTGATGTTGCTCTGTCCCTCTCCTCCCTATCCTATGCCTCTATTGCTGTTGCTCTGTCCCTCTCCTTCTCCCTCTCCTGTGCCTCTGCTGCTGCTACTCTGTCCCTCTCTTTCTCCCTCTTTTGTGTCTCTATTGGAGCTGCATTACCTTGTGTAGGAGTCCCATTCTTACTACTGCAACCTCTGCAAGCATGGTGAGAAGAAAGGCTACAAGACCACGCAATGCTTTGACCTTTTGTGTCTTCCACAACACCAGAAATGCATTGGATGAGTGGATCCCTTGTACCTATAGCTTAAATGACTAGATAGTGATGAAAGGATCAGCCAAAGGTCCACATAAGCTTCCCAAGTGCAAGAGAGGTGACATCTTGCATGAGTGGAAGGGGCGCATCTTGAAGTTCAAGTTTGGGAAGAAAGGATGGCTCACAAAAGTGCAACATGTTTACATGGGAAAAGATATGTGGCTTCCTCCATCATTCAATCAATCTAGGATACCATCACACTGTGAGCATTTCTATGTATGTACCTTTTTCACCTATAAGTGTAATGAGTCCATTTGGAAATTTTGTGTTTGGTTTCTAAGAGCTCTTATTCATGGTGGCAGATGTTTTCCCTTCGGACCTCGAGGAGTGGGAACCAATTGAATCATTCATAGGCAAGTTCACTGCGATTCATGAGGATTTAGGTAAGCAAATGCAGGCCAAGGAGAAGTTGGCCTCCTTGCGAATGAAGAATGTGTATTGGTATAATGCAACATACAGCACTCCAACGACATCATCAAGCTATGGCCGTCTGTAAACCATTGCACCACCACAACTTCAAGACATGGATTGTAGCAATGTGGACTCAAGGACATTGCAATCATACAAGGATAAGATTGCAAAGGATGTGGGTATGGCCATGAAGTTTACATTTGGATCCAAATGGCCAAGGTTATCTTGGTTTATGCCTCTGCACATTTTTGCTTCTTTATTTCAGAATATACATATGCATAGAACAAAAACTATGTGGTCCTGCAAGTGTGTAGATGAAAATGCTCTTGAAGATTTACTTGGGATGAATTGGGGAACCAGGACAGGTGACCAAAAGGGTAATGTGTTTCAACATCATGCATGAGATACCATTTGTCACACCAAATGTTGTATAAATTAGCTTTCCAGTACACAAATGGCCGGTGGCTTCCCCTCCCCTAGACTCTAATGATGAAGACTAAGTTTGTCTATCGAAGAGGGAGATGTGAAGAATGTGAATGTCACGTTGCAATGGCCTCTAAGGGAGGTGCAAGAACACCTATTGGTCATGGAGGATGGCATGTAAGAGTCCTTCTACTTTACCTTAAATGGTAGTAAGATCAGCCGCCGTGTGGAGAAGTGCATGCATAGTGCCAATTTCATTCCTCCTGCAACTTTGAAGATTGCTAACAATGTATTTGACTAGTGCAGCATTTAATTTTTTGTCTATCAAATCCTAGTTATTGCTTTAAAAGATGATGGACAATTAAATTAAAATGTTATTTCTTTTAATATTTTCTCCTTTCAGTTCATGGTGGTAAATGTTTTTCAAAAAATTTGGGGATTTTATGATTAATTTTAATTTTTAGGGTTTTGATATATACTAAGGGGTAAGAGCCCTTTTTACATCACATTCTCACTTTCACATCTAGAGAGCCATAGAAACTCTCGTCCTCAGAAGTTACTCCCTGCATCAACTGCTATTTGCCATGGATTCAGCTAGAACTGCGTTCCATGACTTCATCTCACGAACTGCAATTGCAGATCATGAGGAAGAGCTATTTTTAGTGTTTGATAAGACTTTAGATGTCCTAGGCACATATATGTGAGCCAAGGATGACTTCTTAGATCTCATCCTTTACATGCAAGATAATTTCTCAAATTTTGCCTATACACTTGACCACACTTCAAAGAGATGGGTTCCCATAGATTACATAAAGTATCTGTTCGTAGAGGAACCCAAGTTTGTAAAGCACTTAGCCCACTTTTGTGACAACCTTATAGATGAAGGGTTTAGGACAGTCGAAGTTTAAGACATCCTAGATGCAGGGATCATAGGAAATACAGGCACCAAATTCCTTTCATTAGAGATGACATTCATCTTTCTTCTCCAAGAAGGAAATTTAGAGGAAGAAGCCTCATCGTCTAGCACCCCCTCTATTAGAACTTCTGATGATCCAATAGAGGAGATGGAAGCAGCTCAAGCATTGAGCCTACTTCAAGAGCCCCTAGTAGAGCAAGAATCTGCATCAAAGGCCGTTGACACAGACTCAAAATTATGGTCCTTGTCCCCCCTCATCATTGATGGAGAAGAGTATGTATTCCTCCATGACATAAAGATTATTTTTGGACTATGAGAGGATGAGGCACTCGGAGTCCTATCGGGGTTCGATGTTGACACAAGTGTCAAAAATCCCGAGGTTTTAGGTACTAAAGACCAGACAATGGAAGACTTTCTCTTGACGATGCTGGTTTCAATGAGGGATGCAGACATGTCCGTATACAATGCACAACCCTCTCATGTAGAAGCTTCCACCTCCAACATAGGTCAAGAGAAAACGTCCACCTCCCAAATGGAACATCACACAGCACCTGGTTCCATCAACATTGCAAATGAGGAAGGGATAGAAGCCAACGACGCTGTAGTGGTAAGTTCGAAAAATATTTTTTATTTTGACATTCTTTCAGTATAATTTGTTTTGTCCATCTTCTAATGTTTGTTGAATTGTTGCAGGATGCGTTCGACCTTGATATATTCTCATCTCGACGGGGTAATGTTCGCAGCACATTTGGGCGAGATCATTCTTTGGCCCATTACCTTGGCAAAGTCACAGAGCATATCGTGGTCTTTCACGACAAATTTTCTCCTCGAGTTCCTTCAGAGCTGCTGAAGTGCAAGGCATTGTCGCGCGCTATCAGATACTCTAACATTACTCGGAATGCCAACAAAGTCATTTTGGTACACCGCTTGGTTGCTATCAATGCCTTTGGATCGAACATTCATGGCAGGGCATTGACGGCAACGGCTGTCTTTGGCAATAAGAGAGGAGGATGTTAATGCTATTGTAGCTAGATTTATATCTAGGAATCCACTAGGGGATTCAAAGACCCCTATTCTTGATGTACTCAAACTAGCCAAGAAGAAAGATAGCCTGTGAGGCCTTTTGTATATATATACATATATTTAAATGGATATTTCAATGGATAGATGACTACATGTCTTTATTATTTGTTTTAAGTTATCATTGCTCGTCATGAATTCCATTGTATTTTGTTTAAGTCATCGATGATATATTTTCTCCATCATTTTAATTGTGTTAATTTAATAAATTTCTAGCCAATTTAATATCATTTTCACCAATTCTGGGTATCAAGAGTTCATTTCTGTCAAATCCTGAAGGAATTTCACCATCGTGCAAAAGGGAAAAGTGTCCGGCACGTCACCAAGACCTTGCCAGAATGCCCAAATTTGCACCGTGGTAGTTTTTGGGCTTTCTGGGGTCTTGGTGACATGTCGGACACTTTTCCCTTCTGCGCGACGGTGAAATTCCTTCATGATTTGACAGAATTCAAAACTTAACTTAAAATGATCATTTACTGCAAGCATTGAAATGGAAAATATACAACAATGTGAGAGTGTAGAGAATGTCGATATATTTTATTTAAAAAAATAAACCCTTGGGCCTTAAATACAAGATAGTGCCTTCAAGGGAAGGGGTGGTGGTCTAAGTCCTAAGAGTGGGCTGTAAGAGAATCTAGGGCTTCAAACTTGGGTCACTCCGTAGCCGCTTCGCCAGAGCCATGTCCTTGTCCATGACTATGATGCACTTTGCATGGATGGCACACAAGTTGGCATCTTCGAACAGAGCGGTGGTCACTTGCTTGACAGCCTCCTGGAGCGCCCTTATAGCTCTTGTGCTGAAGCGCACGTCATCCTTGTATCCATGTGCAATCTCCCGTACCACATGTTGGAAGGGAGCATGCTGGATCAAGTTATCAGTGGTCTTCTGCATTTGCTTGATCTCCCTCAGGGCTCGTGCTCCTGGTTTTGCTTGGTACGGCTTCCTGACTCTTGGTGGGGGCCTTACAAGTACTTGAACACCTTCCCACGGCCTCCTGTCTGCCTTGAACTTCTTTCGCTGCTCCTATCTATGTTGGTCCTCCTCCGAGTCCTCCTCTCGTTGATGTCTAGAGATTTGGTCTTCTTTGGGATGGGGCTTCCTCAGAGTCTGCTTTACCCTCCTCATGGGCACAGGGGTCATCTCTACCATGGGCTGTATCTCCGAGAGAGGGAAGATGGTGCTCTTCCTGGCAGTCTGTTGACCCTCAGGAAGCCTCTTTATATCTGGGAGGTTATTGAACACATTTTGTTCGATTGGGAGAGGGATCTCATGGGGAGGGGAAGGCCGAGGGGAAGGTTGAGGGGAAGGCTGAGGCTGAGGCTAAGGGGACAGCTGAGGGGAAGGTTGAGGGTCATGATGAGGCTGAGGCAGAGGCAGAGGGGAAGGCTGAGGGGAACGTTGGGGAGAAGGCTGAGGGGAAGGCTCATACTCTTGGGGCTCGGGAGTGGGCTCACAGGACTTGGGAGGAGAAGAAGGCTCAGGAGACTGGGGAGTGGGCTCACGGGACTTGGGGGAGTTGGGGGAGGGCTCACGAGAGTTGGGGGAGGTGCCACCGGACCCGGATAGATTCATGTGCGTGGATGCCATGGAGGTGGTGGAGCTAAGGAAGAAGGGTGGAGGCATCATCCACTGGGTCTAGTAGTGCTCTTCACTCTTGCCATACAATAATGAGAGTTAGTGTTTTTCTTATCTTTTTATAAGGGCCCATCATGTTTTGACATCCCTTTTAATTACATTTAGGGTTTCATCGTGCCCCCTGCCCCTGCCCTAACCCCTCCAACCCCCCCCTCACCCTTGTCGCCCTTCCCCCCCTTGCTCTCCCCCTACTTGCCCCGCCCACACCCGTCACCCTCCCCCATACCCCCATCCCCCCCTCCCCCCACCCTTGCTACCACTCTACCCCTCCCCTTGCCCCACCCCATGCCCCTCCCTTCTCTCCCCCATCCTTCACCATGTCCCCACTTTTCCCAACGTCGTGTGAGTACAAAAATTATGGTCAAAATAATCAAGATATTAAAGAGTGAGTACACAAATTGTGGTCAAAATAAGCAATATATTTATTTCATATTTGTATACAATTACACCATAGCTTCTGTTGGTGGTTGGACCCATCTGCCCCCTTCTCTCACTCTAGCTTGCAACCAACGTGTGAGTCCTTGACTCCCTATGGATGCTTTCCAAGCACTATGCCTTCTATTCTTTGATACAATTTGAACTGCTTTTGCAAGTTCTGATGCCTTTGCCTTTTCACACTTCAAATTCCTTCCTTATAAACATCTAAAAAACCAGTCGAACATCTCATGCAATGCATTGCTGCAAGTGACACCACCACCATGCCTTGAGTTCTTGAAGTAGGCTGACTTGGCTCTATAGTGTGACTTCTACATGCCTTGTGTATTCCAAATTGACAAAGGACCCCAATTTTGTACAAACCATGGTCCATGTGCATAGAGAATATGCTACAAATAGGATGAGAATCAAATCAGCAACAAAAACTGTTTATAAAGCAAGTGCTAAATATTACGATGGAGCCAAGATTATCATGTAATGCATAATGTGTGACTCCCCCCATGCTTTCACCATTAATTGCATAAACTCTTTCACAGCCATCCTGAACCTTTCATAATACATCTCATTGATTTGAACCTGGCGAAGCAATTTTATTAATGCATCTACCTTTGTCCATACTTTAGCTCTCAAAGTTGCTACTTGAGGATGAGAAGCCTTATTGGTCATGCATTCACACAATGCTTTCTAGTATTCCCAATCCAAACTACTTTGAGACAATGTATGTTTGTCTTTGTCGAGATTATGGTTCAATAGGAATCTCCTTGCCTTCCCTCCACCCATGGATGTGTTGCTCCAGACATTTTCTTATCCTCCTTAAGTTTGACATGTCCTCCATGGAATCCCACTCTGATAACAACTTCTCAGCTTCTGCAATGCAGTGTGCGGATACTTCTTGCAGAATTAAATTCCAAGCATAAACAAGATGCAAATACAACAACTTGTTAAGTATGCAGCATGTAAAGTACATATGTGTACTCTCTCAAGTGGGGTGGGCAAGATGGGATCCCACTTTGGATCCTTCTTGTCACAATTCGGAGCTTGCGTTTGGCTGCAAGATAGAATGCCATTCTCCCATTGTAAGCCAGCCTTTTGCTTACGTTGCGAACACATGCAATAAAGGCATGTGTTCATTGCATTTGCCCTTGTATCACAACCATGCAAGCACTTGAGGGTTTTCAAATCACTAGCAAGATGCCATTCAACTTGAAAGGTTCCATGGCCATCAACTATCAATGTTTGCCCTTCCTCTTGTCTTTGGATGGTTGATGGGATTCCTATTCTATCTAGAACCCACTTCAATGTCTCATGGCACTCTTTCGGAGTCTCAAATGCTACAAGACACCATATATCTTTCTCTGATTGCACTGAGAAATCTTGCTCTACTTCTTCATCCCCTTGAACAAAGGCTAAGGCTTTATTCATAATGCAGATGCTGACTCTCTCTAACTTGTGTTCTTTCACCAATTGAGCTTCATCCATTTTGATGACAAATATGAGCTTTCCATTGCAATTTGTACAACAAAAGAGAAAAATCGTTAGGATAAACATGATATAGGAAATGAAATAAGTAAAGTGCAATGCTAAAATGGATTTCCTCTTACCATCTTCTCTCATGCCATAGAATTTGACCATTGCTTGTTGCAGTTTCTCAACATCTAAGTAGATATTGTTGAAAGCATTCATCTCAAAGGTTTGCAAGCTAGATTTCTTTTTACTCTTCCAAGTCATTGTGCCCCTTACTCAATGGTACCCTCCAAGCATTTCTCTTGCACATTGGTTTGTTTCTCACCGTGCACATCTCACAGGGGCACTGTAGACTTCTTATACTTTCCCAAAATAGCAGACTTGAAAATTTTGAAAATAGATGTGTAAGCTTCACGACTTACACCGGCAGTATCACAAGTTGCAAGCATCTCCTTTGCATCCACAATATCCTTGAAGTCCTTCATCACCTCCTCAACAACTTGCACATGTAGGCACTTGTGTCTTGGGTCCCTTAGTATCCCAATGACATCGCTTGACTTCAATAAACTAGCTAGAGCATATGAACAGTCAATATCTTAATAATTATCTAAAGTGATATTTTAACATGTTGAGCACATTTTGAAGCATCACTCCAATAAAATTTCTCAAAATAATGCCTCATATCAAGTTGATTTTCTATTGTCTTCAACTTATTATGTAAGTTTTCCCTCTTTTAAAATATGGTTGCTTTATTAGAATCACAAGATAAAATTAGGGTTTCCTCTAAGAGAATTGTGAACTTCAGTTTTGATGTTACCCTCATCCTAAACTTGGTAGACTCTCATTTTATGTATCTTGATTTCCTTTTGTTGATGTCTAGACACAAGTAGATATTGATGAAGAGTTTTAAATGATGCAATGAAAAGGAAAATGGGTTTAAGAGTATCA
The DNA here is from genome assembly GCF_047967505.1 of Dipteris shenzhenensis. Lineage (NCBI taxonomy): Eukaryota > Viridiplantae > Streptophyta > Polypodiopsida > Gleicheniales > Dipteridaceae > Dipteris > Dipteris shenzhenensis. The sequence goes on from NC_141611.1 coordinate 35,617,882, forward strand.
AGTACCCCCAAGGAAAGGACATCATGACATTCCCCAAAAGGTTATAAGCAAGAGAAGAAACAAAAACATGTGATGAGCTACTTTTTGATTTCCTTCATGAGTGCAATGCCCAGCAGGATTTCCATATTTTCTACTATGAAATGTTCAACAAGGAGCTAGATTGTTCACATTTGGTTGACCAACACATTAAATTTCTAGATGGACAATAAAACATCTTTCAAAAGCTCATAGGGGAGGGCAGGGTCTATATTGGAAATAAGTATCACATCCACATCAAGGATTTATTGATAGATAATAAGTTTAGGGCTTCCATTCATAAGAGGTATGACCTTTTGCCAAAGCATGTTAAGACAGAGTGGAACATGCACAATAGAAAGTGCATACTTCTCGAGGAATGTTTCCTAAACTACAATCATGTTGACACTAAGGAGGGTTTGGAGATACAAGAGGATGAGGAAGAATATGAGAGGCCCTGGGATCAAGAGGAACTCCAAGAGGAGGTGAAAGTATCAGAGAAGGAGGATGAAGAGGAGGTGATAGGTTTAGTCAAGGAGAGAGATGAAGCTGCTGCACTCGACCTTGTGGCACTAAGGTCAGACACACTTAACAGGCGAGTAAGTGTTGAAGACCTTGACATTGAAAGCTATGGCCATGACGTGCCTAGTGCTTCCCACCTTCCAAATTGGAGATATGGAGTATATTCTTCTTCATGACATTCAAGCAATATTTGACTTGAGGGAAGATTATGCACTGGCATTGATTGCCCATGCTTGCCATTTGGATTCTGAGATCATTGTGGAGGATGACCCTTTCCATGGCATGGAAGACAACTTCAACTCATAGGAATGTCTATCCACATGCTTTGAGTAAGCTCAAAAATGTATGGGAGACTATGACATTGATGACGAGATATTCATGAAGATTGAAAGAGACTTTAAATTTGACAAGATCGAAAAAGGGAGGAGCAGAAGAGAGTACTAGAAGATATCATAGAGAGAAGCATCTTCCTTTGGAAGGACAAGGATCTAGAGGCATATGAGAATATGAAGGTGAGTAATCTTGTTTTTTGGTAACTCTACTCTCATTTTCATTTGAGTGATCTTGTCTTTTAATATCTTTGTTCTCATGTTGCCTTTAATGGTTTGTGCAATTGTATGTTGAAGATGATTCCTTTGTTGTGAGGTCTGGTGGGACTATGGAGAGACGTCTTGGCCAGCTTGCTAGCCTTTCTCAATATATTAAGAGGCTCTCTTATGCTGCAAAACTATTAATATATCACCAATATTTAAGAAATGATGGTGATATATCTGTTTGGTTCTTCAAATCTTTGTCAGAGTTCTTGGGAGGTGATCAAATAAACCAGCAGAAGGACAAGATCATTTTGTGGAAAAAATGTCTACTTACAATATTTTGGTTACTATCTTGGAAAGATCTACTCTAGGGTAGGATATTATCTTGCTTACACTTCTTATGCCCTTGCATGTGGCATTACAAGACCTCTGAACTTAGATGTTCATGGAAAACACCATTGTTGGCTCTTTCCTACGGCTTCCATAGGAAGAGCATGGTTTTCTCAGTGTGCAGGGTTCCAAGGCTTTTTGTCACCTACAGATTTTTTGGGGTTGTCATTTGTAGTATACGTGTAGCTTAGGACCTCGAGTCATGTTCGATTGAGAGACATAGGCTTAAGTGTGGTAAGCAAACATAGTGTAAAAGGAACATGTATCATCATGGTTGAGGTAATGAAGGCGTTCGCCTTCATTGGGGGTTGCAGGGTTTAAGAGGAGTTTAAGGGTTAGAAGGAGGTTCCAGGGTTAGAAGGAGGTTCCAGATTGGTGAGTGCCCACACAAAGGTATCCCAAGTAGTTCCAACCTATGTGCACACATCCAAGGGCAGGAAACAAACATCATATAGTTTTGATGCAAAGATTGAATCCACCACCAACCAAGGGTAATGCATCTACATGCAACTCATCCCCAATTGGATAGAGCCACCCTAGCCAACTTAATCAGCTGCCCATCATGATGCCAATTGGAACCTTATTGAGAAATTGTCCTACGATGTGGGATAATTTCAAGGGTTAACTTGAAGAGGAATAAAAGGAAACATCAGTGAAATTTGGTGCTAGGGATGACATCAAACTTTGTAGCCATCCCACTGGAGCATAAAGCCTTTGGCCAATACCTTGCAATAGTGGACAGTGGGGCAGGTGTCAACATTCTTGCAAAAGATCTCTATGAAGAATGGGGCCTCCCACCAATGAGGAATGCCACATTGAACATATGTCTCACCAATCATACCAAAATGAAGCCACTAGGAATGGTCGACAATGTGCCAATGAAAATTGTGGGAGTCAAATTTACCATACAATTTGCCATACTGGATCTTCCCCAAGGAGAACAATCTAGAATCAAGATATTGATGTGAAAATCAATCTGGGAACTAGGGAAATCAAACCCATTATAAACAAAAATATTGATGCTTTGCATTTTTCTCACAATGAGTAGCTTGGAGTGGAGGCTCCATCGGCATTCCTTCAAGATCCCCATGACACGTGAGTCACCATCGAGACTAAACATCTTTGGCATGCTTTCTCTCATCATCTACCCATTGCTCATTGCTTGAAGCATAACTAGGAGCATTCATAGTGGAGTTGTAGGAGAGGAATGGGTGAAGAAGTGAGTTTTGGAAGGGAAAACAAGAAGCTGTCATTTTCTATTGGAAAGCATTTTGGATCATTTAGAGTTTGTTGTTGATGTTTTCTAGTGTTCTGAATTGATAAGAAGATAGTTTAGAGTATTGCCAAGGTTTATGTGATAGAAAACTCCAACAAAAACACCCAAAAGTGTTGCTTGAAGTGAGTTTTGAAGTGGTTTTGGAAGGAGAAACTATCACTTTTTGCAAAATACCCAATTTTCAATTCAAATTGTGTTCTTTTTTGTTGTTTTTTGCATTGAGTAGGTATACTAGGTAGTTTAGCATTTCCCTATCACCAAAAAACCTGAACTTCAAAATGATAAAAAATCATCAAAAACCAATTGGTAGAATTGTGAGTTTCTATCCCGCGGACTCCATGCCATAGGCTAGCTATCCTCCTGGTCGGTGTCATAGCCTCCTATCCTACTAGCTAACATGTGTCAGACACCTAATCCACCTACCAAATTTATGTTCTGATAAGAGGTTTGACCCGATGCTATAGCCTGCCACCATAGCCACTAGTCATGCATCACTTGAACTTAAACATAGAATTTGATATCCAAAGTGACATCAACAATTGGATATAGGCATTGGACACAATCGACCAAGTGCAAAACAACACATCCAATGTTGCTAGATGTGGACGCACAAATGATACAGCTAGAACCACTAACTTAGGATAAAGAACCAATGGCTGTGGATATATCATGGTGGGCATAGAATGGAATAGTGATCCTGAAGAGGCCATCATTGAAGGATATGGTGAGCATTTTGTTTGGATCTAGAAACAAAACTGGATAATGTCACATTAGAAGGTCAATGACTTGGCCATCCTTCATGCATTAATGGTAGTAAAATATCCCAAGTTAGACACTCATGTAGAAACAAACAACAAATGGTTAAGGAAGAAGAAAGAGGGTGCGCAATGCCAAAAGGCTAAGGTGGATCACTTCAATGAGTTTGAAAGGATGCAAGCCAGAGTGGTAGAACTATACTTAACCAAGCCCACCCAAGTGTAGGAACCACCAAAATAAAAATGGGATGCAAAAGGCCTTAAGGGTGTATGCATAGCAAAGGAAACACTCTTTAAAAACAAAATGCCCATTGAAAATACAGTGCTAGTCTCACAAAGTAAGAAGATCCACAAGTTCAAACCCCATGTGCAGATTAAGACTAAGTTGGATAGTATACACAAAAAACAAATGCAAGTGGGCATCGATTCAATAGATCAAAACTCCTCCACAGTAGGATTAGTAGCATGAAGAGTCAAGAAAGCACCTCACAATGCTATGAAAGACTTAGGGAAGTACTTAACTATTTCAAAAATTATACAAGGAAATGCAACAATAGCCATACCTAGAACAATCGGGCAAATGCTTGGACCCATAGCCATGTCTAGACCAAGCAAGGAAATGCAACAATAGCCATGCCTAGACCAATTACGGAATCAGGAAACAAAAGAAACAAGGAAAACCCCTGTTTATGAGGGGACGACCAAGACCATAAAATTGGATCTTGCCTTGGAAGGAGAAGAGAATAAGCATGTGTACATAGGCAAGCAACTCACTAAAGGGGAAGAAAAAGAACTAAAAGTGTTGCTGATGGAATACAAGGATTTCATGGCCTAGTTCTATAAGGATATGAAAGGGATCTCCCCTAAAGTTACAGTACACACCATACCAATTAGGGAAGGATCCAAGCTATAGTATGTGGACCCTCTAGGATGAATCCAAAGTATGGAACCCATGTCTATGAAGAGCTAGAAAATTAATTGGCTGTGAGTTTCCTTTATGAAATCAAGCACACCGATTGGGTGTCACCAATTGTGATTGTCCCAAAGAAAAATGTAAAGCTGAGAATATGTGTGAATCTCAAGAACATCAATGCAACAACAATCAAATATCACTACTCCCTACCATTGAAGGAGACAATTTTGGACCGCATAATAGGGTCGAAGGTATATAGCTTCTTGGATGGGTTAAATGGGTACAACCAAGTACAAATAGCTCCTCAAGATCAGGGAAAGACAACCTTTGACATAGAATGGGGAGTTTTTTCATACAAAGTCATGCCTTTTGTCTTATGCAATGTCCCATCAACTTTTCAAAGGGTCATGTACGCCAACTTCAAGGAACTTCTCAAAAAACTCCTACAAGTCTTCCTTGATGACTTGTGCATATGCTCAAGAAAAAAGGATCACTTGAAATGACTTGAAGATGTACTAAAGAAATGTAAGGCAAGGAAATTAAATCTAATAGTTGCCCCTATCAACTAATTATAGGTAAGCTATACAAGATGGTCAATAATCAAATTCTCAAAAAATTTGTTAAGCCTCATGAAATTATGCCAATCATAAGAGAAGTTCATGAAGGTATAGCAGGAGGACACTTTGCATATTGATTTTATGAGACCAATACATTTAGTTGCAAAGGGAACACAAGCACGCTACATCATTGTGGCCATGCCATGACAGCAGAAAAACAAAGAAGGAATGCATGGTTTGACAGAAACCTTAAGGATAAGGAGATTAAGGAAGGTGGTCTAGTTTTTTAATACAAGGGCAAACTCAAATATCTAGGTCAAGGGACATATAGAGCCAAAAAGATGAATCCCATTGGAATTGTGCTACTAGAAACATTGGACACAATCCAATTCACCAAAACAATCAATGGGAGCCAACTCAAGCACTACTACGTCAACATGCAAGCCATCCTTGATATTAATGAATATTTGGGAGCCCCAAGTCTTCCATAGCTAGCATTAGATTGTATCATGAGCACTCATTGGCATATGTACATCTTCACACTTATAGGCAGCTTCAATAGATTTCAACCTAGGGCTCAAAGGTGATGACTAATCTACCCTATGAACTCCCTAGAAAATTAAGCATATAGAAGGAATTTCCACATCACTAGTCATGCATAGAGCACCCATTTTGAGCACCGCGAATAAATTTCCCAAATAACTTTTGAAGAGATACTTGCTTTGGTCAACACACACTCGGCATGCTCATCATAGAAAAAGTGAAATGCATCAGCCACTCACAAAAGAAGCATCCACTATTGGCACATGGCACTATCAAACTGGGACCTAATTCATGTGTGAAATGCCAGGTTGAAGACAACTCGATAAGATGGAAAAAAAGCCTACAATGCCATGGACAAAGTGACACCAAGCCAAATGGCTCAAGTCTCAACCTCAACATCCCTCCCCAAATCACTAGCTTGAGGAAGGATAGGATCCAAGATCCCCAACCCAAAGGTTAATGCCAAAATGACCATGGCCGGTGGTTCTGGATAGTGACAGTGAGATGAGGGGATTAATGGGCAACATGCCAAGGAGATCTACCATTGATCCTGGAGACCCTAGAGCTAGGAGAACTAGAGGAAGAGCCATTGATTTTTACCCTATATTAGTTTGGTCATATGCTCCTTTTGTTGATAGCGATTGTTTTTTAATGAATACTTATAGAGCAATAGAAACCTATGAGTTTAAATATTCATGAGGGGAAAGACTAGTTTCACAACAATGTAAATTATTTACTAGAAATATGTGATTTTTATTTGTTCTATAATCCAAATGAGAAAGGTGGTTTTGATGTAGGTGGGAATTGTGAGCACTAGCACTTGCCAATGTTGCAAGTGGCTTTCTCCTTGGGCATGACGAGTTAGGATCTATTCCCTGACACCATTACATACAAGAAAAGAATAAAAAGACTTCCACCCACCAAGTAAATGTTGAGCATGAGAATTCTCCTACAAGGCTATTTTGACACCTATCAGCCTTGCAAGGATTTACTCAGTATGTTCAAATAGCATCTTGCCTTATTTGTCAGACACAACTTCATTTATTGGTGGCAAGCTATACAGTTTAAATTGTAGGTCTCCTACTTTCTTGATGATGCTATTATTTTAGTCATTGATTTTCTTGAGAACTATACTTCAAGAAGCAGAATGAGATTCAATCAATGCACTAGTGTTCTAGCGAGGTCACTTTTTTTGTGCATACTAAGTACTATTGCTCTCCTTCAAGCAAAGTCAAAAAGAATACTCACTACTATATATCAGATGATATGATCCATGATATATTATATGTCCAACATTTCTTCCTTTTGCACGATGCATGGTTGAAAGGTAGGGGCCATAAACACCATCATCATTGGGCTTGGTCTAATGGGGTTTAACATATAGTCATGAAGTTACTATAGCATATCCCTAATGGAGAGATCGTAGTCAAACATACATGAGATCGCTGGATGGCAATGATGATGGCGAACCTTCTAAATAAAATCAAACAATTTTTCTCATGGTGTTTCTTCTGTATTTGCATCCTCATAGACCTCTATATTGAGATTGAAATGATACATCTACAAGATATTAACAAGAGTATCATTGGCATTGATAAGAATTTATTGAAGTCACTACAACACGATATGAGGGCTCCTCATGAATCGAAGAGGCTTTATTACACTATGGTGACTTCAAAAAATGGGACATTCCCAAAAGAGATATTACGTTGTAGTGATTTTGAAGGTCATACACAAGCAATCATATTCATGGAGCATGCTTCATCACATTTGGCAAGACTTTTCATCTTAATAAGTAAGCCACAAAATGGTGACTCATCGCCAGGTTTTGAGTAGCGAAATATGGTAGTAGTGACTTGCAGGTGTCAATGGATCAGTCAGGGAAGACACTTGACATAAATAACCCCAACAGAACTCTTTTGGAAGGCAACAAAAAGAACTCGATGGGGAATACCCTTTAACTAACAGAGAATGACTTTGTGATGTGGAAGATACTTGAACTAAGAGAGAATGACTATGCTTCAGGGAAGACACTTGAACTGAACGCTTCCAGAAGGTAATAGAAACACAAAGAATGACTTATCTAAGTAGAGAGAGGAAACCTTCTTGACAAACACATGTCATGCATGGATCTGCTATTTTGTCTCCATCGGATATCACTCCTGCATGCCAACTTAATTGCAACATTCCTTTTCATACTATTCACCTAAATCTACTTGCCTCTCATAGGAGATCACCATACATCAACTTACATGCAACGGCCTTTCTCATCACCAATTTATGAGGCATTTAACAACCGATAGGATTTTTTGACTATTTTCACTAGATCGCCTATGCATTCGCTTCCTCGGGTCCCACCTCCCTCTTGCTCGCTACCGAGTTGTCTCTCACTTCTTGGGATCTCGCTTCCTCGCTTCTGAGTCATCTCCTACTTGACCAAGTTTGGATCCTCCTTCAAACCTAGTCATTGTAGCACCCATGTTTGGGAGATGTAGGCATGGAGCTGAAGATGGATACTACAAAGATTGTCCTTCTGGAAGAGGATTCAAACCAATTCACTTTCTTTCCAGAGCTGTTGACATAACTCGAGATGAATTGCTTAAGATGGACTCATTGCATCACCAAAGCTGTGCTCTCATACATGCAACATTAGTTCTTGTGCATGCAACATCAGTTCTTGTACATGTGATGTAGTTATTGTACATGCACTTTCATTTTGTAGAGGAATTTTTGCAAGGCTAACACATTCGTTTTGGCTGCCCATTTATGGGGCATTTAAGCCTCTTCCCTCACTTTTCCAAAGCACGTTTACAAGAACATCACTACAACATATGCTAGGCTTTTTCTATTGTTTTCCTTGCACCTCTATCTCACTTACTCGGCTCTATCCTCCCGCTTCCTCGCTTCCAAGTTGTCTCCCACTATCTTCCTTCCTTGGCTCTAGCCTCTTGCTTCCTAGCTTCTAAGTCATCTCCTGCTTCCTCTTGGTCTCTTGCTCCCTCACTTTTGAGTTGTCTCCCACTTCCTCCTGGGCTCTCACTTCCATGTTTCTTGGGCTCGAGGGTCGAGCATACATAGATACGGTAAGATCCATTCCATTAATTTTGACCTATTGTATCAGTCATTCTTTCTAATTCATTCACAGTACCTTCTAGCTTATCCATGCAATCTTCTTCATTCATTGAATCGTCTTGGTTTCTCTGCAAATAGTGCAATCTTGCCTGACCTCTACTACATAGCACTTTCAAGTGGCTATCCACACAGCGTTGAGATGATTTGGTTTGAGAACTATTTGATATTTGTCCTTTTTGTCATGTGTAAATCTTAAATGGACATCTCTAGCACTCTTCCTATGCAAATAAACCTTCAATGGACATCTCCAAGCTTTGCAATCTTCTAGGAGATGCTATCCACATTATTGTATCCACTTCATTCACTGGTGTCCTATTGGTTTCTCATTAAATTGTAGCTCATGCGTGCAAATCACTACAATGCGATATGGTACTTGTGACCTCACATGGTCGACCATCTTGAAAGTGGCTCCAATGGAAGATAAGAGTTGATGGTATACCTGAGGGAGGCCGGGGAGTTTGAGAGGAAGAGTGAAAATGTCCAGTCATCCTCCTTCATTGGGGCCAAAGCCCAACAAGAAAGGTGTCAAGAAATCCCTTCTGGAGCTCAGTGCCAAAGGACTTGCCTGAAGCATTGTACCTGCTGCATTCAGGAAATAAAAAACAACCTAAAAGAAACCTCGACCAAGCATATGAACATCTGTGAGGTGCCCTACAAGATCTCTAGGTAAAGTGACTAGTATCCAGTCCCTATCCTATGACCTGGAAGGGTGGGACCCATGGATGTGAGCAAAGAGCAAAGTCGAGCATTTGCTCTTCAAAGTTCTGATTTTTGTCACTATCTATTTCATTCACTGTGTCATCTTGGTTTCTCATCAAATTGTAGCTTACACGAGCAATCTGCTTCATAGCATTTTCAAATACTACAATGTGATGTGGCACTTGTGACCTCACATGGCCACCCACATCCCGTTGTGATGATTTACTCTTCAGAAGTGTAGAATCTCGTAGGATAGAATAGATGCATCTTGCAAGAGGTGTGAGAGCACAATGAATGAAAGATGGTAGTTCTCTATTACGGATTGTGAGAGAGATGACTCTCTCTTATAGAAAGGGGGAGAAGGTAATACCTTCCCTACATAAGTGGCAATCAGCCCCTACATCAGTGGGAATCAATCCCTACATCAGTGGGATTGCCTTTATCTTACATCATCACTTAGGTCACACATAGACACATCATAGCACTTGATGTGCCATTACAACACACACAAACACACATGTGACTCCCCTAGATGCACACAAGCACTGTGACATGAAGTTGGGGGTAATAAACTTCACGCACCTCTTCACTTGCTGCAGCATTCGAACTGACTGCCAAAGATACTTATCATTGAGAATGAGACATTAGAAAGAAGCTTTTATGCCAAGATACCACACCATACTTTCCTCCCTTAGATGAGAATGAAGATGGTAACATCCCAAGTGATGTTGTAGTCAAGCATAGGGAGAAGGAAAGGATCAGCAGAGGCCATAATCTCAGCGAGCTGGTCTGCACCAAAGAGAAGAGCGATACGTTGTTGAAAGAAGATCTTGTGGCTCAACATGACATGAACCGATATATATCGAGGAGTTTGAAGGGGCTGATTAGGTCGGATGGGTAGATTCCAAGGAAACATTGCACCTCCTTCATAGACACCTTTATACTTAGCTCAAAACACTCTACAAACTGTCATTAGACACAGAGGCCTATAACTTTCAGTAGAGACATGATATCAAGATTCAAGTACACAAAGAGATGCGCCTTGAGATGGGCTTCGCGCTGATATAAGTTTCATTGAAAACAGACAGACGGTTGAAGAGATATGGACAGTTTACTGGAAGGGGGTAAAAACTGTCATGAAAACAGACTGTCAAACACAGAGACTTATAACTTTTTGCAACAATATCTGATTCAAGATCTGATTACATACAAACATGCGCCTTGAAGAGAGCTTCGCGCTGATATAAATTTCATTACAATCGGACTACCGAGCAGAAAGTTATGAGCAAAATACTAACAGGGGGTCAAACTGTCATGAAAACTACCCTCCACCCAAGCTAATTTCGCCTGAGCAGGATGCTCCCTCAAGACTCCACCTTCATCAACGATCCACCCCTCATAGATTTCGCCTAGAAGAGGGGAAGAAGTTTGCATAGTGGCTCGGGAAACAAATGGACCATGTGTGCACAGTGAGCAGCCGAATAGAAAGAACTTTTAAGGCTTTGAAAGAAAGAAAAGGGAAAAGACGCTCAAGAGAGAGAGAACCTGAAGTGACCGTCATTACAAATAGAGTGAGAATCCACCTCAACACTACAAACACAAGGGAGAAGAAGAGGTTTCATACATACAAGAGGGAGCGGAAGCTCCAAGACTACTCATAGAGAGAGAATAAACTAGAGAGAGAAGGACTCAAGAGTCTACATAAGAGAATATCTACAAGAGGAAGAGAAGGCTCATGGAAGAGGCTTGGGGAGACTAGAACTACAGCAACATAAGGCCTAATGGTGGAAGAGACTCTGATGAACAAGGGAGAGGAGGGCTCCTTTTATAGAGATTTTGTTACCCTCCTTCACCCATTTACAATTGCTGCCTGTAGATTCCTTTCCCCATCAATCACATAAGCACATATGTCACCATCCATGTCCTTTTTGGCTACTCTTGCCATGTGTCCCATCAAAAGATGCTCAAGACTCTTAAAATATTGAGAAAGTCAAGAGTCTCCCCACATGGAGCCCATAGGGACCCTCTCTTTTCCACATGTCCACATCCTCCTTATTCCACATAGGAGTTCTAGAAGGATTCCTCTTGACTTCACACTCCTCCACATGCCTTCCACACGCTTGGCATGTGGCCTCTCTTATATTATTGGAACACATGGACATGAGCCCACCTCTTTATATGACTCACTCTTTCTATCTTCTAAAAAACTCATAATATCCCATACACAAATAACTCTCACCCCATACCAAGGTATTTATAATTCATACCTATGGTATTTCCAATGAGCCATTCCACTCATCCTCTCAATCCCATACAATATCATAGAAAATAGAAATAAGTGAGAGCCACTAGGCTATCACTTGATACTCAAACCCTTATCAAACATAGAGAAAAACAATATCAATGCCAAGTTAAAAATATCAAATTTTGGCGTCACAGCACCATAGAGCAAGCCCTTGATCATACTTATCCCAACATACCCCCCCTTAAGGGGTTGCCTCTTGCAGTGTCAAGGATACATCTAGTCTCATAGTTTCTCACACCATCTCATGGTGGTCAAGGATAAATCTATGGCTAGGATCTCATGCCAGCAAGGGTTCCCAAGGGTGTGAGGTTCACAGAAATGGGATAGACAAAACACATATCACATGGTCTACATCATATGGTTACCAGAGGTGATTTACATAACATATTCTTTTTGGAGTACTACTCCAGGCACAGAACCTAAAAATTTGACCAAGTGATGATAAACAAAAAAGTCAAAAGACAAAGTGCCTAAAAAGCATAGTCTTCATTTTCTTCATTTGCTGATGGAGTTCTTCCTTCAGACATATTTGCTTTGTTGTTGAAGTAGTCCTTCTTGTCTTTGATCAACCAATTAGCTTTTTCTTTTGTAGACTTCTTTCCATTCACAACATTCCATATCTTCTTTTTCATAAGCATAAACTTGTCTTTTGTTTGCCAAGTATGGAAACTAGTTCCATCCAACTTCTCAAAAAAGGTCTTAGCTTCCATGGCAAGGTCTTACCTGAGGGTAGTGTCTAGTGCCTTACAAGTGAAATATGAGCAATAAAAAATAATCCTTCAAAGAGTAACAACTTGAATACTTTGACCTGGATTTCTCTATGTGACTTAAGTAAATGTCAAAGCATGAGGCAATTAGTCAGAACAACATTTATGCAAGATGTCTAAGCAAAGATGACCAAGAAGATGCTAGAAAATGAGCATAGCAGATTGAAAATAAATCTTGGTCAAATTACCAGTCAAACTTTGACTGCCCAAAGTCAAACTTAGACTAGCATAGTCAAGCTTTCATGGTCAAAGAGGTAGCTCAAAAATTTGCTCCAATTCATCATGTAGAGGCCGAAACTCAAAGGGATTTTGCAGTGGAGAGGAAGGAAAACATGTAGAGCTTCACCCTCAGAGAGGAATCGTGCAAAAGATAAGCACATCAGCCAGCATTGTAGAAGAACCATGGATTGTTTTTTTGACAAAATTGACCCGAATCTTGCTCCAAATGAGCTCAGACTTGATGAGCAGCAAGGTAGTGATGTCTCCCAGCTCCCTCTGGAAGGATTTTGACAATGTTGCTCTCCACAGTGAGAACCAGGAAGAAGGTCGATGCAGATTCCTGAGGCAATGCCGCCCCGAAAATGATGAGATAGCACGTATGGCTTGTTCTGCAGATTTGCCCTGACCTTGGGAAGACTCTCCTAAAAGATGAGAAGCTAAGAATGCAAGGTTGAAGAGAAATCTCACTTCCAAAATCGACTTTGGTGAGGGAAGATGGAAGATGGAGGTGAGGAAGAAGATGATGATGTGGCACCTAACTAGGGCTTAGGTTAGAGAGAGCATCTAATGCTAGGCTAGGCTAGATCTAGAACCTAAAGCTCTGATACCAAGTGTAGAATCCTGTAGGATAGAATAGATGCATCTTGCAAGAGGTGTAAGAGCACAATGAAAGAAAGATGGTAGTTCTCTATTATGGATTGTGAGAGAGATGACTCTCTCTTATAGAAAGGGGGAGAAGGTAATACCTTCCCAACATAAGTGGCAATCAGCCCCTACATCAGTGGGAATCAATCCCTACATCAGTGGGATTGCCTTTGTCTTACATCGTCACTTAGGTCACACACTAGACACATCATAGCACTTGATGTGCCTTTACAACACACACAAACACACATGTGACTCCCCTAGATGCACACAAGCACCATAGAGAAAGCTGTTGATCATACTTATCCCAACAAGAAGTCCAATTTCTATCGTATCTATTTCATTCATTGTATCTTCTTGGTTTCTCATTAAATTTTATCTTAAACATGCAATGTGCTTCATAGGAATTTTAGATCACTATAACACGGTATAGCACTTGTGACATCACATGGCCACCCACATTGCATTGTAGTTATTTGTAATTATTTGCTATTCAGAAGTTCAAATTATGTCACTGTATCTACTATTTCATTCATTGTATCTTCATGGTTTCTCATCAAATTTTTAATTAGATGGCATGTACTTGAAAGACTACCCCAATGAAGGGCGATCGAAAGTAAGTTCCAAGACAACCTCTCAAAAGAGAGGAAGAAAGTCCCCCCAAAGAGTAAGTGAAAAGTTCTTGAGAGAGGACGTACTCTCAGCATGCATCTGTTCTCTGGTAATGTAGGAAAGTTGAGAAGCATATGCAACTGGCTATTCCAAATCTCCCATTCTAGAGTCTCATGAGATCAATTTGTGGGTATAGATGGCAAGCGTCATCCCTCGAGGCTTTGTACAAAGCGCATAAGACTACATGATATGTTTCTTCTCTGATATCTTTGTCCTTGCAGCAAATGCGCATAGAGCCACAGTCATGGATAGAGACATGCACTCGCTCCGAGTACTTAAATACAGATTTGACAAAACTTGTGACCCTGTGGCTTTATTGGATCTGAAGGTGCAAGGTATACTCACACTGCCTCCTTTGAGGCATAGCCGAGTTACAATCATTGAACTGCCTCCAAAAGTTGTGCATTCTCATGAAACATGGTTTAAGGTACCAAGGATGGCAGTTAAGAGTTAGCCACAGTGGTTTAAAGGTCACCTCGAGAAGCTGCAGCAGAGATGGAAGCTATAACTGAGTATGCCACAGCTAAGCAAGCCACAGCAGCACTGAACATACCACAGCTGATAAGAAGGTTTGAGAGACTATGCATAATGCACAAGAAAGACACCATAAGTGCAATGTGGAAATCAAAATATTCCACTTTATCCTCACTTGATCCTTCTTTCCATGTACACATAAGGTTGCGAGGCAAGCTAGATATTATATGTCTTTCAATGAAGATGACATTCAAGCTCTCTCAAATATACATAGAGACATTCGAGATACAGTCATCAACCCTTTGCTTACATTTTGTTTTGTCATTATTTTTCATTCTAGTTGCTTCCTTCTTGCCAAAATTAACAAAATAAATGATGTGATGTAATTTTCCTATGTAGCCTAGTAGTGTCAAGACTTCCAATGGAAATTTAAGAGTGGGTTTATTTTTTGGACTCTCTTATTTCCCAATTGCTCTGTCTAGATAATACGACATTCCTTGATGTAGCTCCATGGCTCACCAACTGAACTATGACTTGGAAGTCCCCCAAATAATTTTGTTGGCCTACCATGATGAGTAAGTATTGTGATAGATCACAACTATATGCATATACTATGTTCTCCATTTCTCATCATCAAAGATTGTTTTTGTAGTCGGCATGGAGTTTGCTCACATTGGATATCAAAAGTAGGCGGCATTACCTAGCAAAATCAATGCAAGGTGACCATGGCAATGTATCATTGTAAGTCCGAAGAAGTTGTTGTGGGATAAGAGAGAGAGAGAGAGAGAGAGAGAGAGAGAGGAAGAGAGAGAGAGATTGACGACTATAAATTAGCATGCAGATCGATAAGAAAACTTGTAAGTGCTTTAGAGTGTGTCACCCAAGAGATAGACATTTTTCAGAACATTGCAACAATAAGAGTTCAATGTCCACTTCAATAAGATGGCTTCAGCTGTGGTTGGAGAACGGCCTTGAATGTTGAATTGTTGTTGCACACAATTTTGATTTGCCCAGGGAACATGTATGTATCAAGTGTTTTAGTGATATATATAACTTTCATTTCTTATTCTATAAGCTCTTACATTTTATTTTGCATTTCATATAGCTTCCATGCTTAAGGTTCTACTTTGAATTAGATGTAGAGCTGTTCAAAGAATAGTGCATTGCTGATATCATCAACAAAGTCCATATTCACCCAGCCAATGCCCCTCATGATTGGGTACCTCCTGCTCGATGAGTGTGGAGATCACCCCCTGCCCCGTTCAATTTCAAAAGGGAATTCGGTGAAAATTTTGTATACGTACCTCTTGACTAGTCTCAACTGGCGATCTATTTAGAGAGGATTGGCATTGTACAATATTTCTCAATGTAAATTCATTCTTTACACCTGTCCATGTATCTTGATTTATTTTTGTGTTTCATATTTCTCAATATAAGTGTAATTGTTAAGATATATATATATATATATATATATATACATATAATTATATAAATATATATAGAGAGAGAGATCCAATATTAAAATATTTCCAAAGTGATTGAAGTGATGTTTTCTCAGCTATGTAACTAGATAGTGTCCTTTCATAGGCCAAGGACTATAATGTGAGATAAAAGATTTCGATTAAGGCATGAAATAATGCTTCAAGTTCTAAAATGCCCATTGTTGAATCTTGATCTCTGGGTGTATTTCCTTGAACAAGAGATAAATATCTACCTGCAACATTAATTAAATAGATAGATTACTTATAAGATACCAGTACAAGGCAATATTTCATTCCCATTAGTAATATCGGTATACACTGGCATTCTTGGTAAAGTTATACTAGTAGTCTTATGGAACCGCTGCAACTTATGTATGGAACCTGTCTTGCTTTAAGAAAGTGTTAACTCAGTGGTATGAAAACAAATATTTGCATGATATTGGTACAATATCAAGAAGTAAAGTATTTTACCAATGTACCATGGTAGCACATAATTTTACTATGAATCTGGTTTGTTGTGCTACCATTGGTTTCAAGTAAAGTACATTTCCATTGCAGTACATAACCTTACTACGAATTGTTAGTACTACCATGATAGCACATAATCTTATTATGAATCCGGTATTGGTGCTACCACTAGTTTCACGTAAAGTACATTTCCATGACAGCACACCACCTTACTACAAATCCTTCGTATCTTGTGCTACCACTGTTTTGTTTCCCACGAGTGCACATATCCTTACTTTTATACTGGTATTGTTGCAATACTAGTGCCACCTCACTATGGAACCAATTTCTTGTAAGGAACTTACTACAACCACCTACAAGCAGTATGTCACATTGCTTTCTACTACATAGGTATCTTGCTAATGCAGTACTGGCAGAAAAATGATTTCCTTCATAAGATATCATAGCTAATGTATAATTTGTCCATACTACCATGTAGTCATACAATGATACCAGTTTTCTAGTAGTACCACTGTGACATTGGTAAGTAACTATTTTCTTCACAATGAGAATGACTAACAGAAATGTGATACATTGCAAACTACCACTTGAGTGATCCACACCATGACAATATCAGTATCAAAGTTATATACAGTTGGGGTATTGCAACAGCCTAAAGAATGAAAGAATCATAACCATTGTGAGCGCCTAAGTCTGGTCAAGGAGGTGCACAAGGTGCTTGATCCAAGATATTCTTTTGAGTCGCTTTTGACAAACATCTTGTTGTTGGGTGACACAGGGTATGAGTAGCCCAAAAGGAGAATACCAACTCCTTAACCTTATCACTAATTGACCCAACAAGACAAGCTTGTTGTTCACATATTGACAATGGCAATACACCATATTTTGCATGTTCCAAACGAGATTTAGATGCATAAAAGTTTCTCCTATGTATGTTTAACATTCTCAAAGTGGCAGAAACGTTTGTTTGAAATGTTACCATTGATCAGCATCATAATACTGGCTCTTTTGAAAAACAACTCTTGAGAGTTTTCTAGGCATTTTCACTGCCCTCATCGAAGGATGTTGGACAATCCAATGAAATATACAAGCCCTTGCATCCATGTCCAAACCTTAAATACAATGATTTAAAGGATGAACAACCTCATTGCATATTCTTTGTCGCTTCTCTTCATTGGCTCCTTCAAGTGAATTCTCATCCTATGACTTTATCATCTTAACACTAGCATTATAACGTCACTTTTGCTTTCTCTTGCATGATAATCCTTTATTACATTACTTCTAATCTTGGCACAGACCTCAGATTCATGTGGGCAATCAAGCATAGAACATGTATAGATATTGTCGCATTCTATACATTGTCCTTGGTTTCTTTCTTCTGAAGGTGTTAAAAGATCCATGCCTTGTAATACAACCCAATGGAAGAATAGAGAGAGGCAGAGTGAGAAATGCTAAAGCTGGAGTGGATAGAACACAAGAAAACACATGCGAGGAGAGAGAGAGAGAGAGACACACACACACACACAAAGAGAGAGAGACTAATTGACCGATGCTATTTGCTTGCACAAAGTCACTGAGACAAGCTGAAGAGAGAGAGTGCGAGAGAGGAGGAGAGTCTACTGAGTGTGTGTGTGTGTGTGTGTGTGTGTGTGTGTGTGTGTGTGTGTGTGTGTGTGTGTGCGCGCGCGCGCGTGTGTGTGTGTGTGTGTGCGTGTGTGTGTGTGTGTGTGTGTGTGTGTGTGTGTGTGTGTGTGTGTGTGTGTGTGTGTGTGTGTGTGTGTGTGTGTGTGTGTGTGTGTGTGTGTGTGTGTGTGTGTGTGTGTGTGTGTGTGTGTGTGTGAGAGAGAGAGAGAGAGAGGTGCATATGCAACCATTTCTTGCCCACATTGTACATTGAGTGCCAGTTAGTGGCACATTCCTATTTAATATTTCAATTCAAAATGTTCCTTTGTTTCCAACCCAAACTACTTGCCCTACCATTGTCTGGGACATAGGTTTTTAGTCCACCTTACCATAGATATACCCAGTGCTACGATCTAGTAACTGGCATTTCTAGACTAATGAAAGAGGAAAAAAATTGTCCATTACCACACATTTGAAAGAAGCATCCATGAATTTATAGGCAGCTCCATTTCCTTCTTTTGTGTTTGTTTATACATATATATATATATATATGACCACATGTGAAATTGTCTGATCAAACACTGGTCAGAGTCAATAGTTGGACTTCTATAGAACTTTGTCACTAGGAAATTCAATGTCCTTCAGATGTCTACTTTATAGCTTGCAACATGGCCTGTAGCTCCAAATCTATCATCACCTTTACTTCCCTCAAACAAAATGTAGGGAGGAGCAAGCCTCTTCATGCATCACTTGTTGTTTTGAACATTCAATCAAAACTTGGTAGCTCCCTGACTTAGCAATTTTTCATATGATGGGAGAGTACTGAATTCATTGTAGAAGGAAATCCACAATTGAATAAATAAAACGGTAGGTGGCATATGACAAAGAAGGACAAGCATAGTAGCATGCTAGGGAGGTGTACTCTAGGAAAAGGATCTTGAATAGGCAAGATGCAAATAGTATTTAGAGGGGCATGAGTGAAATTCAAGAAGAAGATCAACAAACAAGGGGTGGGGGCACACTCAGCTATGAAAGTAGTAGGCACCAATCTTGTTACTCTTCCCTCTCTCTCATACATGTGTGGCTCACTCAGGATGGTGCAAAGGGAGCCACCTGTGTTGTCCGTGATATGATTGCACTCACAAAATCATGCACATCCAACACAAAGTATCCCCGCCCCCAATTCTCACTACAATCTTCATTCACCATGCCCTAGCTTTAGAAAACTTACTACCAGCAATGTGTGTGCTCTACATGAGATTTTTTTTGCAAATCTCTTTTTCTTTTTTTTTGCTAGTGGCTTCTATAGTTAACTAAGGTCCTCTTATGTGTGGTCAACTATAAGATTGACTAAGAAATTTTGGCCTGAGAGTGAATTTGATTTCAAAGGAGGATGAGTATGCTCAAGCTTATAGTTGATGATAGAATTCTCCATCAATTTGGCAAAGCCTTGATATCAAAATGTTTTGTGGGATTCTTTGGAGTGGTCACTTTCATAATGACATGATTTTTTTGCTCGATTTATGTTGCACCTTCTTTGCTTCTTGTGCAAAGAAACCATTTGTGCATGTTCATGGAAGTCCATGATACTATGCATACATTACTTAGTAATTGTGTGATGATGACTAAGATATAATGCATATGGTGTTTTGGGTAGGTGAAGCAACTTTATCGACTCATGTTGTAATCAATACACTATTCTCCTTATGTAGTGTGTTGTCAAGTGAACACCATGTCCTTGCTTATATCTAAAACCTTGTAATAAGCTTGTGATGACTAATAAAGGCTTCTCCCATTTCATATTGAGGGGAGCATTGGGATTTCTACATCAGGATAATTAGAGAGGTTTAAATCCACGTTCACATGATAGGTGAATATGGATATCACATAGGATGTGGATTAGGAGATGCAGCCTTGGTTTCCTATTATTGGGTGGGAACCACCTTTTCATGTATGGATCATCCTAGCCTTCTATGTTGTGAAGTTGCTAGCTAATCTCATCTATTTGAACTGGTTCCTAACTTGTGGTCCTCCATCTTCATCTCTAACTAACTACAAAACTAGGTAGAAATGGTAGCCCATATATTTTGTATGTGGAAATGGCAGCCCATATATTTTGTATGTGGAAATGGCTGCCACTTCCACATGTGCCAATTTTTATAAATGGCAACCAAAAGTGCCATATATTTTGGCCATTTCTATGTCCATAATGGCAGCCAAAAGTGCCATATATTTTGCCATTTTTACATATGAAATGGCAACTAAAAGTGCCATATAGTTTTGCCATTTCCACATACAAAATCACAACCAAGAGTGCCATATATTTCTGCCATTTTTGTGTCTAAAATGGCAACCAAAAGTGCCATATATTTTGCTATTTTTACGTATTAAATGGCAACTAAAAGTGCCATATAGTTTTGCCATTTCCACATGCAAAATGGCAACCAAAAGTGCCATATATTTTTGCCATTTTATGTCTTAAATGGCAACCAAAGTGCCATATATTTTGCCATTTTTATGTATGAAATGGCAACTAAAAGTGACATATAGTATTGCCATTTCCATATGCAAAATGGCAACCAAAGTGCCATATATTTTTGCCATTTTGATGTCTGAAATGGCAACCAAAAGTGCCATATATTTTGCCATTTTTATGTATGAAATGGCAACTAAAAGTGCCATATAGTATTGCCATTTCCACATGCAAAATGGCAACCAAAAGTGCCATATATTTTTGCCATTTTGATGTTTGAAATGGCAACGAAAAGTGCCATATATTTTGCCATTCTTATGTATAAAATGGCAACTAAAAGTGCCATATAGTTTTGCCATTTCCACAATCGAAATGGCAACCAAAACTACCATATATTTTTGCCATTTTTAATGCATGAAATGGCACTACAATAGAGACCAACTATGAAAGAAATGGCAAAAGGTGACATAAAAATTGTCACTTATTATATTCGAAATGACAAAAGATGACTTAAAATTTGCAAAATGTCATTTATTATGTTACAAATGGAAAGAAATGGAATCACAAAATGCCATTTCTTCTTTTATAAACAATAGCATTCAAAATGGGCAAAAACATTTAACTTCTACTAGCTTTTAAAATGGGCCAAAAGTACATGGTATTGGAATCTTAAATGACTAAAATTTTACATTTGATGCTTGGTATCCATGATTGAAATTTATTGTCTAGGTGTGAAAGATTAATCAAAATGGAAAGAAATGGAATCACAAATGCCATTTCTTCTTTTATAAACAATAGCATTCAAAATGGGCAAAAACATTTAACTTCTAGTAGCTTTTAAAATGGGCCAAAAGTACATGGTATTGGAATCTTAAATGACTAAAATTTTACATTTGATGCTTGGTATCCATGATTGAAATTTATTGTCTAAGTGTGAAAGATTAATCAAAAGTCTTAAGTGCATCAGTACTCATATTACACAGTGTGAAGAAGTCATTTAAAATTCTAAGGATAACTTTTACCTTCTATAACACACACATTTTACTTTGATAACAAATATTATTCGAGAGTTAAATAAATAATTCAATTTTTACATAACAAAATAAAATATAAAATTATAAAGACATTACATGAAGAGTTTTTCAAGCAACATTCAAGCCTACGACTTGACCCAATGTCTGAATCTCATCATTTTCTTTGAATATACAAGCATCCTTAATGATTGCATCATCAACTCGTACTGCTACATAACCAACTCCTATTGGTATAGTATGAACTCTAAATGAAGGATCCATTGTCCCTATTCCAACTATGTCTTTTGAGTCCTTATGTAAGATCTTTACTCGTTGTCCTCTTTGAAAAGAATCAACCTACAAAGATACATTCAAGAGATCATTAGTAGAATATTTTTCTAAAATATCTTTATGAAAAATATCCAAAAACGTTATGGTCATTGCCATACTAATTAAGAAAAACAAATAGATTTAAAACACGTATGTCATTTGTTTGTGCTACTTTCTTTTCTACTCCAATTGTTGATTGATGAACCTTTTTAAAATAAAGTAAATATGATACTTAATTATGCTTCATGTGAATGCTTCCTACTCTACTCAAAGATCCATAAACCTTTTCAAAACAATATCTACAATACACGCATACACGCATGTGTGTGTGTGTGTACTGTGTGTCTGTGTGAGCATGAATCATCATTTTTGTGAAAATTATCATGAAGTAACCATGAAATTTACCAAAGGTAGAGCAGAAATGCTTTTCCTCAAATCATTAAGTTGTTCTTGCAAGGAATCCATAGCCTTACCCTTGTCATGATGCTCTCTTTGCAACTCAACAGTCTTCTCATGTATCACTTGGTCTAAATCACCGATTGCAAAAAAACATTTGCCACAAGTAGTCTTTTAAGTAGGTACAACCAGTCTTGGACCAGAAATGTTATTATCCCCATTGTCATTTGGATTAGGATCCTACACAATAAAAAACATGAAATATATCAAATTGATATTATATTTTATTTATTAATAACTTCTATTCATAAAACAAAGAGAACATGAAGTACCTCTAATGAAACAACACCATTGGTCTCTTTAGACAATGCATAGTCAGATAGTATTCCTCTTCCTTTCATCCCATATCCTTTGGAGGTATGAGCTTCTAAAAATACCTCTTGATATGAAGGAGACCTTTGAAGTTTAGTGATCTACATGTTTAAAATATTTGTCATACATGTGGATTTATCAAAGAGTACTACTATAAAAACATGAATTATGAAAAGAAAGAAAAGTATTAAACTTACAAGTTCTTGTTGCATTCCAACATAACCCTTTTGACCTAAATTTGTAACGTTTTCTTGGGCCTTTCTATTTCTCTTATTTCTTTCACTAGATCTTTGAAAAACAATGTCAAAATATAGTTAAGTTAAATAGAATAAAGAAAGAACATATGATACTTGCAATAAAGTGTGTATGTGTGTGTGTGTGTGTGTGTGTGTGTGTACCTTGAATTTCTCTAAATTTACCAGTGTCTTTATTCTTTCTCATACATCATTTAGTAGCCATGTTGGTTTTTGTGCATCATCTCCATCCCATAAGTAAACTATAAGCCTAGCATCAACTCATAACAAACAACAAATTAATAAAAACTCAACAAAATCAATGTTAAAGTAAACAAGTTTTTAATAGAATACTTAAAAATTTCACATACAGCCTATTTGTTCACTCTGAATGCTTTTGGGACTTTAGTTTTCTAGCATTTGTCACTGATATTACATTCATAATGAGCCTACAAATACAATAAAATATACACAAATGTATTCATCAATATAAAAGAAAATTTAAATACTAACCATTTAAAAGTAAGACCATCGAAAGATATCAAGAAAAAGTCAAGCCTTACATCAACTTATCTTCTCACTACCTCCTAAAATGGAAAGCTCTTAAAATCTTACCCAAAAATTGAAGCACAATTTTGTTTAGCACTGTTGAATTGTTTAGCCATCTCCCTGGCACCAATTCACTAGCTCTTCCTCTATATCTTTCATAAAATCATAGCAGCACCATCCCTGTTTAGAACAAAGGTAGAGAATGAGATTCACGTTGCAACAATATATGGAAAGCTAGGTGGAGCAAAAATGATCAAGAGATCAAATGATTGGGCCAACGCACCGACTCTGATCCAATGGTGGAAGTTGTGCTTGCAGAAGCGTGCAAGGGTATTAAGAGCACGAACGATCGGTTCAGTGAGGAAGCCACGAGTATAGAGGTCTATGAGGAGGCAATGAAGGGTGTGGAAGGGGAAGAATCTCAAATGGCCACACTGGCTCAATGGCAGTGCGCAACAAGGGGAAGATTCATTTGATAGCGCAATCTAGGGAGCAGAAAAGGAGGTGATTGATCCCAACAACCTTTTATTTTTCACTTTTTTCAAACATCATTTTTTTCATTTTTTTGCCATGCTTAGGGACTATAATCTAAGAACTTTTATTTGTGAAAGAGCCTTATACTTACCATGGAGAAAGGAGTTGGATAGACACATGGTTATCGACATGTGCAAGGCAAGGTTTGGTGAAGAGTTCATGAATATAATTTCCTTCTTTTTCAATATATCTTGGCCTCAACATCACATAGCTAGGAGCATTTACCATACATGAAACACGTAATTCATGATTTGTACTATGCAAGCTTCAACATGGTTGATTGACAATGTTGATGATGCAATGTTTGGATTTAATGTTCCATTTGCTAATACAGATGCAAGATTAGAAGGTAAAGAAAAGGATGTAATGTGATTGTATGAAGTCAAGGTGCAACTGCAAACAATGGAGGCAATGAATGCAATTAGTCTCCCAATCACGATCAGTGAAGCTTTTTGAGAAGATGACATAATGTCACCCTCAGAAATAATACCAAAAGAGGTTTCTTTGCTGAGCTAGCCAACAAAACCTTTTGGAAGTGGATTTTAGGTAAATTTGCTACCAAATTTTGAGCTATCTGAACCTGAAAATGTCCAAAGAGACTAAGTTATGCGATCATTTAAATCCCTGCAATTCAAGGACCTACAGAATTGGGACTCAATCACCAACACAAATAAGTAAATCTGTTCACAAGGCCAAGCATCCAAATCATGGAGAAGCGATATCAAATCACGTCTAGTTATCACAAAGAACCAAAGAAATGTCGGAAGGTGATCAAAGAATTGTGGGTGTTCAAATATAGCATCGCATTATCTAGAGCTTTTGTAGTAGGATCTATACTTGTGACTGTCCAGCAGCTTGGGCATAATTACAAATGGTTCGATGGCGGTGTCTACCAAGGGAAAGATTCTTTGCAAGCAGCACAATCCAGGGAGTGGGAAAGAAGGTGGTTGATTCCAACAACCTTTCTTTTTTCATTTTTTTTTTCATTCTTTGCCCACTTTGCAAGGTGGCAAGATTGCAATGCATGGCACTATTAACCCACTAATAAGGGTCCTCTTCCCTCCAAGATGAATATGTTTTTTTCACGAACCTTGTGCAGTGCTGGGAACAGTGTATTGCCAACATTACCGGTTTGTAAAGAGCATGACCAACTACTATCTCCAACATCCTATTAGTGAAGGGAAGAGAAAATTGATCTGCTCTTGTGGCTGCAAAACTCCCATAGCTACATAGATGCCATACAAGTCTTATGAAAGCACAAGAAAAGGTCCTTGAGCTTTGACCTTATTGTACCCATTGTCCCCATCTGTAAATGAGTACAAAGCATGACCAAGTACTATCTCCAACATCCTATTAGTGAAGGGAAGAGCTAATTGATTTGCTCCATTTAATTATCTTCTTGCAAGGGACATGGACAAATCTTCCTTGTGGTCTTTGTTGGTAGGTTGGGCTAAGATTGCACCAATGGCAATCCACTAACATCAACATAAACATTGAAAATGACTTCTAAATTGGGTTGATGAAGAAAGGGTTCTCCTACCATACATCCTTTTAAGTCATCAAATGAAAATTATTGAGGTTCTAACCATACAAAGGACCACTCATGGTTAAGAAGCTTTTGTGATGTTTGGCTCTAATTAGATACATGGCTCCCTAGGTGCTATATGAAATATTTATCAATGATTTGTGAAGCTACATCAATGCTACCGCTATGTCAGCATAAAAATGAATGAACCTTCTATAGTAACACCATATTATCTAAAAAGGTCTTCACTTCTCTAGGAGTTTGGGGGATAGGCAGTTTAGATATCACTTCCACTGTGACTAGACCTATAGTCATTTTGTTGGAAAAAATAATGTGGCAAAGGAGAACTCCTCTTTAGTCCTAGAAGAAAGAACTTGTCAAGATCCAAGAACAAGCCGGCCTTTTTGACTTATCAAAAGGCCATCTCAATTTGCATAAGTGCTCTTCTTATACTATGTGGTCAAGGTGCCCACATTTGCATGTGGATGCTATATATGTGAAGGAAAAATGCACAACAGACATCCACATCCATATATCCCACCATCGGATCAGCACCAGACTTTGTAAGGGTCTTAGAAAATTTGTTTTTAATGTCCTTCCAAAGTATCAAGTGGATCAGATGCTGTTTGTGCCACCGGGAGCAAGAATGCACATATTCACACGTGGATGCTATACGATATGAAGGAAAAATGTGCAACAAACCCCGACATTCATATATCCCACCGTCGAATAAGCAACAAACTTTGAAAGGGTCTTAAAACAAGTTGTTGTAATGTCCTTGCAAAGTGTAAGGTGCATCAGATGCCGTATGTGCCACCGGGGAACAAGAATGATCATATTTGCATGTGGATGCTATGTATATGAAGGAAATAAGCGCAATGGACACCGAGATCCGTATACCACATCGTCGAATCAGCACCAAATTTTGTAAGGGTATTAAAACAAGTTGTTTTAATGTCCTTGCAAAGTGTAAGGTGCATTGTATGCCGGATGTTACACCGGGGAACAAGAATGCCCATATTTGCATGTGGATGCTATGTATGTGAAGGAAAAATGCACAATGGGCATCTGCATCTGTATATCCTACCGTCGGATCAGCACCAAACTTTGCAAGGGTCTTAGAAAATTTGGTTTTAATGTCCTTCCAAAGTATCATGTGAATCGGATGCTTTTGTGCCACTAGGAGCAAGAATACACATATTCGCAAGTGGATGCTATGCGATATGAGGGGAAAATGTGCAAGGGACACGGACATTCATATATCCCACCATCGGATCAGCACCAAACTTTTCAAGGGTCTTACAACAAGTTTTTTTTTTATGTCCTTGAAAAGTGTAAGGTGCATCGGATGCCGGATGTGCCACCAGGGAACAAGAATGCTCATATTATCATGTGGACCCTATGTATATGAAGGAAACAAAGCGCAACAGACACCAAGATCTGTATACCACACTGTCGGATCAGCACCAAATTTTGCAAGGGTATTAAAACAATTTGCTTTAATGTCCTTGCAAATTGTAAGGAGCATTGGATGCTGGATGTGACACCGGGAACAAGAATGGCCATATTTGCATGTGGACGCTATGTATGTGAAGGAAAAATGCACAATGGACATCTGCATCCGTATATCCCACCATCGTATCAGTACCAAATTTAGCAAGGGCCTTAGAAAAAAAAAATTTAATGTCCTTCCAAATTATTAGGTGGATCAGATGCCGTATGTGCCACCAGGGAGCAAGAATGCACATATTCGCACGTGGATGCTACACAATATGAAGGAAAAATGTGCAACAGACACTGACATCCATATATTTCACGGTTGGATCAGCAGTAAACTTTGCAAGGGTCTTAACAAAATTTGTTTTAATTTCCTTGCAAAGATTAAGGTGTATTGGATGCCGAATGTGCCACCGGGGAACAAGAATGCTCATATTCGCATGTGGATGCTATGTATATGAAAGAAACAAGTGCAATGGACAATGAGATCCATATACCACATCGTCGAATCAGCACCAAACTTTGCAAGGGTCTTGTAAAAATTTGTTATAATGTCCTTGCAAAGTGTAAGGTGCATGCCGGATGTAACACCGTGGAATTCGAATGCCCATATTTGCATGTGGTTGCTATGTATGTGAAGGAAAAATGCACAATGGATATCCACGTTCGTATATCCCACCGTCGGATCAACTTCAAACTTTGCAAGGGTCTTTAAATTATTATTTTTAATGTCCTTGCAAAGTGTAAGGTGCATTGGATGCCGAATGTGCCACCATGGAACAAGAATGCTCATATTCACATGTGGATGCTATGTATATGAAGGAAACAAGTGCAACAGACACCGACATCCTTATACCACACCATCGGATCAACACCAAACTTTGCAAGGGTCTTTAAAAAAATTGTTCTAATTTTGTTGCAAAGTGTAAGGTGCATTGGGTGCCGTATGTGACACCGAGGAACAAGAATGCCCATATTTGCATGTGGATGCTATGTATGTGAAGGAAAAATGCACAATGGACATCCGCATCCATATATCCCACCTTTGGAGCAAGGGTCTTGAAAAAATTGGTTTTAATGTCCTTCCAAAGTATCAGGTGGATCGGATGCCATATTTGACACCGTGGAACAAGAATGCACATATTTGAATGCGGATGCTATGCGATATGAAGGAAAAATGTGCAACGGACATCGACATCCATATATTCCACCATTGGATCAGCACCAAACTTTGCAAGGGTCTTAAAACAAGTTGTTTTAATGTCCTTGCAAAGTGTTAGGTGCATTGGATTCCGAATGTGCCATCGAGGAACAAGAATGCTCATATTTGCATGTGGATGCTATATGTATATGAAGGAAACAAGCGTAATGGACAGCGACATCCATATACCACACCTCAGATCAGCACCAAACTTTTCAAGGGTCTTAAAGCAAGTTGTTTTAATGTTCTTGCAAAGTGTAAGGTGCATTGGATGTCGGATGTGACATCGGGGAATTAGAATGCCCATATTTGCATGTGGATGCTATGTATGTGAAGGAAAAATGCACAACGAACATCCGCATCCGTATATCCCACCATTGGATCAGCTCCAAACTTTGCAAGGGTCTTTTTTTTTTTAGTTTTATGGCTATAAGCACACTAATGCACGTATTTCAATGCTCATGCATGGTGAACAACTAGGAAATATCCATTCCAAGCCATGCAACTAACATTAGATGGACATGATACTTTGCATAGGCATTGAAATTGCCTTGTTCAAGGCTTGTGCAAAGTATCACTCCCTGAAAATACCATTTTTATGGTTAGAAGCACACCAATGCATGTTTTTCAATGCTCATGCATGATGCATGGTGAAAAACTAGGAAATATCCATTCCAAACCATGAAAATGACATGAGATGGTCATGATACTTTGCACAGGCCATGAAATCACCTATTTTAAGGCTTTTAGAAAGTTTCATGTCCATAAAATACCATTTTCATGGCTGCTAGAAGCACATCAATGCATGTTTTTCAACATTCATGCATGATGCATGGTGAAAAACTAGAAAATATCCATTCCAAGCCATGCAAATGACATCAGATGGCTATGATACTTTGCGTAGACATTAGAATTACCGAGTTTAAGGCTTGATCAAAGTATTTTGTCCATCAAATACCATTTTTAGGGCTACAAGCACACCGATGCATGTTTTTGAATACTGATGCATGACGCATGGCGAAAAACTAGGAAATATCCATTCCATGCCATGAAAATGACACCAAATGGCCATGATACTTTGCACAAGCCTTGAACTCACCCATTTTACTATTTTCACAAAGTATGATGGTTATCAAATGTCATTTGCATGGCTAGAAGTTGACAGATGCATGTTTTTCAATGACCATGCATGATGCATGTTGCAAAACTAGGAAATATCCAATGAAAATGACATCGAATGGCCATGATTCTTTGCATAGGACTTGAAATCACTGGTTTGAGGCTTTTGAACAATATCATGTACATCTAATACCATATGCATGGCTAGAAGTACAATGATGTATGTTTTAAAGGGTGCAAGGTGTGGTAAAAAAGGAGATATGATAAAAAAAGTCAACACACACCCTAAAACAGGGCCTCCCAGGCTACAAGATTTTGTAATCCAATACAAGTCATTATTTATTAAACCGAGTAAGAAACTAGAAGTGAGAGAAGTACTATAAGTTTTAGGAAATGCAAAAACAAAGGAAAACTTTGTTTTCATCGGTATAGGTGCCAGTATATAACGATGCCTATACCAACTCAGATAAACTTTCAAAATGCAAACCCAAATGCCTCCTTTTTTTTAGATCTTGCCAACTTTTTGCCTCTTTCCCATTACCTTCCCACCATCTCCCTACCCTCCTTTGCCATCCCTACACCACCCACACCACTGTTGGCCCACTCCCCTCCACTCCAAGCTTAAAGAAGAAGATTTCTATTTTGGGAACTAAAGAAGTGGATGATATTTTGAGTGGTTTGTCTTCAAATTTCTTCTTCTAGGTAAGCTTCCCAACCCTTTCATCTGCATCAGAATAATCTTTGGAATCTACATTGTGTGTTTACACATTTCTTATGTCTTTGTGGTTGCACAAAAGGCAATTATGAGATTTTCCTGTGGCCCAGGGGAGATGCTGCCAAAATTTTCCAATTACCTGCTTGCTTGATATGATTGCATCTTGTTGCTTGCTTGACTTCGTTGCTTTCTTGGTATCTTGCTGTCTTGTTTGTGTTCTTTCATTTCTCTTGTTTGTTTTGATTACTTTGTTGCTTGACATTGTTGCTTTTTACTCATTGCTTGATTTTGTAGCATAATTTTTAGCAGTCATGAACAATGCATGGTAAGAAATTTGAAAATACACATGCCCAACCATGAAATTGATTCCTAATCCCATCAAACTTTGAAAGCACAAGGGTTTTTATCTTGTTGAAGCTATGTAAAGTATCATGCTTATCACACACACATAGATATGCTAGAAGCACTCATGCATGATGCATATTTAAGAATTGTGAAAATACGATTGCCCAACCATGCAAATGATATCCTATCAACTCAAAAATTTGCAAGGATAAGGGTAGTATTGGTATTAAGACTTGTATAAAGTATCATATCCATCAAACCCACACACATATGCTAGAAGCACACCGATGCATATTTTTAACACTCATCCACATTGCATGGTAAGAATTGTGGAAGTATACATTCCCAGCCATGAAAAAGATACCTGATCCACATAAAACTTTTGCAAGAACAATTCTATTACTTTCATTAAGGCCTATACAAAGTATCATACCCATTGGGAGTGTTGATGATGCAATGATTAAGGATGCTTGTATATTTAAAGAAAATTATGAGATTTAGACATTGGGTCAAACCATAGGCTTGAATGTCTCTTGGAAAACTCTTCATGTAATGTCTTTATAATGTTATATTTTATTTTGCTATGTAAAAATTGTATTGTTTATTTCTCAATCAACTATTGAATAATATTTGTTATCAAGTAAAATGTGTGTGTTATAAAAGGTAAAAGTTATTCCTTAGAATTTTAGATGACTTCTTCACACTATGTACTATGAGTACTGATGCACTTAAGACTTTTGATTAATCTTTCACACTTAGACAATACAGAAATAGTGACAGTAATATCAATGTTGTGAATGGTAGTACTGAATCTTTGGAAACAATAAGATACTTTGCAGCAAACTGAATGGCCAATCATTGTGTAATTTTACTCCACATACGCATTTTGTGCCGCCATTTCTTGGTAAGAATGGCAGTTTAAAAATGATTGCCATTTCTTCATAAGAAATGGCAGTCAAGAGATAGTTGCCATTTTGTGCTGCCATTTCTTCTTAGAAAATGGCAGCCAAGAAGTGCTTGTCATTTCTTTGAACGAAGTGGCAGTCAAGAAGTGGCTGTCATTTCTTACCAAGAAATGGTAGTCAAGAATTTGCTGCCATTTCTTATGGAGAAATGGTAGTCAAGAATTTGTTGCCATTTCCTCATAAGAAATGGCAATCAAGAATTTGTTGCCATTTCTTCATAAAGGGCAGTCAAGAATTGGCTGCCATTTAGTGTTGCCAATTATTGCTAAGAAATGGCAGACAATAAAACGTTGACACTTTTTGTTGCCATTTTTTCCAAAGAAATGGCAGTTCAAGAACTAGTTGCCATTTCTAACTACCATTTTTGCAAAAAATATGACAATTTGAGAAGCTGTTGCCATTTCATACAGAAGAAATGGCGAAATTGGAAATTGCGTCCCATTTGCTATTGCCATTTCTACCTAGTTTTGTAGTAATGGATATCTCCCTCTCCCATTTGTGAACTTCTCCTCCATCTTGAGCACTCTTCCTTAGTTTATAACGATATATTAATAATATGCAAGATTTCAATAGTGTATTTTATTAATATAAAATATATTTTACCAAGATGTAAAATGGCATGAATGTATTTTATTAAGTGGAGAAACATTTTGTGCATGCAATCTCAATTATGAAAATGTTTATTTTGTCTCTTGAAAATGTATGAGCTTTTCATAGATTAGTCCCAAAGATAGATAGCAAGTCAAAATCTATGTCTTTGAGTTGTGAATAAGTCAAACATTAAAGGTCATATTCAAACTCCAAAAGAAAGATGTGACATAAGATGTGGGGCATTTAAATTAGTCATTGTATTCAATGGTTCTTTCCCTTGGCTTGCTTGTTCCTCGAGCTTTTGTGTGACATTTAATTAGCATTTGTTTATCCTACATATGAAACTTCCTCTTCCCATCCTTAGGTGTAGTTCTTGTTCAATTTATAACTCTTGACAGAGCATTATAATATTGCCAAGGGTTGAGGTGAAAGTAATGGAGAGAAAATTTAATAAAGGCATGGAGAGTGCAATCAATGACTTCATCTCATCTCCCCTCAAGGTATTTTATGTATTGATCTACTTGCATACTAATATAAAATCATTGACTTGCACTTGTATAATCATACATTTCTTTCAGTTAAAATAAATGTTCTTGAGAAAACAAGCACTCAAAGTTGCTAACAAATAAATAGGCAAATTTGCATCATGCATGTCAAGCATATTTAAATATATGATCATGGAATTATGTAGTTTTATAAAGTCATATGTTTCATTTAATAATCAAAGTGCAAGTAATAGATTCTTTTGACATTCGGTTAAGAAAAAATGGGCAAAAAAAGTAATTCGTATCAGATTTCTCTCTTTCTATAAGAGATCACAAAATTTTGCCCACTTTTAAAATATAAGTATAATCTAGCATCTTTTTAAAGGAAATCCTAAGTGGTAACATGCAACAGTTCTCAATTTGTATGAATATTATTTAAGGCCAACTTGTTCCATCAATGCTTGGTAGCTTTTGTAGCATAGCCACCTTGATGTGAAAATGTGATCCAATATGATCCAATGCCATAAGTCATAACAAAACTAACATGATAAAAAAGTACTATCTCTTCTTTTTAATGACTCGATTTCTCCCAAGAAAACAACTGTACAACTAATACCAAATAAAGCAAGATTGTAAGGTTTATGGTCTTCTTACAATTTCTTCAAGGGTGGCCTTGATTCCTCAAGCAGCTATCACTTGCATTTCTTGTACATTGGAGCCTACTTGCTGACTTAATTTTGAAGAGAAAGGAGCTCCTATAGAATATATTACTACTTTTATCTGCTTAGGGATACCACAAGAGCAACCTTCTACCTACTACTAGATAGGATTGTGCCCAAGCACCTATAAAGCATATTGTGTACTAATATTTGTTACTTGACACAAAGATGGGTTGTTGGTGTCTCTAGTGATACCCACTTTGTAATGGATTTCAAGTTGCGTACATACCTTATTTAATATTTGGGACCAAAATGTGCACATACATGTGCGCATGTATGTGGGGGTCTAGGGCTTGGCACATGCATATGTACCTTTAAAGGTGCACACATTGTGGAGTGCAAATATGAATGTGCAAGTGTTTATATGTAGACAAGTGCAAACTCATGTGACTAATTATTTGTTATGTCATGTTTATAGAACCAACTTTTATATTTTGATCTTACCAATTCTCAAAACTTGATTTGGAAATTTTCCTTTGGCATCATTTTCTCATATGCTAAAGCATCTAATAGTGCCCTTGGGATTTGTGTTTTTGCATGTACATGTGTCTACTAAAAGAGAACATGAATCTTGGAATTCAAAGCATGGTGACCTTGTGCTAAGAAATGTTAGAGAAATATGCTTTTTTATGAAATTATACTCATCTCAAGTCTAGTTTACTTTGGGTTGCGATGCATATTGTCGTGAAAGGAAAAAACATGCTAATAAATTATCCTTCATTGTAAAACACAAGAATGGCCTTGGTGACATTGTCACATTAGACATTATATCTGTGTGGTTCAAGAGGGATTTTAGAAGTTGAGAAGCGGAAGCTTTTAGGAGTAGATTGAATTTAACCCATTGGAAAAGGTGAAGATAGGGATATGAAAATATATATTTTCTTGGTCGATTGTGTGTCATACAACAATGTATAATACACAAAGCATGCATCATTAGCACCTTGTGCCGCATAGAAGAGATCGTGTAGTGATTTTCTTTGGTTCTTGGGAAAGCTCACATAAAAGATCATGAGTGGTCTCTACAAAATTTAGGGCTCATACTTTGTTAGAATTGCATGAATGCAGTGGCTCATGGTATTGACTTCTACTCAAGATCCCTCTAAGGCTTCCAAAAACTATGAGCCTGCAATATCCCCTAGGTTTAAAGAAGGTAATATCAAAGTGAGTTGGCCAACTTTTGAATATATCAAAACTCTATAGAGTCTAAGGTAGAATATTCCAATCTTAGAGATATGTGATTCATTTTACATGTAATGACATGACATTCAAATTTGAACTAAAAGATTCACAATTATTCATTGAAAGTTTGTGCAAGTCCACTTTTCCTTTTCTCTCTTTAAATACCTGATGTTACCTTAATGTTATTGTTAGCTATTGAATTACTCATTGAAAGTTTGTGCAAGTCCACTTTTCTTTTTTTCTCTTTAAATACCTTGTGTTAAGCTAACGTTATTCTTAGCTATTGAATGAGAATCATGCGAGACCTTGATTTTTACTACTAGGTTTTCCAGCATAATCACTCCACAAAAATTTTGATTGTGTGGCCAAATAACTGAAAAAGTAGAAGGTATAGCTTTAAGAATTTGTGCAAGTTTGGAAGTAGCACAGACTTTATCTCTAATATTTTCCATGTTTGTGTTCTCATTGCACTTATATTCTTTTTGGGACTTGTTTTACCATAAGGTAGAGGCCCAAAGCAAGCATTTTGTTATGCTTTCTTAGCTCTTTATGTCTCACATGTTCTCATATATGAACTAGTGGAGATGATAGTTTGTTCTCAAGGATGAATCGGACATGAAATATTTAAGATTTCATTTTATTCCTATCAGCTCATAAGTACCTTCTAAATACATATAAAAACTCATGGGCTTGCCCAAGGCTTGTTGTGATTCAATTGCTTGTTTTGTGGAAAAACTACTTTTTATTGATAAAATACAGCTCTACAAGTGTATTCCAAGGTTACGAGTGTGTACATATAGCGCACAAAAGAAAAGGGGGAGAAGACGGGGGACACGGGACGAAAGGAGGGTGAAGGGATGGGATCCAATTCTTGTAAGGAATCCACCTTGCTCTAGAAGTAATATTTAAGGCTTTGCACTTCTACTCTTTACTATGATATAAACATGCCATCAACAACATACATACATACATACATGCATGCATGCACGCATGCACACATGCACGCACACACACACACACTCATATATATATATATATATAGAGAGAGAGAGAGAGAGAGAGAGAGAGAGAGAGAGAGAGAGATACACATAGCACAAGAAAAAGGGAGTTTTTTTTTTGGGGTTGGAGTTGGGGGGGGGGAAAGTTGTGTGGATCAAATTTGATTCTTATATGGAAATCACCTTGCTCTAGAAGCAAGATTCAAGGCTTTTGTGATTGCGCACTTCTCCCATGTAGTGTTTTATAAACATGCCATCAATAAACATTATCAATGGGTATTGAACTACATACAAAGCATGGTAGGGGTGTTTGTTGGTGTGAAGTTGAGAGGTATATACTGCTTTTGAACATTAATGATTGGAAGTTACGTACTCTCGTTACGTATTTACTTGCAAAGCATCATACTTTTTGACATAAGGGACACGACAATCTACTTAATTGCTTTGTTTAGCTGAGATACTAAGAACTTCTCAAAAATATTTTACAAATTAATTGCTTAAGGGGTGGGGGTGGGGAGGATTTTATTGGGGAAATTCATGTATAAGCAACACCACGGTGATGTTGCGTACGGAGTTCAAACTGGCACCTTGCCTTGAGCATGCAATCAAGTGCAAAATTGGATGAATGAGGGAATTACCGTCCCATGAAGCCTATCAACCACCGTCGCTTGAAGTGTTGCTCATGTGAGATCAAAATGATCGTTAGATTTCAGGTATGCAAACTCGTATTTCATGCACATGAGATGGAAGTCGCCCTCTAAGTAAATTAATTGCTTAAGGGGTGGGGGTGGGGAGGATTTTATTGGGGAAATTCTTGTATAAGCAACAGCACGGTGATGTTGCGTACGGAGTTCAAACTAGCACCTTGCCTTGAGCATGCAATCAAGTATAAAATTGGATGAATGAGGGAATTACCGTCCCATGAAGCCTATGAACCACCATGTCGTTTGAAGTGTTGCTCATGTGAGATCAAAATGATTGTTAGATTTCAGGTATGTAAACTCGTATTTCACGCACATGAGATGGAAGTCGCTCTCTAAGTACATTAATGCAAATACATCCCATTCATTAATGTACCCACTTCCCATTTATTAAACAAACCTTTGATCTTTTATGGCCTCTAGGTTGCAAAGCATTACTGGGAGAGGGGGATGCTAGTATGCTACTAATTAGGTTATATTACATCTAGTCAATCCAATTGCATGAAGGTGAGGAATCACCCATTGCCCAAATGAGGGCTATACATGACCCTTATTGGGTCAAAATTCCTTATTTGGGCCAAATTTGGTAGTAGTTTTAGGGCATGTGGGTGTAAAACGACGGCTACATTTATATTTTCCATATAACCCTCGCATGGATAGACACAAGCATGGGCTTTGGGCCCAACCCTAATTTCTTTTGTGTGGCCTGAGTGAGGCGGCTAAATTCCACCGAGGATGGTAATAAGTCAAGCCATGTGTCTTCGTGCATGATCGTGCTCTAAGGCTGGTTTCAGACTACCCGCCCGACCATCTTCCCAAAAGTCGGTTGGTTGTTGCATTGCTTGTTCACACCAACCTCATCACCGCCCAGTCATAAATGCGATGAGGGATTGTTATTAGAGGATTCCCACAACTCCACGCCCACGAGGATTCTGGTTTTCACTTGGGTGGGGTTGATCCTTGGGCCGGGGGACGTGTTGGACGATCCTCCCTAGAGACGAACAATTTTCCCACAAATCAGTGTGGGACAAGTCATTTGAGCAAAGTTACCCACCCTAAGTGGAATGCATGGCCTAAGATCCGGTCCGCATGGACCGGCTAATACCACTCGTTTGGAGATTCACAGCGAATTTCGAGTCCCCATGGAACGATCCTTCAATCGACCCGGTGAAATGGAGCTCTCCATACGGAGATGCTCATCGAGTCTAGGGGGTGCCCTGGACACCCAGAAAATCCCACTCTAGAGTGTAGCGCCATCTTTGGGGCCTGCACAGATAGCCAGAGAGCTATCAATGATTGCACTCCATTTTTGGGGCCTGCACTAGATGCTAGCGACACATGTGAGGAAGACGAGCTCCTCCATGGGGCCTAGATTTTTTAAAAGCCTGCGATTTGGAGGACAAGCTGAATGATAAGAAATCATTCATAAGGCCTGCCCATTGACATTTGTGTATGAGAGAGAGAGAGAGAGAGATGGAGGGATTTCGCAAACAACACGCGTCGATTTTCTCTTTTGAAAAGGAGAAATCGTAACTAAGCCCTACCCCTTGAGCCCTTGAGGGGCAGGCCAAAAATGAGCTCTCGAGCTGAGAGAGCATTCCTTGTTCAATTGAGCATCCACGGATTGTGTAGAGCACAGCACGCCTTATCAATCGGAGGAGCCGTTCCCCCATGTTGGGAATACATCTACTTTTCGTTAAATTCGTCTAGTTTCAGCTAAATTCGTGCTCATTGCAGAGATATCATTCATTCGCATTTCCAAGGTATCATCCTTGTTTCACGCCCCCGGATTATCATGCTTAACATAAAGGAATTCTCTGACGTTAATTTTTTTTGGCTTGCCCCAAGGTTGGCCTAATTTGAGATTGTCTTCGTAGAAGCAAAAAATCACGATTTTTGGAAATTTGTATGTTATGTATTTACTGCAGTTTTGTCGCCGTGGTGTGTGTGGTCATGTGAGACTGGTAATCTCGTACGTGGCAACGTCGAGTGAATCGTCATTCGTCTTGTTTCATCTTTATATCAGCCAAAAGTTGAAGGTGGAAAACCAATGTTCCATGAAAGTAGAGATGAACTTCTGAGAGCGTGGGAATGAGGTCCCCGAGCTCTCCGGCTGTTCCCTCTAAATTTAGCCGCTGGTTATCCCGTTGCCTCTAAATTTAGCCCTGGTTTGGGTCATTATGTTCCTTGTTATCATCGTTTGATTCCAGGCCTCGCCCATGTGAATCGCTGATGGATGTCTAAATTTTCCCTGTTGGAAAGGCTATTTTTTGCGCGATTGGCCGCAACAAAGAAATCCTGGCATACTGAATGTGTATCGGATCGCTGCATTCGATGCGTCGCTCTGCCAATGGCGCAAAACAAAAGGTGTCGGCCGGGTCATTTAATGGCGTGGAGCGGTCCTTCCTCTATCGCAAATTTGCAATCTGGTTGAGGGGCGGGGGCGTGGAAATGCCACGGCCTGACGAATAGCGAGTGCTACAGTACAGCGTCGGAGAAACCTCTTTCATGGCGACGATGAAGACGATGGGTATACGATAAGCTTTGATTTTACTTATTACAGGGTTGCCAGAAGATTAGTCGGAAATTGCATGGATGAGCACAAAATTTGAGATTAATCGGACAGTGGATTGGATGAAGTCACACAAACAATTTTCTTAAATCTTGAAGTTTGAAGGTGAATGTCCAAAATTTGCCTGGCTTTTTGTGAACACCATGATTCGTGCTCAAAAGGAAGGTTGTAAATAGGCTTGGAAAGGTTCTAAGAGGGCATTCCCGCGATGAGCAAATCAAGGTCTCATACTTTTCAGGCTGCACATTCGGAAGCTACGTAGGAGAGTTTCTGCGTTGGAAAATTCTCGACATTGGGAGCTGCAGTTACGATGAACAGTGCTCGTTTTATTGGCTGCAATGTCCTGAAAGAGAAGGAGACGCAAATTCTACGCTTATTCATCCTCAAAGCTGCGATGTTAACAGCGTGGTCTTAAAACTATGGCGGAAAGGATGCAAAGTACAAGTTTTTAGATAATCATAGACTTCAGAACGATGGTTTCAGCAGCGTGGGAATGCCCAACAAAAAGAGATGAATCATCATGAAGATCATCAACCCCTTTCCTTTAGACACCTCCTGTCCTACCTTTTCCACTAGTTGCCCCTCGAGTCCTCCCTTTTCAATAGTTAATACTTTTCTTGGATTCTTTTCAATTGGGGGATCTTGTTTATGGGTAAGAGTTGGTCCCTATACTCTGGAGATTGACACTGGGAACCCAAGAAACTACTCTGCCAAATTCAAACCTCCAGATATTTGGATATTGAAGCCTCTTTCGACACCTAATGAAGCAATTGTACACCAAAACTAGAAATTCCACCCCATCATTAGGACATAAATCCTTTCGAAGCATGCGATAGGAGGTAGCCAAACAACAACACTAGCTACTGATGATTTCGATCTAGCAAAGACTGAGTTTTCGGTCCATTGGAACTGTCTCTAACATTGCCTCAAATTAAGATTTTAGAGCTCTATACATGAAATGAGAATTTCCAATATGTGCACGAGCCTGAAATGGAGATTTCCACCCCTTGCGCCATACATTTAGGAGGTTCATTAACATTGCAAAATCAAGGAGGATAAGCGTGATTGTAGGAGCTCCATCGATTTTCCTTTGTTGCAACCAATGTGTTTTAGCCTAGAACCATCCAATTAATTCAACTATCCCATTCCCACATTGCTATGTTTTTGTAGCTTAAATAACCTCCCATGATGCATTAACACACTCTTAGGGGAGATGCCCATCACTCCTAAATTGAAACCAACCTTTTTGGGTAATGAGCTAGGAACACTATTTTCCATGCTTCCTACTTAGGGTGATAGATCTTTCCAACATGCAAATGTGCTCAGAGGTTGGCGGCCTCGAAACGGCTGATGATGGCCTCCATAATGTTGCTCCTTGAAATATGGCTCTTTAAATGGAGTAGTCATGGGAATAGATGGTTTTTCCTCATTTTGATGCTATAGATTGTGATTTCACTAGTGCAAGAATGTACTATTAGAGCTAGTGTAGTTACTTTAGGCAATCCGACTCTCACTATTTGTCTTGATAGCTATGATTGCACAGATTGTAATCTTGTTCACACTATTGAATGATAAGAGGTGGAGGAATAGCATGCTATAGTGAATCACATGAAATTGACCTGAGGGTAACGAATTGGCTCCATCAAAAATAGCTCTTGATGTGGTCATCTCCACTTCAATTGGTGAATGTAGTTACTTTGCACTACTTGCGATGGCACCCATTGCAGATTTGGGGTCTATTGCAATGCATCAATTTGAGTTCAATGCTCTTGGATTTAATTCCCCTTCACTTGTGTGAACTACAATTTTGCATAGTTGATGTGCCAAGCTTCACATTTTGGTGTCTATGTGTATTAACTCTAAGAATGCATCCATGCACTGGTAGAACGTGTGTGCAATCACCGGATATAGAGATGAGCTATAGCTTGATACTCGCATTTTATCTCGAGGCAGGGAGATGTCCATGAGAGATATAAACAATGGCTCTAAAATGGAGGTTTGGTTTATATAGCTTTGCCCTGGATGATTTTGCAACAGCAGAGTGCCGTAAGGCGGGTGGGTGTGTGAGTTTGCGTGAGTTCAACCCCTGGCGGCACCGCAATACAAAAAAACAACAGAGTGCCTTTGACCACCTTTCTCCATGCTCCCTTGTTGATACACTCAAAAATTTGTGGAGACACCATTGAGCTTTTTCTTGGTTAAGATGCATGGAACAAGGTTGCAATTGTTGTCCATTGGAGTCAATACCTTGGGGGTCACACATTTTGGTTGGTGCAAGAAGTGCTCTTATACTTACCAGTGATGTCCTCCAAAAGCCTCAAGGTGCTTAGAGCTGATACACACTCTCCCTATAGAGTGTGGCTTGGCTAGCTATAATGTGAGCTTGTGCACATGAAATTTTTGAAAATAGTGCAAATCACCCCAGCCATGAGTTGGAGCATTGATCACATCTTGAGGGTCGGCTTGGAGCATTAGCATTTGCATTAGCCAATCAAAGACTATAATTGGAAGTGTAGGCAGACTTGATGAAGTTCAATAAGATGATAAAGCTCATGCATCGGCGTAATTAGAGGCATTTGTTTTACGTAGGGAGCATGTGCATCAAATCTTAGAGCGTTGCTACAAGAGACTAAATAAATTCTACAATGATGGGGTGGCTATTTTCGTCAAGTAGTGCTGGACGATTGAAGCTTGCGTCAAGGACTCTCGAGGGGTCAAGTGTTGGTCCATCTATCTCTAGGGTTTGGCTCCTTGTTAGTGAGCTTAATCTATGGTGCCAGGCATTCAACAGAGAGATATGAGCTTTGGAATTCATTACAAGATGCCATTGAGCATTAGAAGTTTTGCTTTATAGATGATAGATCAGATGATTATAAGAATGTGCTTCAAGCAGAGAAGGAACCTTGGCAGGATTAGGTGAGGAGTAGTGACTTCATGGGAGATGGATTCTATCGGTTCTTTGTGGACTTGTTCGAGATGGATTCAAGTGGTTCTCCTTTATCATTTATGTAGTTTGGGATTGGAACTAGGCTACAAGACTAGATTATTTCTATGTGTTAGGGTTAGCGCGCTGGTTAGGCAGGCCGATGAAAGGTCGGATGGTCAGTACCATGGCTCTTTTAGTAGATCATCAACCTATTGAATGGGAATTTTCACTACCACTAGAAGGTGGTGAAGCTCCTAACGTTCCCTTCAAGTTCAATAACTCTTTGTTGAAGGGTTCTAGGTTTTGTCATCATCTCTATAGTGGATGGCCCAATGGTCTTGTTGGAGCAAGGATCCAACTCATAGATGGGAGGCTTGCATGAGAGGCACTATGTTGCTGGCCAAGAATTGTGACAAACATTGGGCACCAAGGCAGAGAGACAATGTGATCACTTTGTCTTATGCAAAGCAAGTTTTGGCCCAGATATTTTTGTCTCGTTGGAAGACGACACAGAATCTACATTGATGGCAGAGGTTGACTAAGCCTTGAGGATGGAAGAGCTCTCAAGGGCTAAATCAATGAATATTGAGGGAGACAACAAGGAGACATTGAGGATTCAAGCCTGGATTGAGTGGCTTTGGGTAGGGGAGTGTTGTTTGATGTGGTTCAAGGGAAAAAGACAAAGGAGTACATAGACAAAGTGAAAACGCGCAGGGCGATATGGTTTCTAGATGGTTGGTTTTCCCTCATCTTTAGCATATGTTTGGCAAATAGTAAGAGCACAAATGTTATACTCTTTCTGGTCTTGCCAAAATTTAGTCATTTTTAAGCATAGGAAGTTGGTGGGCATAGAAATAGATGTGATTTCATTAATGATTAGAGAAGGTTTATAGGTTATGCATTGGCAATGGGAGCTAAATTCAAAGAGGTGGCATCTTGGGCATGCTTCTAATTGTTGGGGCTTTGGAGTAAGGTTGAGGTTTTCGCTTTAACAACATTTGTAGGGCTACACGCAGTCCCTCTTTTATTAATATATAAAATTTCATATATAGACAGATTGTACATTTGAGAACATTGCCCTGCAAATGAAATTTGATTGTTGCATTAGTAGTCCACTATTGTGAGGATGTGACTAAATTAGTTAGTGGGAAACATTGTGGCCACAATAATCAAAGTCATTGGATGATCAACAGCCAAATTAGTTAGTGGCAAACATTGTGGCTGTCAACATGCACTTCTTATAAGAACAAAAGGTCAAAATGAAGGCTCAACCCTTTAACTGTTGTAAGTTGTGGCACTACACCACTTTTCACCTCATCCAAACTCTTTGTGTGCTAGATGATGAAAGTGAGGAAAATGGCAATCAATTGGTTTTGGTCAAAGAATGGCTCCTAACTGGTGGTAGATTGCCATAAGTATAGATTTATTTCAAACATGAATGTGTAGGCAGAGCGACCCTCGTAAAAAAAATATTGATACTACTAGTTTGGATTTCTTAGTTTGCTACGAAGCTTCATGTGCACACTTTGAGGGTCTTGCTTGGACCTAGTGCTAAACCAAAGGTTTTTGCCAATTAATAAAAATGAAGATGAGCCTTCAACTTGGCCTTATTGTGCACCTTAAATGTTCTAGGTTTGCCAATTTGTATGCTAAATTACCTGAAGTTCTAGCAGCTAATAATAAAAACAAAGTGAAAAATTATTGATTTTAGAGGGTGCAAAATACAACAAAGGGTGGATCTTTTCAAAGATAAAAAATATGTGTTGATATATCATTAAGCAAAAAGAGAGGGCATGCCCTATTGAAATAAGAGACTCCTTAC
Source organism: Dipteris shenzhenensis (assembly GCF_047967505.1). Lineage (NCBI taxonomy): Eukaryota > Viridiplantae > Streptophyta > Polypodiopsida > Gleicheniales > Dipteridaceae > Dipteris > Dipteris shenzhenensis. Next base: position 35,661,131 of record NC_141611.1, read on the forward strand.
GAATGAGACCATGGAGTAGCGGCGACAAGTCAAGTGAGTGGTACTTGTTTGAATCTTGTAGAGACAGTTGTGAGTTCTGGGTAACGTGCCCATGGGTGTGCCTTAAAAAAAGGGGAAAAAAGAATAAGGAAAAAAAGAGAGCATCTATAGCTAACAATAGAAATGTCCTTGAGGGCGGTGATCATTCTAGCGGTTTGGTCCTCTAGTCTTTCGAAGCTGGACTTCAATTTTGCTCAATGAAGTTAAGGTTTTGTTATCCGATGTGGGTTCCCTTGTTATATTCCCTTAATTGGATCTAGTCTTATTGCTACTTTCAGTGTTGGTTACAGGCAGCGTTTCCTTTCAGCTAACCAATTTTTGTATTCTGGTTTTTACTGACCACCCCTTGTAATAGAAGTCGGACTGTTTTTAAATCCAAAAAGAAAACACAAATGCGATGTCCCAACGCCATAAACATCCATTAATGTGAGTGCATTCCTTAAGCCATTGTTCAAAAGACCAAATAAAAAAGATTCCAAATTCCAAAGCTTCGGCCACTTTCAACTTCTGGTAAACAAACAAACAAGTCCACATCCTGCTAGTAAAACAAAAACAAATGCCAAATGCTAAAGACCCAAAATCGCCCACATCTCTATCTGTGGAGCTATAAAAGTCGCCCAGCCCACATCGCCATCGTTGTTTCTGATGAGAGAGAGGTGTAGCGATGACGGCTGACGAGAAACAAGGTGCTCTGTAGGACGCAACGCAATGCGCTTAACTATGACAGTTGCTGGTGCTGCTGTCCTAAAAAAAAATAAGATCGGAGTGTCCTATCGATCGGATCGCTCATTTTACAATGACCTTCACACTTTCTCGCTCTCTGGACTCTGTATTATCTCTCACAGGCTCCATGTCTCACACAGACACTTTTCTTGGGTGAAATCTCTCTCTCTCTCTCTCACACACACACACACACACAAAAACACACACACACACACACACACACACACACACTCTCTCTCTCTCTCTCCTATCGGATCACTCATTTTGCACAGCCTCATGTGACACACACATTCTGTCCTCTCTCTATTCTCGCTCTCTCAACCCACACACCCACACTGTACACACACATGTCTCGCTCTCTTCTCTCTCTCTTACACAGTGACACACACACACACACTCTCTCTCTCTCTCTCACACACACACACACACACACACACACACACATGGGCAGTTGGGTTCCTCAAGCTGCCCTCAATCAGATTGGGACGACTATCTGTCTATGTAAGTGTGGGTGTTGGGATTTTCACAGCACCAGAAAAAAAAGAAAAAAGTGTGTCATCTTCTCTGAATGAAATATTGCTTTCACAAAAAAAAAGAGTGTGTGAGTGTGGGGGTATAGCCTTCGTCTGTGCTGCCGCAGGATCGCTTTGAACCTATTGGGGACACACTTCTAAGATCTTGCTCTGCTTGAAACAGAGCCCACAAATGAAGAGAGCCCCTATCTCACACGCACCTGTCACACACCCACACACAGTCCACACACATACACATGTCAAAATCTCACTTGCTCTTTTGCTACTCATTAGCAGCAAGACGGTGGGGGTGTCCTCAAGACCTCTTCAATCACAGTGGGCACCCCATTACAAGCTCCTCTCACCACAAAGGAGGTGGGCACCAAGTAACAAGAAAAGCGTGAAAATGGAGAAAGTGCAATATAGGTAGGCTCGCCGCCCTATTGTTGTCAAATTGTCCTGCTGCAAAATTGGGTCTTTTCGTACACGATTTACCCGCCTTCAACCTCTCGCTGTCTGTCTCTCTCATGCGCTTCTCGATGGTCAACACATCTGATGAACTGCAGTACACTCTGTGAGCCTGAATGGGTCCATGCATGCCTGCATCAACCACTTCTTCTGAGAGCTGCACACAGCAGTCCGCCCTCTTTCCCCATGTGGGACTGCTCTCGATAAAAGCTTGCAGCTGGTCTGCTCTCGTTCTCTCGCTGTGCGTTCCAACTCTGCACCAGAACTGTTGCACTACACGGGCCATACACACACCTCGGACAGAGCTTGTGTGTGGAAGGCAACGCAGCAGGAGGATTAAGTTAGTGAGGCCGAGGAAAGCTTGTAAAGGGACGTGGGTTGATCATCATCCTTGTCAACTTTGGGATGGAGAGAAAGAGAGAGAGAGAGAGAGAGAGAGGAATCGTGTGGCAGCCTCGGGTTCCCAAGCTATGCCGTTACAGCCCCCTAAAAGAAAGGCACAGTAAAACCCCCACAAACTCGCTTTTTTGACGATTGTAACGAGCCTGCTGATGAGAGAGAGTGTGTGTGTGTTTTGTGTGTGTGTGTGTCTGTTGCTCCATGGTCAACCTTCGGGCCCTTCTTTTATGCTCTTTGGTTGCTTCCTTCCAAGTTCCTTCATCATTTCCACCTCCTTCCTTCTCAATGTTCTCATGAGCTTCCCCTTCCCTTCTTCTCATTCCTTCCCTCATCGCTGAGAGCATGTTTCATCACCTCTAGCCCTCCCTCCTCGCAATATGCCATCGCGTCTCCTTCACCATTCCTTCTCTTCCTCCTCCTCGCTTCGCATTGCTGTTTCTCAACACCCCCCCTCCCCTGTTGCTTCCAAACATTCGCCCAGAAAGTCCCTCATCATCGCCGTCACTGCCGCCGTTCTGGGTCTCTTAACTGTGCTTGTCGTGCTTTCTGTTTATTGGTATCGAAAGCTTTTGAAGCAACGAAGCAACAAGACCAGCCCCGATGACGGTGCTGCGTTCAAGCTTCGCAAGTTTAAGTATAGGCAGCTTAAAAGGGCTACGAAGTCGTTTTCTCAGTCCCAGAAGCTGGGGAAGGGAGGGTTTGGAGTGGTTTACAGAGGAGTCCTGCGAGATGGCAAAGAAGTGGCAGTGAAGAAGTTGGATCTTTTGTCTCTTCAGGGCGAAAGGGAATTTCAAAACGAACTAACAATATGCGGGGGGTTGAGTTCTCCCTATGTGGTGAGTCTGTTGGGATACTGTATTCATGGTAAGAGAGTGCGCTTACTGGTTTATGAATGCATGCACAATCGGAGCTTGCAGGAAGCTCTGTTCGAGAAAGGCTATCCTGTTCATCTGGACTGGGAGAAGAGGTTCAAAATCATTGTTGATACTGCGAAAGCTCTTGATTTTTTGCATTTGCAGTGCAGTCCTCCCGTCATTCATGGAGATGTCAAACCAAGTAACATACTCCTCGATAGCCAGTTCTCTGCGCGCATTGCGGACTTCGGACTGGCAAGGGTGAAAACTGAGGATTTAGGATTCGAAAGTCCAAGAGTGTCCACATCCACGGAGAAGTGTCGACCAGATAATACATCTGATAAGTTCAGATTTGGGACTCCTGACCGATTTGCCCCCGGCACGCCAGAGATGAGTCGGAGCTCAACCAAGAACGCTCTTTCGGAGTCGTCTGTAAAGGCTTTTGCAGAGAGTCTTCCTGAAAGCAGGAACGTTACTGAGAAACCAGTTGTTATCGACATCCCTCCCACAGAGGCTCCGCGCAGCCCTGATGACGCTATTGACGGGGATATGGTTCCAATCTCACCGAACTTCAGTCAATCGTCAGGTCAGCCGGGGTTGTCGGAAAACCTGGCCGATGAAGCAGTGGGCACTGGAAGATCTTTTGCTGCAAATGAAGATATTCCAGGCCACCTGAAGAAGGAGAATGCCAATGTACAGGAGGACGGCGCTGAAACCTTGGATGAACAGGGCAAAGCTTATCCATTCGAGGGTTGCACCAAGGAAGACGCAGTCAGTGGAGATCAGTCGCAAGAATTGCAGCTACGGCCTCCGAACCGGCAGCTATCGTTCAAGAAAGTGTCAGGGAAGGACTGGTGGTGGAGGCAGGATACAAGCGGGGAACTGGGTGGCAAAGAGTATGTTATGGATTGGATAGGCTCCGAACTCAATGGCAGTAGTCGCCGGAACGTCAGCAGCAAGGATGAGGAGATTGTTCCTGTGGAAGAGAACCGTTCTGTGGGCAAAGAACAGAAGAGCAGGTTTAGACCCCCAGATGCAAGCGGTGAAGCGAGTGGGGAGATCATAAGCATCGAAGCAAAGAAAAAAGACAAGAGGAAAGCAAAGGCCAAGCACAGAAAGAGCAGGGAATGGTGGAAGGATGAGTATTTTGCCGAACTAAGCAGTAAGAATAAGAGCGCTCGTTTTGCAAAGGGGAAGAGGGATGGTAACACGAGTCTAGAGAATTGGAAGGACTATCACAGTGGAGATCTAAGTGGCTACAGCGGGGAGTTAAGAAGGTTTGATAACAGATCTGCAAAAGAGAGGTTTCATAGCCGGTCTAAAGAATGGCTGAGAGACTACCATAGTGGTGATTTGAGCCTTTGCAGAGGCAGGGAAAGACGTTCCAGAGCGCCCTCTATAGCGAGTGATACTTGGAGTGGGGATCTCCTTCACCGTCAGTTCAGTGGTGATTTGCTCAACCGCCAGTGGAGTGGGGACTTGACCAAAAGTGGTGAGCTGGTTAGTAGAGATGTAAGTAGCACAACGAGCATGAGGGGCACCGTGTGCTATGTTGCTCCCGAGTATGGAGGAAGTGGAATTCTGTCTGAAAAAGGTGACATCTACAGTTTTGGGGTTCTTATGCTCGTCATCTTGTCAGGGAGAAGGCCGATTCAAGTCACAGCGTCACCTATGAAGGAGTTTGAGAGAGCCAATCTCATCTCTTGGGCTCGTCGCTTATCACAGTCAGGGAAGCTCTTGGAGCTGATGGATGAGACGCTTCATGGAGAGTATAACCAAGAGCAGGCCAATCTTTGCATCACATTGGCACTGTTATGCCTTCAGCGAGTGCCTGCCAGAAGACCCAACATCTCAGAGATTGTAAAGATCCTTTTGGGAGAGACCTCGGCTCCATCATTGCCTCTTGAGCTGTCCCCCTCTCCACCTGGTAGGAGATCTTACAAATCTCCCCTTCGGCCACCCATGGAGCGTTCTCCAGTAGCTGAGACCCCCTAACTTACGCTTTTATAGCTTTGCACAATCTACAAGGTGCAATCCTCACGATATGTTGGACACATATCTCATTGCTAATCGTGATTGTAAACTAGACCTCCTGTACAAAAGCTGCTTATACTTCACATACATGGTGATCAGTCTCTGTGTTGAAAATAGAGGCTACCTCAGAACTTTTGCAGGGTAACATTGATTTACTATATGTCCTTTGCCATACAAAAGGAGCTTAATATCCTTAATTGAGATGGCCTTTCTTTTGGCACTGGCAGTTAATATCATGCTAGAACTTTCATACTCTTCAGGCAGCCACTTTTTTGAGAATTAATATATGAAGGTTAGTATTACTATTGCGCATGGTGGCAATTCTCTCCCTTGCTAATGTTTGTGTACAAAAGAATATATGGATGATCAGTGGTAGTAAGTTCAATCTCAGGCTGGTCTGGTTAGTAATGTTGGAGTCACACTCAGATCACGAAGTGAATGAGAAGCTTGAATGGGCGGTGGTTGTGGAGATGAATTTACCTGATTATCAGATAATGAAGCGGTGAACTGTGAGAGACACAAAATGTAAGCAGGTTTTCATGCGAAGAAATATTTGCACATTTTGTTATGTTTGGGTTCTCTGTTTGGTTTACTTGCTGTGCACAGCAGTTGTGCATGGCGATGTGGAAACAATCATGAGTGTTATCCTCATTGGTTCATGAACTATGTTTGCTCTACTTGCATGATAATTCAAAGGTATGATGTTCATCTCTTAGTTGTATGCTCATTTCCTCCCTACACATGGTGTGCATAGATATGTGCAGAGAAGAAAGAGAGAGAGAGAGAGAGAGAGAGAGAGAGAGAGAGAGAGATGATATGATTTGATATGGTTGTATTAAAGTCCGCGTGAGACCCTGCAGGATCTATGGGACTGGCGATCACCATCCACTAACAGTGATCCTTTACAATGAACTTGTTACGTAGTGAGTACTTGTTGGGCTAGCTCGTGTGCTAGTCCGAGTACCTTGTTGCGATGTTCCAAAACCTCTTTCAAGTTGCTCCCTAGCTTCTTGGCTGGTTGCTCCAGCAGATGTGGAGTAGTCTTTGATGTGCTGTTTGAACTCACTTGGCAATGAGGCTCATTCGTTGCATGAAAGGGCCGTGTACTGAAGCATGACTGCAACATGGTGTGTCTTCACCAGCAAACGAATCTATGAGCAGCAGCTTCTATAAGCTTGGAGGGAAGGTGGTGGAGCCTCTTCTTTTTGACCTGCGCAATGGCCTGTCGGTTCTATCAGCTCACGTGAGAGTCATGTCCTGGGTTATCTTCTTCCTTTAGTGCAAGCTCTAAGCTTGCTGGTCAGTAGGGTTGTTAGTAGAGAGTTTTCATCCAAGTTGCGGCCTGCTGGTATTGCGATAATTCTTTCTATCTTAAATGGTGTGTTGCCCTATCAGCTAGATTTAGATGCTCAAATGACTTCACAAGCAGTTGTAGCTTGAATGAAGAGATTGTCCCGATCTGACGTATTCCTTTCTCTATTTCTAGACTTATGGATGGTTTGATGAATGGACACTTGTGGAAGGGTATGCCCTTTCGACGGGACACTTGCCCTTTCGACGGGACACTTCCTAATGAGGCACAACCCTTCACAAGAGACATCCTATTGAAGAGACATTTCTATTGTAATGTACCCTCTCATCAAGGGTCACACCCTTCACAAGGCCTACACACCTCTTCATGCACATACCCTTTGGAGTACACACCTTTTCATGTGTGACTCTTCACTCTCTATATAAGAGAGGCCCAATTGTATGGATGACATTACATCTACCCTACAGACATTCAAGCAATACAATTATTCCTTGTTCTCGGCTATTTCAGTCTCCTTTCTGTTCCTTAGCACATTTCTAAATATAGTAAATCTAGGATTTCTTACAGTGGTATCAGAGCAAAATTCGCTCCTGCCTGTAGGAAATGCCCCCCATCTTCTAGCGCCGATTTGATACATCTTTTCCGCTAGAAGGACATCCGTACACATTGTGCATGGAAGAGATGGAGAGGATGAGCGTAAAAATTTTTCGCTCCAACCCTGCGTAAAGTCATCTATGGCCTCTCCATCTCCCACACATCACAAGTTGATGTGAATGGACACGACAAAAATCGTGTCTTTTCAGGTGTTTGGGCTGTCACAAAACCAAGGGACGCACCTTTTCCACCATCAGACACACCTTTTGATGAAGAGTCTCGACTCCTCACTCAAGGGACTCACCCCATCGTGGATAAAAGGACACACCTATTCATGTAGGGACACCCCTTTTAAAAACAGGGACACACCCCTTCATGAAAAGGTGCACCTATTCCAAGGGTCACACCCCTTCGAATAGGCACACCTTTTAGGCACCAAGCACCTATAAAAGGGTACCTAGAGGGGTAAAAAGGAAAAAAAAATAAACCCATCCCCTACCCTTAGGTTTACCCTAGCTACCCTAGGGTTAACTAAACCCCCAACTTAATTTTTGGGGCAACTAACTACCTTAGGCAGCCCCAACGAAAAGTCGCAGCCCCTTCTTTGATATTCCGCACGGAACTACCCGCAGCCCTGCGCAGCCCTAGCCCTAGCCGATTTGCACGCCAGCCCTGCACAGCCCTAGCGCAACCCTAGCCGATCTGCACGCCAGTCCTGCGCAGCCTTAGCGCAGCCCTACGCAGATCTGCACGCCAGCCCCTGCGCAGCCCTCGCAGATCTGCATGCCCTTCCTGCGCAGCCCTAGAACTCGCCTGCACGCCAGCCCCCTGCGCAGTCCGCATCTCCTCGCCAGCACTTAGCCCCTGCGCAGTCTTTTGCTTTGCCAGCCAAGCCAGCCTAACTGCGCAGCCCAGCCCTGCCTTCCTGCGCAGTCCAGCCTTGGGAACTGCAACGTGTTTCGCCATTGACAGCCTGTAGCCCCCCCTTGTTTCGCCATCTTTTCTTGCCAAATCAGCACCAGTTGCAGCCTCCTCTCACGATGAAGACATCCTGTTAATAGCCCGGACCAGACAAGCCTCGATTCGCTCCTCGCAAACCACTGCAACATGGATCTCCGGACAGCGATTTGCAGCCTTCTTCTACGCAACAATTTGGCAGATTAAATTATTGCCAGGTGGAGTCTTTCCAATCTCCTTTTAAGGATTCTCTTGCCATTAACAAATTACAGCAAATGAAAGAATCTCCCTTAAAGCATGGAAACCCCTGGTAACTCACCCGGCATTTCAAGGACACCTCAGGCATCATCTACCACACAATATCGTGTTCAGATTGCACAACCAGCCTATTTCGGAGCTTTTGCATCTTGGGTTTTCTGTGTCACGTGCCCTCCTAGTGATTTGGACCACATCCTATATCTTCTGCGTGAGGCACCTCAGTTACATTACGTCCTCAGCACAGTACAGGTTGTGTTCCACGAGACACGAAGATACCCAGAATCCGATATCTCTCAAGAGTTTGTTGTCCATCTTTGGAGAGAATTTTACCCCTCACCTTCGGCATCTCCAGGGTACTCTCCACCTCTTTCAGCTCCCAGATATCCTCCTCTACAAGTTGTACCTTCTCCAAGACAGTATTTACACTCTGAAGGCACTCCTTCTCCTGGATATCCTCCACTTCCGACAGCAGCTCCTTATCCTTTCTCAGATTCGTGGACTCTGCAACCTACTCCTGTCCTCTCACGAGCAGTAACACCACTTTCGGCATGACCAGTGTTACCTCAGATAGGACCTCCTTTACCAGACTTCCACGGGTGGTTCCATCCTGCCTCGCCTGCTCCCTCCAACATGAGCAACCTCAGGGAGCAGCCCGAATCTTCTTCTAGGAATGGTACAAACTAGAGCGCAAGTTCGCGCTTTTCTCACAGGGGTCTCCGATATGTTGCAACGCTCGCGTGAAGCCTCTCCAGAGATCAAAGAATCAAGTCCAAAAAAGACCCCTGAAGTCAACGTACAAGGCGAATTACTATTGCAACTTCAAATTTCCCAGCTTCAGGACAACATTTCCGACTTGGTCCAGAAAGTTCAACAACTTCAAGATTCTCGAAGTACTACACATACAGAGGATGACGTGATGCAATCAGACGACTATGCGGATTCATTCCCATTAGAGGTAGAAAACACTGAACTACGTGTCCTCTACCGTTTACTTCAAGCTTCCAAAACTAAAAGACTTGACATCAAACTTCCGGAAGCCTACACTGGTCAACGCAATCGCCGAACAGTTGACCAATGGCTCGCAAAAATGCGCATGTATTTTGATACTGCTAACCTCACTGAAGGCAAAAAGATCGCCTTGGCAGCCTCCCTCCTCAAGGATACAGCTTTTTTATGGTGGCAAAGACGCTTAAAGGACGGCAAAAGTGTGTTAACATGGGAACGTTTTGAACACGTGCTCCGTAAGCAGTTCATACCTGCCAATGCGGACTTCCAAGCACGTTCAAAACTCCGACAGTTGGAGCAAACAGGCTCCCTGTCTTGCTACATCTCTCAGTTCACCACGTTGGTGCTAGAGATTGATGGTTTAACTGAGGATGATCGCCTTCATGCTTTCATCTCAGGCCTAAATCCCTCATTACGCATTGATGTCCTTAAAGCAAACATCACCACCACAGATGGCGCTATTGCTTATGCAGAGCGCATTACAGATTTCCAAAACACAGGGAAGCAGAGTGCTAATCGCACACAGAACTCTCCTCTGGCCAAAGGTGTTCGTCCTCAAGATAACACTAGGTTTCGAAAAAACTTCGGTAATCAAGGTCAGCGACAGTCTCAAGATCCCCAGAAGCCTCAGAAATCATTTGTTGGATTCCAACAGAAGCACTCCTTCAAGGATCGCGCTTCTTCTTCTTCACAAAGTCATTACCGACATCCCCAACATAAAGCTGCGGCCATTGACAAGCAGAACAGTTCCAGCACAAAAGGTCTTTGTACCATCTGTATAGGCGACCATAGATGGTTCGATTGTCCCAAGCGACCAAAGCAAAATACCAATATGGAATCTAGCACTTCCCAAATAGAAGATGCTACCCCAGCACAAGACAAGAAAGGCAAAGCTGTTCGAATGGCGAATACCATCCACCTGAGCCTTGCCAGCAACCCCGAACCTTCCCTGGCCACTCAAGTACTTTGTATTCAAGGATCGATTCGTGGAACAACGGTCACTATCCTCATCGACAGTGGCTGCTCTCCTAATTTCCTAGCTAGTTCGATGGTCGACAAACTTCGGTTGACCACCAGTCCTAGTCTCATGGACTATCAGATTGAACTCGCAAATGGAACAACTTTCTTGTGCAACACCAGGATCAAAAACTTGTCTTTTCGCATCCAACATTATACGGACAAGTTGAACTTCGACATCATGCCTCTTTCTCGGTACGATGTCATACTCGGACAACAGTGGCTCTACGACTATGATCCATCAATTAGTTTTCGCAGCCATACTATCCAATTTGTCCACCAGGGAAAACTTATTGAGTTAACTGGTTCTAGGGACTCTCCTTCAACCCTAGTTGCCTCTGTCCTACAAGTAAAGAAGTGGGTTCGTAAACGCCAAGTAAAGACTTCACTTCTGTTGGTTACGGCAGTCGAGGAAACACCAACAAAGGATCCTCCTGAATACCTCAACCAACCTTTTTTCCAGCCTTACCTGGATATTTTTCCACAGGAATTGCCAAAGCATTTACCACCTCGATGACCAATGGATCACCCAATCGAACTTATTCTCGACAGTAATCCACCGTCGAAACCTCCTTATCAAGTTTCTTACACTCAAAATGAAGAAATCCAAAGACAGGTCACCGAACTGCTCGACAAAGGTCACATTCGGCCTAGTCGCAGCCCTTTCGGATCTCTTGTACTACTTGTGGAAAAAAAGAATAAGTCAATGCGCCTCTGCATCGACTACTGAGCCCTCAACAAGCTCACTATAAAAAACAAGTATCCATTGCCTCGCATCGATGACCTCTTCGATCAACTTCTACACGCAACACAATTCTCAAAGATTGATCTTCGTTCAGGTTATCATCAAATTCGCATACGAGAAGGCGATGAGTACAAGACAACTTTTCGAACAAAGTATGGACACTATGAATGTTTGGTCATGCCCTTTGGGTTAAACAATGCCCCGGCCACATTCATGACACTAATGAACGACATCTTCAGGCCTTTCCTCGATAAGTTCGTCATCGTTTACCTCGATGACATACTTATTTTCAGCAGATCCCTACAAGAGCACAAACAACATCTTCACCAAGTTTTTAAAGTTCTCCGCGCAAATTCTCTCTACATCAACATTGAGAAGAGTGAGTTCTTCAAAACCCAACTCGAATATTTGGGACATGTTATTTTCGCTCAAGGCATCTCTGTGGATCCCAAGAAGGTCGAGGTAATCCGAAACTGGCCTACTCCTAAGAATGTTCATGATGTCCGCTCTTTTCTCGGATTGGCAAACTTCTACCATACAAAGGTCTCAGTTTTCCGAAATCGCAGCTCCTATGTCCGAATTATTGAAAAGCACAACAATTTTTCAGTGGCTTCCCGAAACAGAGTATAGTTTCCAACAACTTAAGCAAGCACTCACTACCACACGAGTTATGGCTATTGCTGACCCAAACCTTCCATTTGAAGTCATGACCGACGCTTCCGACATCACTACAGGAGCAGTTTTAATGCAAGAAGGCAGAGTTATTGCTTTTGACAGCCATAAACATTCTGATATCCAAACCCGATACCCGGTTTATGATAAGGAGTTTCTTGCCATTGTACATGCTTTATCGCTCTTGGAAACATTATCTCATGGGAGCCGACTCTGTAGTCAAGACAGACCATCACTCTTTAAAGTATATCTTTACTCAGCCAGTCATGAACGCTCGAGATCTGGACGACTCCGACGCTACTTGGCAGTCTGATGAAGACTTACAGCAGTACCCTGACATTTTACAGCAGTATTTTCAGAATTTACCGTGATATTTTCTACATCAGTTCATTATCTCCACCAGGGTCTTCTTTTGAGTGGGAGGGGATGTCACGATCTGACGTATTCCTTTCTCTATTTCTAGACTTATGGATGGTTTGATGAATGGACACTTGTGGAAGGGTATGCCCTTTCGACGGGACACTTGCCCTTTCGACGGGACACTTCCTAATGAGGCACAACCCTTCACAAGAGACATCCTATTGAAGAGACATTTCTATTGTAATGTACCCTCTCATCAAGGGTCACACCCTTCATAAGGGATACACACCTCTTCATGCACATACCCTTTGGAGTACACACCTTTTCATGTGTGACTCTTCACTCTCTATATAAGAGAGGCCCAATTGTATGGATGACATTACATCTACCCTACAGACATTCAAGCAATACAATTATTCCTTGTTCTCTGCTATTTCAGTCTCCTTTCTGTTCCTTAGCACATTTCTAAATATAGTAAATCTAGGATTTCTTACAGAGATTTTGGATGACTGCTTGATTAGCCTTCGCCTTCAGTGCTAGCCTTCGTCATGGCTGAGTCTGCCCTTCACCTCTGGAGTGCCAACAGAAACTTAGTACAAAGACTTTGTATAAATGGATGCTCAAGTATGAGTGGGTGTGTGGATTTGTATGTGTGAGAGCATATTTTTATACTATGGTCTACACACACTGTTGGGCGCTGATGACGTTAGTGGGGATGTCATAGTAGCTTTTCCCTACTATGCGTGATGGAGTTTATGGTTTTCAATCTTATGAGTGACTAGTGTGAGATTGAAACTGCACTATGTTGTGTTTTTAGAGGACGAGTTTGGGAATGTTCCTGGATTCATCTAGGTATATTGTTAGTAGAGAGTCTTGAGTCTTTTTGTAAGGCAACAAACACGGCAGTGTGGAGCCTGTCAGTTCAAGTCGTTATATTTGTCAGTCCGAGAATTTGAGTCTCACTTTCGTGGAATATCTTGTGTTCCACTTGTCATTTTGTGTATCAAAAGTGTGTGATGAGCAAATGTTTCAGGTTATGATAATCTGAATTGTGTAAGTCTTGCATGCTCTAAATCCAGTGGTATCAGAGCGATCTTCGAGGGTTTGTGAGGATTGAGACGTTGGTCTAAACACTGGTGGTCGTTGTTTCTGGTGAGGATTCAATGACGCTCTAGAGGTTCTTGGAAAGGCTGGTGGAGGTCTTTGTGAGAGATTTGTGAAAAAGCATGGCGAGGTTGTTGAGATGGATACTTGGTGAATTTTTGAGAAGTCTGTTGAGCATTAAGTCCTGAGATTTGATTGCAAAAACTTTGCGTTGGCGACTGTTGACCTGGTTATACTTCATGCAGAGAGGTTTATGGGTGGTGGTTTCAGGCACTCAGGAGAAACCGAACCAGACAAGGTGTTTCTGTGGGAGCAAAAGAATGAGAAAGCTGTTGGCATGCCAGGGAGATCACTTGGACTGGATTACTTTCATGGTGTGGATGTGACGAGAATTGCTTCGGAAAATTGGGTAATTGTCAAGTGTCTTTTTTTTGGTACAAAATGAAAAATTCGAAGACACTATCAAAGCAAAAGCTATTTAGTTTCCACATGGATGAGATAAGAGAGCTCAGGAACACATCTGAATCGTATGCAAGCCTTGCTGATGCAACTAAGTAGCTTTTGGTTCAAAGCCGAGGAAGACAATGCTAAGGTGATTCTACTCTCGAGTTCAGCACATATCCAGATTTAGTTCAAATATTACATTTGATCTCAGATAACCTTGATGTTGACGTAAATGTGCGTATTGTGGTAAATACGGGCACACCAAGAGATATTGTTATAAAAAAGCAGCAGGACATGCAGTTCATGGCTTCAAAAGGTAAAGCTTGCATGGTTGAAGAAACGATGCCTACTGATGCATTTGCAGGACGGACGTTTGCAGATGAATATGAACACTCAAGAGGATTGGGCATTTTGAGTTCCTTTTCTTTTGCATTTTCTGTCCTTGCCTGGCCCTTTGGCTCTCTCTCTTTGTGAGTGGATCATCACTTTGTTGCAGGTTTTTTGGTTGGATGCCTCTGTTCGTTTTTGGGGCAGTTATTTCACAATTTCTGAAACAGCTTGTCTCTGATGCAGCTGAACATGTGATAGGTTTCAATCCCCCCCATCCAGTTTTAGGGGGGAATGCCGGCTGAACCCTCATGGGCTATGGTTGGCCCAAGGTGAATGGTCTTGCCGAAAGTGTTTAGTAGTCTTTGACATGGTGTTTGGGAAGATTCCACCTGTAAAATCGTCCTGCATTTTGGGGGGGGGGGGGGGGAGTCCTCATCCTATAAAAGTTTCCATTCCCCTTCTTTCTACTTATCTTCAGCCGCATCAGCTCTTTGGTGAGCCTCTGTAACACACCTACACATTTTTCCATGGATTACTACATTTTTATGTTTCAATTCATGTTTATTTACTTCTTGTGCACATACTTCTGATGCTGTGTGAAAGTCTAGCTCATGTTATGGCTTTAGGGTACACAATTTTAAAAGGAGAATTTAAAATCTATTTATTAAAGCCATTTTTCACTCTTCAAGTCAAGAATATTTGATTGAATGAGTATATCTATAATTAAGTTAACCAATAAGTCAAATTTCCTTTTTAAACTGCTTTTAATAGCTTCTCATCAGGTTTAGGGTTAGAACCAGCCATTTGAAGCACCGGTTGCTTTTTCCACCCATTCTTGTATGCTTGCTGTTTAGAGCTCGGCTGCTCCCTCGTTTTTCAAGCTGCTGAACCCTAAAACAGGAAACAATCATTAAATTGTGCTTCTTACTGAGCTCCAGTCTCTAGTGTCATTCAGCAAATATCTCTTGGTGAAATCATGATTGATTTTTCAGCCTATTGCTGCTGTTTTGTTGCCATATTTTACCACGATTTGGAAGCAAACCATTGGACATTTCTTGCAAGCTAGTTGCGATTTGATTTGGGAGCTTGGTTGGTTGCTGATTTTGGCTCATTCCATTCTTTCCAGGTTTCTTGTTCTGATTTTGATCTTCTGCAACATCTGGAATCAATTCCTTTTTTGTTTTTGACACTTGGAAGTTTAAAAATGGGTATCTGTCAAGTGGCCGAGCATCTTGCACTCGTTTCAGCCAGGAAACTCACAAAAACAAAGTTTTTTGCTAGAAACAGCACCAGATTGGTTGCGATTTAAACCAAGGTAATCTGGTAACACCCAAGCATTGCCTTTGACAGATTCCTCCTTTTGGTGACGTTTTAAACTTTCGAGACTCAGTTTCTTGCTCCTGAGTTGACTATTTCATGTCAGAATACTTTCTGATCACTATTGGATTGATTATCTTGGGTTTTGACACCATTAGGCTTCTTTTTGATTGACTATTTCATTGCTGAACTGAGATTGAGGCTGTGGATCAGTTTCTGTTGAGAAATTGAAAGGAAATTTCAATATTTCTGCCTATATTTACTTTTGGGAATTGGATTCCTAACTTTTCTAACATGGGAAGTGATTGTTACAGTGTCTTTTGTGGTAGGAGGATGAAGAAAGCATGAGGACTTCGTTTTCAGCTTACTCTATTGGCTCAGTTAGAGATTCAAGGGTTATCACCAAGTTTAGGCTACACAGACGTTGTTGTTCCACTTATGGAAGCATTGTAACTCCCTCCTGCATCTACAAAGGAGTGGTTTTTAGTTTTATGTTCTCATAGAATTTTAGAGGTTCCGTCCTAAATTTTGGAATACTTTTGTATTAAGATTCAGCATTAGTGGCATACAAAAATGTGCTAGGTGCTTGAGCTCCGGCAGCAAGGAGTTATCCGTGTTCATATCCCAAGTGGACACGCTTTTTCTGTATTCCATTCTTTCGGTTATTTTCAGTTTTAAGATTATGTGTGATGAATGATGGAATAAATTCAGCTCATGGTTAGAAATCTCTTGCCTTAATTACATAAATCCTCGGAACCACAGTTCCGCATAAGCATTGTACTGATAGGTATTAGAGCTACCTTCTTCTGTTGATTTATTTGGTCAAACTTGAAATTGTAACCATAAGTCATCCTAGGTTTGCCTGTTTTGTGCTTGTGTGAGGAAGAAAGCGTTTCCTTGTAGCTAGGGTGAATAGTCGTCATCGCAGTGCCAAGGATTCGAAGAGCCCATCTCTTACTCTTACGAAGTACATGCCCATGAAAAAGAAGAGATCAGTCCGGTTCTAAGCCAATTGAGCCTGATGTTGAGGAAGAATTCTCCAGGAGTAGGTGCCAGCTTGGGAACAAGAAAATGAAGGTGTTTATGAGATTTGTGAGCCTTTCAAGGCTGATGTTCAAGTTGTTTCAAAACAGAGTTTCTACAATCGGTTCTGTGCTCTCAGAAGCCTTGGGAAAGTCAAATAAGAGAGGAAATTCAGAGCAGCTAGGAGAAGGAGAAGCTCAAGGGATAGCCCTCTGAAAAGAAAAGACAGCACAGCTTAGAAATTTTAATGGGAGTTGAGCATTCATTACACGAAGGGAGAAATAATGATGTGAATTTTGATAGATGAGGAGGCCACAGATTATGATCAAGAAGAACGGAAAAGGAGAAATACCATTGTACCTAAGAAAGTAAAATTTCATGGGAGGAACTATAGGTTTATGCCATCTGCGAACGTGGATACTTCAAGGAAATTCGATGATCAGCGGAGATGTTCACGACAGATGGACCAAATCAAATTAGGAGAGAAACTCTTAGTGGAAGGTTCAGCAGCCTTAGGGCATCATGCACTTGCATTGCAAGGTATGGTCTCAAAAACTTGGAATGGATTTAAAACTCAGATTAAGGAACACCTTTTTGTCTCCTGATTTCAAAAGAGATATTTATGGAATGGGTCAAACAAAGGATGGGAGAGTCAATGAGGGATTATACATACAGGTTCTGGACTACTTTGCTGAAAGTACAACTGTTTCACTCCGTATCTCACCATGAACGATCCCGAAAATATCTAAGTGTGTTGTCATCGAAGATCATTCGACAAGAAATCACTTGTTTTGATGTCACAGACTAGAAGAAAATAATTTCTCAGGCAAATAGAATTGAGGGAAAGAGAAAACGATTTAACATAGGAAGAGAGAGAGACTTGAGTGTAGAATAAAGAGGGACAAGTTTCAGCTGAATAAACTGTGTTTCTTTTCAAGCGGAACCAAATCCTAATCTGGAAGGAGATAACTCAATAGGACAGCAAAGTTATTCAGCCCCTCCTCGCAAATGGGTTGACAAGAAGACGGTGCAAAAATATAGAAAAGCAAGTTATGCAACACATGTGATAGTGCTTATAAATTTTTTGGATTGTCCATTATGCAAAATCAAAGAAAGCACCCGTGAAGCAAAACTAGAGTGCTTGGCCAGCTGGGTGTCTTCGTAGAGGAAAAAGACAACTTCTCTATCATTGCCTTCGCCCCCACGCAAATTTTTCCTATCTCGTTGAAGCTTTTGTCCTCCAACCATTCTTTGAGAGCTGGTTCGCTCACGGCGTTACTGTGTATTTGAACATGCACAATCATCTCGGGAGTGTTGAATTTCTCCACAAGCTCATCGTTGAAGGTAGCGACATCGACTTTGTGTGTGCAAATGATGGTTGTTTCGGCATCGATGAAGTGGCATGCACCTTCCTTGTCGACAATGCACTGCCCCAAACAGTCGAAAATCTCGTCAGTTGTGGGCGTCCTGAGTCTTATGGTATGCAAGAATGCCAGGAACGGCATGTCTCGTGCATGTCGCACCGAGAATTGCATGTGGTACATTTTCGCTGCAGGCTAGTGCGCGGAGGACGTGATGTGGCACGGCTCGCAGGGATCCTCGCGGTGTTTGCAGACTGGCAGTAATTGCGCCAGGTCACCAAAAATTATCAGCATTTTGTGTTTGAATGGCTCATGCAATGTGCCATTAGTGACATTGACGATTTGTCTTACCACGAGATCGAAAGTCATCCTTGTTAGCATGGACATCTCGTCAATGATGATCGCATTGGCTTCCTTGATTGCGAGGTGTCGCTCATCTGTCTCATGGATGTTCAGTGGGTACTGACTGCTGCGCACCGGGATCTTGAATTGGTACTGTACAGTGGTTGCAATCCCGCTCAGCCGCGTCGCAGCCGCCCCTGTTGATGCACAGAGTATTGCCATTTTGTTTTGCGCTACCAGATGCGAAACATAGCACCGTATCAAGAAGCTTTTGCCGCTAGCTGGTGTTCCACAGACAACGTGCAACCCCGAGCTTGTTGAAGCCAGGCTTTCGAAGACTCTTTGTTGTTCTACTGTCAATGCGGCATTGGTGATGGTGCGAAACTCGGCCATTTTTTGCAACATCCTCGCACGTGTTGGCCCTTCGACGGTTTGCTGGTCGATGTTAGGTGCTTCCATCGGGCAGTCTCGGATGATCGCAACCTTTTGCAATATCATATTGATCAACTGGTCCGTGTGGTCAGTCGCTAGCAAGTTCCTTTGCGTGTATTTGGCCACATACATCTCGAGGTCCTCGTTGCTCAATATGAGGCCGCGCATTTGGCATTCGACAAAGTAGGATCCAGCTGTGTTGGCAGGTGATATGAGCTCCGTTTCATTCCTGAAGCTGAGTTTTCGCAAGAGCACGTTGTAGAAGTACCCCTCTAGTTGATGTCCAGGGTGGTAGTCAGTGAATCTGACTACTCGCTCACATTTTGCGATCCTGTTGCCGAAGAGGTCAAGACCGACCGTTCCACGTTGCGTTTCCTTGGGCTTTCGTATCACATATTGCCTATGGTAATCGTAGAACGTGCTCTGCTCGATGACGCTCGGTCTCCCACAGTATATGTCGACCGGGTGCAGGGTGACGTTGTTTCGCGAGACGATGCATTGTCTTAGAGATGGTGGCGAGGAGTCGACATAGTGAACGGTCTCGCTCCTTGTGATTGTTGGTATCTGCATGCAGTTTAGCGCGGCCTCTGTTGGAGAGGTTGGTTTTGATAGGAGGCTCGCGGCGATGAGTTTCAGCTTTACTTCGTCGAGATGTTGCAACCCCAAACGTGAGGCGTCTTCTGAATGGATGTTCAGTTTGCCCATTGGTTCAGATTTCATCGCGTACTTGAGGAGGTAGTGAGAGATTGAAGAGTTTGTCACCCGCTGTATGTTCATGTGCGCACCCCACAACAGTAACACGGAAGGGTGGTAAGGGACGACGTTTCAGTGCTCATGTCCCGACCGGTAATACAACCAACGTTGCGTCAGAGGGTCGAGGATCGGTTCATATTCTGGCTGTGTTGCGAAAGGAAAGCCGTGCTTGCAACTGTGGTGTGACGGTCCGATGTAGCACGCTTTCCTGCATACGTGCAATTGCTTCCTGAGAACTAGTTCTCGCAGCCTTGTGTTTCGAGAATCTAGGGCCTCGTCCCTGGGGACGTAAGCCGCAATCTCATTTGCAATTCGCTGACGGTCATCATGGTGGACCCACAATATGACATGGGCGTGTAGGGAGCCCCTGTTTTGTATCTCATAACGAACGACATGGTGTTGTATTCGGCCAAGCAGACCGTCGGATGAAAGCAAATGCTTGCACATGAACATGTGGAAGCGCGCGTGGAAAAGTGCCACGCATTCAATAGGACAGTCCTTCCAAGTGAATTGCGCATTATAATGTGTTGCGATGCTCTCGATCACATTAATTTCTTGCCACCGTGTATCGGTGACCTCGTCTGCAGTGAATGTCAGAAAGAAATCTGGGAGGCCCCAAGCATCGACCATCGTTATGAGGTCCTTCAGTTGCCGTCGATGCCACGATGGGGACCCCGGCATTGTTGATGGCATGCTGTAGCGAAGCACGTGTCTCATTGCATCTTCATCAGTTGTGGCAGGGTTGGCTTTCCTATATTGGTCGATGTCTCGTTGCAAGCATGTAGAGTTGCTTGAATTGGCAATCATCATTGCCTGTTTTAACTGGAACATGATCAACAGGTACGGCTTGTAGAGCGTGTAGATAGAGAATAAGGTGCATATTCTCATTTTCACATAGTTGCTGAACTGTATGCAGCCATCATAGTAGCCCCGTCCGAAAGGGAACAGGAACGGGAACACTGCTGACTCCATGGTTATGTCAACGCATGCACTGCCAGTTGCTGCTACTCCGTCGACGTGGAATGAAGCGACCCTCTCTGAAAGCATTTCTGTACCTCGTAGCTGTATGGAGGCAAACTCATGCTTGTCCCTTGCATCAAAGGCATGACGGTTCGCGGGGTCCACCATGTTTTGCAAAAGCAGGAGCTCAGGCTGAGATTCTGCTATTGACATTAACTCGAAGGGAGCTATCTCATCGTGTAGTTCCAAGATACCTGCAATGGTTTGAGGACTCAAGATGCACATACCCATCTTGATGTTCGCACGCTCTGCTAAAGAATTGTACTTACGCAATATTGGATTGTTCTCGATGTTGTATGCGAGCACACCTGACAGCTCGTTCGTCACGATTTCTTGAGCCGAGCTTAGTGGGACGTTTCGCCAAGATATCAGAGGATTGTCTAGAAGTGACCTTCTATCGAGTGTGCCATGAGCAATCGCATTTGCAGTCGTGGTAACTGAAATGGATACATCTATGATGCTTAGCAGTTGTGTGTGGAGGTGGTTTGTTTTAAGCAACTGCCGAGAGTACTGTGGCATCAACCGCACAATGTATCTGCTCCGCTGGGCATCTCGTGTGCAGCTTTGGCATTTCCAGTAAGTCACTTGCATGCCCATATTCTCGCAGGCATCCAAAAGTATCATGTTTCCGAGTGCGGCGCTGTGGCTCGAGATGCCTATGCCTTGCGAAGAAACGATCCTTTGGTTTGCAGACAGTAGCGTGGTTATGCCACAGACACCGCAGATTTGAAGGCTAGAGAAAATAGCCACGCAATTACCAACCCATTGCTTGTATCTATCTGCGATGGTCAACCACGATGACGTAGCTGGCCTCAAAGACATCTTTCTTGATGTTATATCAAGTTGAATAGCTCGACCTCTGGCTGCTCTGAGCGTTGACGAATGGTCATGTTCGAAGGAGTTTCTGGTGGTCATTTCTACATCGTGACATGAATCGATGTCTTATGTTCGGGTTTAAACACCTACAGGGATTAATAATAAAAGACATCCGAAACTTTGCTACAATTTCACTCACGTGGTTTTGTCTAAACGCAACAGGAAAAACAAAATGGACTGAACCTCTATCTTTAGAAGGTGAAAGAATTGATAAAATAACTTGAATCAAGCAAATACATTTTGTTGTGCATACCTTTAGGAGAAGATACTCGTTTGGATGCTGCAAACATCTCCAAAACAAAAGTGTTGCAGACATGATTAGTATGTTGGTCGAACCAAGCAAATGTAATGTTCCCTTGCGAAAACAGAATGTGCGAAGAAGTGTGCGTGCTCAAGATGAGGTGTAAAAAAAAAAAAACCATACGTAATGTATGGTGGAGAGCCGGCACATGTCTCTCCAAAAATTATATATCATAGGGGAACGTGCCATCCCCCCGTTTCGAATAGTCACCTCCAGTGTTGGAGGTGTAGCGCATTAATGCGGACCAGAGCAACAGACGGTGCAGAAACATTTCAGAATTGAAATGACCGTACATTCTACTTACGTGGAGTATCCTTTGTGATGTCCACAGCTCGACGAGAAGTCGCCTATTTCTTTCCTGGAATGTTGGAATCTGAAAAACAATCATGATTAGTCAATATGCATTCCTCGTGTTTTGCATGTTTGGATATGTTGGTTAGCATATGTGCAATTTCCTAAAGATGATAAATTCAAGCACAAAAGCTATACACAATCCAACGTCAGACATCGTCCGTGTGCTGATATCTATCTCTCGGAGGCTCAGTTCCTTTAGTAATAATTTGTTAATGCTGCGAGCTTCTAGCGAGCTAGAGAATGTCAAAATTTCTCATCAGCGTTTTAGTACTTTTGTCTATCGACCTATATGCACTATTGATTGGAAATTCTGAGTTGTAAAAGGGGGTTCACATCCCAACCTACAAGGTTGTGGCAAGCCAACGCAACCTTGTTGCTTTGACATGTGGTAGCGCTGCAATTACAAGCACATTGGGCCGCACCGCCTTTATTCTGATTATCGGCAGACATTGTGAGACAGAAGAGGAAAGTCAAGAGGACAAGCACACGAACAAATAGCTGAGTAAACTTCATAATGACAACATGGCTATGATCGATGGACAGACCTAGAGTTTGAGATTTTACAGTAGTTGGCGGGTTTGATTATTTAACGTGGCTACCTCTTGCAATTGCTTAACTACCTCATGCAATGCATAATTTTGTATGCTTTTATGTCATAGCAACAACACTAGTCTTGAGAACTCTTGCAATGTTTTGCAGCTAGGTGCAACAACTAGTGACCAAAGCACATTAAATGCTCACAGCTAAAACCAATCAAAGGCAATTAACTTGAACAAACACAACACAACAACAAATATTTGCTTGTAGCTTTCCATGAGCATATATTGAAATTTAACCCTAGAAACTTTAACCAAACGGAGGGATTTCATATAAAGCTGAAATTCGGAAGTCCTCCTTAAACAACAACTTTTATACATAGTTGTATATTCAATCACAATTGTAACAGCAATGAAATATACGGCTCTCTCAACAGAAGTAATCACAAGCGATGCATTGATGCGAGGTCACATGTCTTCTACAGCGTGCGAAACGAAGCGGCCGTTGAGCGTCACAGCGAAGGCATGGCGGGAGTTTGAAATAGGGACAAGCGCTTCGACTTGCGTTGAACAAGAGACCGTGGGCTGCTGGTGTGCCATTGGTGGTGGGGAAGCTCACGTCAGACTTTGCAACAAAACACGTCGTCAGAAACACAGAATTTCATGGTTGCAATAGATTAATCATCGAATGCACAGGAATTGCACGACCGTATTTCGTAGACAAAGAAGAGCTTTGTGAAGATTAATCATCGAATGCATAGGAACTGCACGAAGGTTCCGTCTTTGTCATCGGTGGTGGCGTTGCATCGCAACAACGGGAGAGAACTCACTGCGAATGGAAGGGTGTCTACATCCATCAACAGACTCTTTGATCGAACGCGGCTACCTAGACAACCGACCTATTTGTATACGTTAAGGTACATCTCTTTCCCACAGGCCTTCAGTTTGTTGCAGGCGCAGTTGATGGGTAGATCTTGCAGGCGCAGTTGATGGGTAGACCAGAGTGGCGTTGAATGCTTGGAGCCTATTGCAGCTAAAGCTTCAAGAGCAAAGGTTACTTCTCCAAACATAATGGCATTGAATCTTGCTACGCAAAAGCTTACATAAGGTATGGAGTGTTCAAGGAAATCTTTCTCGCAAGCGTGGAGCAGAGAGCTGACTAACTAGCAAACTTGCTTACACTATACCTACACGGGCTGGCAGAGTTGACGGAAACGGGAAGAAGCAACAAACCATGCACAGAATCGTTCAAATTGTAGCAAAAAATCAATTACCTCTACGGAGAGATATTCTGATCGATAGGAGAGGCGGTACTCGTATTTAATAGACAAGCGGTATGTTTCACCTATATTTAAAGGTGCAGTTGGATTTTTACTTGGCTTTCAAAGCTTGGCTTTTTACGCAGATGGCTTTTCAAAAGCTTTCAAAGCAAAGCTTTTGGGCTTTCAGAATTTAAATCTAAGGGTGTATATTGTGCCATGTGGAAGCACAAGATTTCAGAATTTGAAAAAACGTCCTAGTGCTGGCCAAGTAATGTTCTAACGCACACTCTTCTAAAGGCTTGGGGTAGTGTTGGTGACATACGAGTCGTATCTCTCTTTTATGCAGGCTCCACTCACAATATGGTCTCATGGAAGTAGCTTCATCACTCGGTATACTACCTAATATGGATCTTGCGAGGAGTGCTATAGGAGTTTCAAAGATATGCGGAGTTTTTCACTTATTTTGGGATACTTGGATCATTTTGGATTCTTCGGTGGGTCCATTGGCTGATGTGGATGTCATTTTGGGACAGCCATTGCATTGCCACCCCAGAAGCAAGTTCAAGAATTGTTGGAAAATGGTTTGGTGAGACCTAGTATTTCAACTTCCTATTCACTAGTTCTTCTACCATTGAAGAAAGGTGGGTCTTAGCATTTGTGTGGACTACAGAACTGTAAACAAGGTAACTATTAGAAATAGGTTTCCAAAGCCTTGGATTAATAAGGTTCTCGACAACTTAAGGGAGCATGGGCAGTTATTAGCAAGTAAGGATAGTAACCCCAAAATCTTCATAAGCATAGGTCTTTTGTGGAGACATTCTTTGATGATATCATTATTTTCAAAAAGGCTGAAGAGGAACATAGAGGATTTTTGAAAGTTATTCATAAATGCTGTGAAGAACGAGTCTTTTTTCTCCAGAGAAAAGAAACCCCCACTAATGCTTAAAAAACACCATACAGATGAGGTTCTAAGAGGAGCGAAAGATGGTAAGTACAAATGAAAGAATGGTGTTAGAAAACCAGCCTAGTTTCGGAGAGCCTAGCTCACTGGCTAGTGAATCTTTGGACCCTGGGCTAACAACCAAGGATGTTAAAGATGCTTGCAGGACAAGCCTTGCAAAAATGCTTCTGCCTTTCGATGGTTACTCTTGAACTTCAAGTATGCTCCCAAGTGTTGCTCAAAGTGAATATGATGTCCTGCTAGATAGCGACAAGGGTAGCTGTCGGAAGGCACTTGCTGGCTTCCCATGCCCTGATTGCACCCAACGACCTAAATGCTCCAAGCAATGATGTTGGACACTGTCTCCCAAACACTGTTCCAAGCAATGATGTTGGACACTGTCTCCCAAACACTGTTCCAAGAAATGATGTTGGACACTGTCTCCCAAACACTGTCCTCTGGCACAAAACATTGGGTGTGCATGGGGAGGCGGCAATGCATCATATATCTCTATCTAGGAGACATGCTGGCCATGAACCTTGTAAGTTGGTAAAACTAGTTCAAACGAGAAGAAATCCCCCCCCTTTCCGTGAGCCATGCAACTAGTCCCGCTACATCCATTGCGTGCAAGCCACAATCCTGAAGGCTATTGTCTAAATCCTCTATGCAACAGTATAGCCCTAGAGGTAGTGGGGGTTTTGTCTCCAATACTCCATCTGTGCAACAAAGGCATCTGCCACCTACCCGCATCTGCTCCAACCAAGGGCCGATGGCTTGTGGGAAAGTTCGAGGATGGGTTGCTCTAGATGGAGTACAATAAGGGAGTGATCCTACATCATAGTGCTTGTTAAAATGCTAGTGGAGCCTCCCCCTGTGTGGTGCCCGATCCTCCACGTAAAATTTGTCAAGGCACTCCAGCAGTCCGTTATGCCTCCTCTGTCCAAAGGAAAAGTGAAAGCTATCGGGAGCCTTGTGAACTCAAGGGTCTCTTGCCATTGACCACAAAAATGAAATGTTTCTTAAGTGCTCCTCGTAGGCATCTTAGAGAAAGAAGATCCTCCTTGCTTATTCTCCCCAAACTCTAGGTTATTGAAGTCACCTCCAACAATCCAAGAGTCAACGTCTGGAAGGCACTCTATGAGCCACTTCCAGGGTGGTGCTGTCTACAAGTGGGTGCATACAAGTTCAAGATCCCAGTCTTGGACTCACCCACGCGAAGGGCCATCCGAATTGCTCGACTTGTTAAAGACTTCCCAGGCCATTGCATGGGAGACTAAGATGCAAACCTCTCCACTCCAGCCTACTGTGGGGGACCAAACGTCTGAGAGAAGGTGGTGGCGACACCCGATGTCAGTTGTTGAAAACGTGTGCTCCTGAATCAAGAGAAAATCTAATGTCTGTCCTGCCATTGCCTTTGTAACTCTTGGCCAAGAGGTAGATAATGTGGCTAAGTATGTGCATGATAGTGGAGTCCATGCACATTCCAACTCACCATGGTCCAACTCATGGGGAGGGGGAAAGAGGAGACAATGCTTGCCTATGAGCAGGAGCTTGCACAAAGAACTCCAACTTTTGTGACTTTGAAGAGGGTTTGGAAGTAGAGCAGTCTATATCTGTGCAAAGACAGACCACGGTCATGATAGTCTCAATGCCTATCTTCCGTGCCCATGGCAATATGATGGAGACATCCACCCCAAACAATGGGTTCACTGCTGAAGCATCCAATAATGCGGGTGAGTAATCTCCACCTCTAGCGTGGTAGGTAGATCACTCCAACTGCCAAACTTGTACCCGGCCTCTCTCTAGTAAAACCAAGCTGGAAGTGAGATGAGGTACCATAGGTAAGCCATAAATACAACTTATGGGCCCATCCACTTGTCCATCATGCGATACACTTGATCGCTAATCATGCAATCAAACATAGAAGGTTTCCAATGCTCCTCACTTGTAAAGGCAAATTGGAAACCCCAGCAAGGGCGCAAGTGGGAGCCAACCACATTGATTGAACTTGAACCCCTTTTAGGGTTGCAAGATCAAAACTATCACCTCTAGAGTCATAGGAAATGAGTACACACCACGGAAAGAAGATGGATTTGAAATAGACACTATGTGATTCATGGGCATAATATTATCTCTTTGTTTATCTTCCATTGTGGGAGAGTTGGCTGTAGCAAGCAACCGAGCCAAAGCAAATTTTTGCTTCACTGGTTCAAAAAGGTACGAGCAACTGTCAATGCTTCTATGTAGTGAAGTTGAAGTGTAGGGGCACTCATGGGATATTTATGCCATATCTTGATTTGGAGCTGGGTAAGGCACAAACTAAACGGTCATGATTTGGCTAATTATCACCATATGCTTTACCAAAGCTGAGATGATGGTTGGCCCTAGTTATACATGTATCATTATACATAATTACCAAGGAACGGTGTTCCATCTTCCTGGAACATGGGAACGCATTCCCGAAAACAAGCCGAAACTAGAACAGCCCCAGAACATTCCCCCCTTTTTTTTTTCTCTTTTTTTTGATGTTTGAAAATTTTAAATGGGTGTTTTAGAGCTTTTATAGAAAGTTTAAATATGTAAAATGTTATTTTCTAGTAACTATGCATGTATATCACAGTTATATCACAGTTGCATGACCATTGGAGAATCCATTAAAGTTGAGATTGTGGTAGCTTACAAAATGATGAAATACCAAGAATTGATTATCTAAGGTCATGATGTGGATAGATTTCCCTTGATGGAGGTTAGAATGGTTAGCTTGGTTTCCCTTGTTGTGTACTGATCCCCCATCTCCCCCATTGAATAGCTGGCACAGGCATGTATGACAAGCCATAGATTACAAGTACGGAGTGGAAAGCCAGTATATAATGGTTGCTACATGAGGTGTTGAATCCCCACGACTCTTGGTTTGCTTAGAGTTTATCCTTTAGCTTGTGTGTAAGCTCATCAGTGATGCCTACTTACATTTAATATCACATTTCAAG
Source organism: Dipteris shenzhenensis (assembly GCF_047967505.1). Lineage (NCBI taxonomy): Eukaryota > Viridiplantae > Streptophyta > Polypodiopsida > Gleicheniales > Dipteridaceae > Dipteris > Dipteris shenzhenensis. The sequence continues at coordinate 35,688,462 of NC_141611.1, forward strand.
GCAATTTCAAACATAAATGCTCCAAAATACAATAGTGAAAATTTTCAACTTGCTCAAGCAAGGGAAAAGACATTATTTATGGTTGAAACCAAAGTATTTTCATAGGTAGCCTTCTTCTTTAGTGCTAACCTTCGTCATGGCTGAGTCTGCCCCCTTCACCTCTGGAGTGCTGATAGAAACTTAGTCCAAAGACTTTGTGTAAATGGGTGCTCAAGTATGTGTGGCTGTGTGGATTTGTATGTGTGAGAGCATATGTTATACTATGGTCTACACTCATTGTTGGACATTGATGACATCAGTGGGGACGTCATAGTAGCTAGTCCCTGTTATGCGATGGTTTTCAACCTTACGAGTGACTATCATGAGATTGAAGTTGCACTATGTTTTGTTTTTAGAGGATGAGTTTGGGCATGTTCCTAGATTCATCTATACGTAAGATGGCAAGAGTGGGCAATGGTTCCACCATTATTCATATGTCTAAATATCAGGCCTCTCAGAAATAAGAATTTAAAGGGATTATCCCCACTACTTTTTTGATGATGTGCAATGGCAAAAATATAACAGAGCTCCATAATTCCATAGATATTTCATTTTTTGAACATTCTTATACTATCACTTATGTACACATGTTTACTAATTATTTCTGTAAGTTCTTTTTGCAATAATTCATACGCTGGCCAGTTATCTTTTTTAGCAAATTTTAATGCACTTGTCATTAGTTACTCCATGATCTCTTGGCAAGAAGCACAGTGTCCTTTTCATGATCGTTGCTATGATGGTGATACTATTTGTGAGGGCAGTCACATATGACATTTTATAGTGCTTAGACAATCAATATAGGCAATGGAAAGTTGGGAAGTTAGTGCATGTTTATTCCACAAACATGACCTTTTTACTGTCACCAGGACGTGAATTCTAACGTAATTGAAATACCTTGGACCTTGGTGGCACGATAATTTTGGGAGTCTTGGTATGTGTATCGGGCTCGGGGAATTAACGTGTATCGGGCTCGAGGAATTAATTCCTAGTGATCCTAGGCAAATTGTGCACGTGTTGATGTATTATTATGCCTTCGGGTGTGATCCAGAAGTGTGATAAAAATCCATTTTGCTAAAAGTATCTCCAAGAGACACATTTGGCTAGGTGGCTTGGAAAGCAAGTAGAAAAGGCAAAATTTGCTTTGAGGCTTCTTCTGGACCATAGAAAAACAGGGGGAGGCAAGTCACAGGTTGGGAGAGTGTTCCAAGGGTATTTTATCACATGGCCTTACTGATTTTTGACTATCAGGGCAGTGTGTGGGCTATTGGTGGGATGCCAGAAGCTCGAAAATGAATCTCTTTTTTGTGCCAAGATCCTCCAGATCAATTGGTTTTTTGCTGATTTCTTAGTAGCTGGTAGCTGGGCGATTTTCCTCTAGGTATGTGCAGGTGCTCCTGGAGTGTGCCATGTTAGAGGCAAATTGATCTGTGGTAGTTTTGGGTTGTTTTGGGGCCTTCTCGGTTGTGTTTTTGCTGGCTAGTCTATCTTTTGCTGATTTCTAACGGAGACTAGGTTGTGGATGCCATGGTTGGTCTGTTACTGGGTAGTTGAAGGCTGGTTGTTGAGATTTTGGGCTGATTCTAGGCTAGGGTTGCTTTCCAACTGATTGTGTGGTGAGATTATTCACAATTGGTCAGCTAGGGTGCCTTGCTGCACATTGAAATCCAGTTGTTGTTAGTCAAGGGGCACCGTAACAGCCAAGGGCTGTGCTGGCCTTGCTTTCCACGAGATTGATGCCGTAAACTAGGTAGGGCTGAGATTGCTTGGTGATTTTCACTGCTATGCATTGAAATCTAGTTGTTGTTAGTCGAGGGGCACTGTAACAGCCAAGGGCTAAGTGCTAGCCTTGCTTTCCACAGGATTGATGCCGTAAACTAGGTAGGGCTGAGATTGCTTGGTGATTTTCACTGCGGGAGCTGAGGGCAAGTTGCGAGAAAGTTTTTGCTTTGGAATTGGATGCTTGCATGGTTTTAGATTGGCTGAGTTTGCTAGAAGCAGAGGCTCGTTATAATCTATTTTCAATGCAATAAATAATAAAGAAATACCGCAAGGGGCACCAGCTGATTTGGGAGCAATTAGTGTACTGTGTTTTTGAGCAGGAGCATTCTAGCTCCCTTTTGTTTTGTTTCTGCTATGGGTGTTTTGCCAATGGGATAATACTTGTTAAATTGTGATTTTACCGCCCTTAATTTATCATAGGCCGGTTGCATCATTCTATTGTCTTCGGGACATAAGAGGTGAGCTTGTGGGGCCGTGTTGGGAAGCAATTATTACTAGTTGAGTTATAAATTACAGCAGGGTAAATCACAAGAATCAGCAAAACAATTCTGATAGAAGCCCAAGAACTTGGAAACTTCTAAGCTTGTCACAGTTTAAGATTTAAAAGGAGGGGTCCTCTGTATCATCTGTACCATCATCAGTATAGTAGTCAGAGTAACTGAAATCCATATCAGATGAGTCACCGAAATTATCAGAGTCATTAGAGGTAGTAGCATGAGCTTCACTATGTGAAACTGATTCCTTCTTCACAGTTGGAGGTTGGATCTGCTTTTAAGAAAACAAGTAAATTCAATAGGGATTTCAAATGGGGTAGTGTTGTCCATCCCAAAGCATCTTTGTACATGGTCTTGAAGATTAGCATTAAACAGGGTAGCATCATATTTGAACTAAGTTATCAACTCAGCAATTTTCCTTTGGTCCTACGCATCCAATTGAGAAAAAGCATATCAGCATGCAAATCAAGTTGGTAAAACTGAAAATTATTTTTGGCTATCCAAATAAACCACAGTGCATGTGCTCTGATGGTCTCCTGCTTTGTCTTTGAAGAGTCCCCTAATAGAATAGCTTTCCAATTAATGGGCTCTCCTATTTCTAGCAGTAGGACATCAACAAAGAAGTGGAAGACATCTTCCTCTGAAGAAGGACATCTCATGCACTTGCCATTTCCCTTTCCAATTCTCAGTTCTCACTCTTTGTCCAAACAGCTTTGTGCATTATTAGCCAAAGCAAAAAAGACATTTTATCAAGGATTGAGCTTGATCAAATGCAACAGAATCCAAATTTCCATTTGCCCCTAGAATCTTGCAATTTTCGTCTAGTATTATAACAATGAAAAGATCCCCTATATCTGTGGCTAGGGTAGGAATAAGGAAGAAGGTGACTCACGATACCATTGACACAGACCTTGGCTGAGGTATTGGTGAGAAGAAGTTTGATATAGGAGATGAAAAAGGGGCCAAGACCCATATTAAAAAGTGTATGAATGATGAAGTCCCACTCCAATCTATCATATGCTTTATCAAAATCAACCTTTTGTTCTGGTAGTATCCACTTAGCCATTCTATTTTTGACTATCAAAGCAAGGGCTTTGGCAAATATCTTGTAACTACAATTAAGCATGGTGACTGGCCTCCAATTTGTTAACTCCTCCTTATCACCCTCCTTAGAAATTAGTTTGATAACCTCCCCATGGATATGAGTGCTAACACTCTCTTGCCATAAAAGAATGAGATAGGGACCCACAATGGAGCAAAATCTTTTGTAGAATTCAATAGGCAGCCCAGCTTCTCTTGGTGTTTTGCCATCTTCCATTACCTTGATAGCCTCATAGCTTTCATCACCAGAAAGAGGTTTTTTAAAGTATTTGTTATCAAAGCTGAGTATGGTGTTCTTTTTAGCAAGCTTAAAGAGTTCCCTGGCATTACTCACATCAGCATCAACTTGTATAGTGGAGGATAACAAGTTCTAAAAGTGGAGATGAATGAGATCAATATTCTCCTCAAGAGAGGAGGCAAGAGAATTGTCAACTTTTCTAAGGAGGGGAATCTCTTCATTAGATCTTTTTTTTCTAATAAGCTTGAAGTATTCCTTGGTAGGTCTCTCAACTTTGCCAGCCCACCAATCTCTAAAGTATATTTTGGTATCAATAAGTACAATTTGTTCTTGTATCCTGAATTCATTCCTTTTCCCAACTAAATCAGCCTGGGTATGTAAGTCCCCCTGTCTGGCTAAGCTTTCCAAAGAGACTATCTTGTCTTGAATAATGTCCATTCTCTTGGCCCTCATTTTTGCTCTATCTTTTCTTTCTTTTTTGAGTAACCTTTGGGTCTATTCAACAGACACTAGGACTCAATGGCTGAGATAGTCTCAGAGAAGGTCATTAGCCAGATTGTTTGTATCCCTTCCTGGACACTTTTAAGGTCAAAGAGTTTAGGGTCAGCCTTAAACCAGGAGGTGGTCTTTTGTCCTAGGCCAAAGTCACATTTGAGGAGCACAGGCTTGTGGTTAGAGAGAGAAAGACAAGAGAAGTCTGAGTCTGGAGAAAACTAGAATGACTTACTAGCTCTTGAGCCTTTCATCCCCATGTCCACAAGGCTTAGGGCTTCTTTCAGATTCTCCCATATCGTGAGTTCACTACCTCTGATTACAGTACCTTTTCCAAGCCATCTGTCAGTGGAGTTCTCCACCATGATGAAGTCCCCCATCACAAAACACTTATTGCCTACATCATGAAGTAAAGATTCCCAAAAGTGACCTTCTTGTCCTGTATACTATTAGGGGCATACACTGAAATCACAGTGAAAGTTTGACCTTGTAAGGAGCACTTGAGCATAATCCATCTATGTAATGCATCCAATTCGACACTTTAGATTCCATGGGAATAATTAGAAAGTAACTTCTCCCCATGGGGGCTGGCTTTTCTACTCTAAAGACTATGCATTGATCATATCTTTGTGGATATAATATATTACAAACTTTTTTCTACCCCGAAAAAAATAAAAATCATAGGAGTAATGGCACAAAGTGATACTCAAGTGAGTAATGATTGAGAGGATGATGACCCAAAATAGGGTGATGAAGGCTTTGCTGAAGAGCAATCTACTCAAGGAGGAACTATTGTTGTAGGTGATCAACATGCGGATGAGCAACCATAAGTGAATCAACTTGGTTGTGATATGTCGTTCTCAAAGATGTGGAAAGGAGATGATGGATTTAGATGATTTGCTTTGAGAGTAGATGGTTATGGTGATGGGAGATTTGACTCAGCTCACCCAAAATCCATACTTCACGGGATTTATGCAAGGCCCATCCAAGGCTAAAGGTCGAAAGGCCTTATCAAAGGATAAACGGTCAAAGGGTGATCAGAAAGCATCTTTGGGGCCCTTGATGTGAGGGAAGAGTGAGTAGAATGCAAGAGTGAGAGCAAGAGCAAGAAAAATGTGTGAATAGACGAGTATTGAAAATACAAGAGAGTAAGAGGTTTTGTCTAAGTGACAAAACCTTATCCTATCCACTAACTATAGTTAGGGGGAAAAAACTCAATGAGGGAAAAGTGACCCTAACCTACTTACTACATTACATTGGCCACTTCTTAGAATATACCAATAATTCTAACACCCCCCTGCAGTGCCAATGTGGTGTACAAGGTAGTGATCAATCACCAAAAGGAGATAAGTTCAGGGCACTGCGAAATGCCTCAAACTTCTCACGTGGAAGTGCTTTGGTGAAGATGTCTGCAACGTTGTCATGTGTTGACACATAGATCATATTGATCTCCCCTGCATGCAACTTCTCTTTGACATAATGAATAATGAACCTCAATGTGCTTTGTGCAAGCATGAAACACAAGATTCTTTGCCACTGCTATATCACTCTGTTTATTAGTGAGAATTGGAGAAGGACCCTCCAATAAGAGATGAAGATTAGCAAAACAAATGATGCAGCCAAACACGCTATGAAAGATGCCCTGTACTTAGCTTCACATGATGAAGTAGCTAGTGTAGATTGTTTCTTCCTTAGCCAAGAAATGCAAGCTTTTCCCAAAAAGAAACAATTACCACTAGTGGACTGCATGGTGTCCTAGTTTCCAGCCCAATCTGACTCACTGTAAGCATGCATCTGCAAGTCAACCCCCCTGGGAAACATCAAGCCATAAGACTTTGTGCCTTGCAAATAATGGAAGATGCATTTTACAACCTACCAATGTGTTGTCTTTGCGAAGAGAGTGGGAGAGAAGTAAGGAGTCTACTTGCAGCTTTCTCACATACCCAATGGGGGAATACACACAAAGGTGGAGGCTGAAAACAATTTTCCTCTTCTTAGTTGTGAAAGCCCAAAGAACTCTCTCTTAGTACAAAAGGAATAGGTGAACCCTATATGTGGGTCTCAAACCAAACTTAGCTAACCTAGGTGGCATACTAACTGAGCCACTAACTAGAGTACATAAAGATAGCTGTCATCTAGCTATTATTCATGGGCGGTGTACCAACTGCATCTGCAGCTAACAGGTCGATGACATAAATGCACAATGGTCACCGTGGCATATCATGAGTGGAGCTCGATATCTCAACACTCCCCCTCGAGCTCAATCCCAATTCCTACACACCAAGTAGGTCTCTAAACTTGTGTAGCTTCTCTGCACCCAATGCCTTCATGAATATGTCAGCTACCTGATCCTCTGTGCTGTTTCTTGCTGCTCCAAGTGACTGCAGCACTCCCAAAAGAGAACACATATCCACTGGTAGATCCTCTATCAGAAATACTACCAGCCCAATCAGCATCAATGTATCCATGCAACTGTATCTGAACCCCAATCTCATAAAATAGTCCATACTGCAATGTGGACTTCACATACCTCAGTATGCTCTAGTCGCATTAGCCTGCATAAACTCACTTACCAACCCAATAGCATAGCTCAAATCTGGCCTGGTAATAGTCATATAAATCAAACTTCCTACTATGCGTCTGTACATAGTAGGGTCTTCTAGAAGCTCACCTACATTTGCACTCAACTTCACATTCTGCTCCAAAGGAACTAAAATAGGCTTACAGCCTGTCATCCCATATTTGGATAGCATGTCCAATCCATACTACCTCTACAAGTGTTGGCCACCAGTATCCTGCGAGAAGGACTTTTCTTGTTGTAGCTTCCCCTTGGAAATGTCCACTTGCAATGCCTTCATGTGCTTCACTGAGGATTGGCATGATCTCATGTGGCATCACACATCTCCTTAAAACCTGGTCCTTGCCCATCTTGTATAGTTGTCCTACAATGAGTTGATAGGGTGCAGCTTTTAGAATTAGTTTCCTAGCATCCACTTCTTTCATTTCACGAGGTGGTCTTCCTGCCATTAAATACCCAATGATGTCTACACACCAATCAGGCACAACGTCTATTTGAAATAATGCGGCATCTGGTAGGTCATCTTCTATTTCTTTTGGCTCTTCTCCTATCCTCAATCGTGACATGTGATCGGCCAATGAAATGTTGAGCTCCCTTTCTCACCATGATTTTGAAATTGAATTCTTGTAGCAGTAGAAGCCATCGAGTGATCCGGCCTATGGTACATGGCCGATTCACAAGATATAATAAGGCTTGATGATCTTTGTAGAAGATGAAGTTAGTAGCCAATAGATAGTGTCAAAATTTCTTCACACTGTGGATCATTGCCAAGGATTCTCTTTCTATTGTGGTGTAATTCACCTCCGCATCATTTAGTTGTCTTCTTGCAAAGTATACTGGGTAGTCTTTGTTATGTTTGCCAGGTTGACATAACACACTCCCTACTGCATAATTGGAACCATCAGTATGTACATGAAAGTCTATGTCCCAATTTGGTGCCATTAGAATAGGGGCTATGATCAATCTCCACTTGAGGGTTTCGAATTCTTGTTCGCATTCGTCTGTCCAAATGAATTTGACTAGGAGCTTGTATAGGGGCCTTGCAATCATGGCATACCTTAGTATGAATCTTTTATAGTATCCAGCATGTCCCATGAAGACTTGAATTCCCTTGGCATTTAGCGCGGGGGGGGGGGCGGGAAGTTCCATGATGATCTTTATTTTGTCCATGTTAGTTGCAATCCCATGTCGAGAGATTATGTGTCCCAAGACTATACTCCGTGTGTGACCAAGAATTGGCATTTTAGAGGATTCAAAGAGATTCCATACTCCCTACATTTTTTAAGCACTTCTTCAAGGAATTTTAGGTGATCCTTTTTTCTTGAGTATACGCACAAGTCATCGAGGAAGACTTGTGGAACTTGTTGAGAAATTCCTTGAAGGCGGTGTACATTACCCTTTGAAAAGTAGAGCGGGCATTGCATAAGCCAAATGGCATGACTCTGTATGCAAAAATACCCCATTCTATGGCAAATGCTATCTTTGCCTAATCTTGAGGTGCAGTTTGTACTTGGTTGTACCCGCTCGACCCATCCAAGAAGCTATACACTTCAAATCCTACTACCCTTTCTAAAGCTGTTTTAGTTAATGGTAGGGGATAATGATCTCTGATTGTTGCTACATTAACGTTCTTGAGATTCACACATATTCTAAGCTTCTTGTTTTTCTTAGGAACAATCACAATTGGTGACACCTAATTGGTATGCTCGATCTCGTAAATGAAACCAAACTCCAATAGTTTTTCTAGTTCATAGACATGGGTGCCATACTTGGGATTTGTCCTGTAAGGTCCACATACCTTTGGTTTGGATCCTTCCCTTATTGTATGGTATGTACTGCAACTTCTGAGAAAATCCCTTTCATTTCTTTGTAGGACCAAGCCATGCAATCTCTATATTCCATTAGCAATGCTTTCAATTCATTTTCTTCTTCTAGAGTGAGGTGTTCACCGATGTACACAAGCTTTTCTTCTTCACCATCCAAGGCAAGATTTAGTTTCCTTGTCTTGGCTGGTCCTTCATAAACTGGGGTATCTTCAATATTCTCTATTTCTTTGAGCTCTAATTCCTTGATTGGCCTAGGCATTGCTATTGTTGCTTCTCCTCTAGTGTAGTTTTTGAAGTAATCAGGAACTTCCCTTGGGCCTTCATGGCACTTTGAGGTGCTTGCTTGGCTGCTAGCTCCACTAGAATATGTTTGGTCCAATTCACTTGTGTTCCCTTGTTCTTCTTTTTTATTACTATTCACCTTTTCACTCTTCATTCTCACATTGGGTTTGAACTTTCTAAGCTTTTTGCTTAGTGAGTCCAGTGATGGATTTTCAATAGGAGTTGCACTCCCAAGGAGTGGTTCTTCGGCCATATAATGACCTTCAAGCCCTTGGGGGGGGAAATGGGTGGTGGATGTGGGGGGGAAGGGAATGGGGGGTGGAGGTGGAGATGGGGGGGAAAGAGGGAAAGGAGGGGTTAGGAGGTGGGGGTGGAGGGGGTGGGGGAGAAGGGGGGTTGAGGTCGAGGGGGATAGAGAGAGGTAGAGAGAGTGGAGTGAAGGGAGTGGGGGATAGAGAGAGGTAGAGAGATGGTGGAGTGGAGGTTAATGGAGATGGGGCGTGGTGGAGGAGATGGAGGGGGAGGGGAAAAAAGGGAGATGGGGTGTAGAGAGAGGTAGAGAGATGGTGGAGATTGGGGGGTTGTGGAGGAGATGGGAGATGGAGGGGGAGGGGAAAAAAGGGGAGATGGGCTATAGAGAGAGGTAGAGAGATGGTGGAGATTGGGAGGTGGGGAGATGGAAGGAAATGGGAGGTGGAGGAGAAAAAGGGGAGATGGGGTGTAGAGAGAGGTAGAGAGATGGTGGAGGGAAAAAGGATGGCTACCTTGAGTGGGGGAGATGGGGAATGGACAGAAACAGTGGAGGTGGTGGGGAGGAAGATGATGGGAGGTGAAGATAGAAATGGAAGGGGGGGGTGATGGAAAAAGTGGTGGTGGAGGGGGGATTGACGGAAAATGTGGTGGTGGTGTTGGATGGAAAATAGAGAAAGATGAAAATTATGGTAGCTTAACAAAATTTGGAGAAGGAACTGTGGCTAACAAAAGGGTTGGGAAAGAAATGAGGGGGGTTGGTGTTGCTTTTATAGGATGTGGGGGATTAAGGTTAATTTTGGGTGTTTAGTCTATTAATGTGATTTTGTAAGTCAACATTATCCTTTTGCATTATTTGGAAGCATTGTTTCACTCCTTTGCCTTGAGAGGTGGATCTTGTATGGTTTTTTGTAGGGGGTTCTTTTTTCACACATGTAAGCACGTGCTCCGATTTCACTTCAGGTGCTAACCTCCCCAGCAGCAGTGCCAAATGTTGTCTCTTTTTTACCCAAGTGCAGGTTCTAAGGGTGTTGGTCACCTACAGTCGTGTCATTGCTCATTGTAGCATAGGTGTTCAAAAGTTTAGCATAGGTCCTCGGGTCGTGTTCTGGTGAGAGGTGTAGGCTAAAGCATGGAAAGTAGATCTCATGTGTATGTGAATGAGAAAGAGGGCTTGATTATAACGATTGATGGAGGCTCTTGCCTCCACAAGGGTTCAAGGGTTTAGAAGGGGATTTCAAGGTTAGAAGTGGGGATAGGGTTGAGAGAGTTAACTAGGAGTTCCAGGGTTCAGAGGGGGCTGCAGTGTTTAGGAGGGGTCCAAGGTTAAGGAGTGGAGAGCTAGTCTCCTTCGCGGATTCGAGGGCTAAGGGTTGAGGAGGAGGGAGGGAGGAGGAGAAGGGAGGAGGGAGGAGGAGGAGAAGGGAAAAGGAGGAGGAAGAGGAGGGAGGAGGAGGAGATGGAGGAGAAGGGAGGAGGAGGAGGAGGGAGGAGAAGGGAGGGAGGAAGGAGGAGGAAGGAGAAGGAGATGGGAGGAGGAGGATGTTGAATATCGAGCTCCACTCGTGATATGCCAAGGTGACCATTATGCATTTATGTCACCGACTTGTTAGCTGCAGATGCCATTGGTACACCGCCCATGAATAGTAGCTGGATGACAGCTATCTTTATGTACTCTAGTTAGCGGCTCAGTTACTATGCCACCTAGGTTAGCTGAGTTTGGTTTGAAACCCACATATAGGGTTTATCTATTCCTTTTGTACTAAAAGAGAGAGTTCTTTTGGCTTTCACAACTAAGAAGAGGAAATCTGTTTTCAGGCTCCACCTTTGGGTGTATTCCCCCATTGTGTATGTGAGAAAGCTGCAAGTGACACTCCTTACTTCTCTCCCACTCTCTTCACATGGTATCAGAGCTTGGTTGGTGGTAAGGAGCTCAAGAAAGCAAACCAAGTTCGCGGTGTCTTGGTAAGAGGATTAGTGTTGCTTTGCTTTTTCGAGTTTGGGAGCAAATCTCTGCAGGTGGCACAACCGGAAAGTGCAAGAGTGCACTGTCTCAGATTGGGACGCCCTTCGTGGTGTGGCGACATTATTTTTTTATTCGAGGCCATTTCACCGTTTCGATGGCAGAAGTTTTCCGTAGGCACTCAAAAAAGTGCCTTGTTTTTTGCTATGCGACAACTGTTCCGCAGGTCGGTGAAAAGTTGCCATAGAAATTGCATCGTATGCCTATGCATAGAGATATTGAGAGTGAGAATCATTCTTATTACCTGTTGATGAAAAATCGTCACTAGGAAGTGACTGTGTGGTCAAATACCACTTTCGTCAGTTTTGCAGATTTGCCCTTGTGAGGTAGAAGTTGTGTTTTTTGCAGTGACAGAATATTTTTGCAATGTTCTGTAATGGCGTTTGATGCTCTTTCACAAATAGTCACTGAAAACCTTGATAGGAACAACTTCCCAGCATGGAAGTTTAGAATGACCAATTTTCTTAAGGGAAAAGGCTATTGGGAGTTCATAACTGGAGCTGAACAAGAACCAATTATTCCTAATGTTCCCAATCAATAGGAGTTGCAGGCATTTAAAGGATGGCATGAGAGAGCCATGAAAGTTATGTACTAGCTGTCTATTAGTATTTTAGATTCTATGATTGTGCATATTCAGGATGCAAGCACGCCGAAGGAGGCATGGGATACTTTAACAAAAATGTATAGCACAAATACGTAAGCCAGGAAAATGCAGCTCAAGCAGGAGTTGCATAATGTACAGAGAGAAAATATGAGCATCAATGACTACCACATGAAAGTGAAGAAGATTGCAGATGCACTTGCTTCCATTGGGTTGCCAATGGAAGATGATGATTTAGTTTCTGTGACCTTGAATGGTCTAGGAAAGGATTATGCACAGTTCCGGACATCCATTGTCATTCGTGAGAATTTTCCTGATTCTTGCCGGTCGTGTCGGAGTTGAAGATTGTCCAGCATTGGAGGCCATAGAAGAAGCGGTAGGAGTAGGTTTGAGAAGTCCCCATAAGTTCTCCCGCATCAATGCAAATTTCACCTTCATTTGCCATGTATGGAAGCCCTTTCCATTGAACTTCTCAAGATTAAATATGGTAGCCATGAGAGGGTCTAACCCAGATATTGGGCAGTGTCTATCTCTCTTACAAGGCAAAAATAACTGAAAGACTTCCAAAGTATGAGCACTTGATGTAGCAAATAGTAGTGACTAGATTTCAAACAATGATGCTTCTTCTTACATCCTTCATAGAAGTGGATGAAATAAACACTTTCCAATCAAAACCAGGTCTAGCAAGTCAAAAAGAAACTGAAGCAACACTTGTAGTGAAGTTATTGAAAACTTCAAAAGACCAGAAATGCTAGAGTAGCATTTTATGTAGCATCATTTTCAAAAGCTTGTCAAAATTGTCAAAACTAGAGAGCTGAACTTGGAGGGCTTATAGCTCACTCTTCAAAGCAAAAGAAAGGGGGCTTTCTGAGGCAAAAGAAAGCTGGTATACCACAGTAGAACCTCTGGGAAGAAGAGGCGAAAAAACGCGTCAGGTCGCCTTCTCCTTCTTCAACAAAATCGACTGGTTTTTCTTTGTTTTCTCCTTCAATATGCAGCCATTGCTGCTCAGATTTCAGCACAAGGTAGCTCTAGGATGGAACAGCCCCCCCTGAAAGGAATTAGAGAAAGATCAAGTGTGCTGGGAGAAAACGTAGAAGAGAACATCGACGACCTTCCTATAATGGCGACGAGCAGAAGCGAGGATTCGTCGATTCCTTGTAGCCAGAAGTTCGCCCCAACTAGGTGGATCTTTAGCTAGAAGGGCGTGGGAAATGGCTGAGAATCGGAGGAGAACAGGCTTAAGCAAATTTTTGGAAGAAGAGGGAGAGATGGTGAAGAAGAAGAAGAGGAAGAAGATGATGATGTGGCAAAAATGGGTTCAAGGAGGATCAAATGGCTCTCATACCATGTTGTAACACTGAAAGGAAAGAGTAGAGTGGACACAAACTCAGAATACTTGCTTATGGAATGAAGAAAAGTGAGGTCCTTAAGTAGGCACCTCATACAAGCTCACTGACATCACTGATGACCTCAGAGCTCCACAATCATCTCCTCAATCTGCTCCTAGATTCTCTCAATCATCCTATGTGGCTCTCCACCACCTAACTGTGCTTGTGGGCACCTAACTGTGCCTCTAGCACTCACACATAGAAACATAAGGTGTGCCTGAGGCATACACCTTGAGATATCCCAACAGCTTTGTTGAGGATATGAAAAATAAAGGTCGCTTGATAGCAAAAGGGAAGAAGAAAGGCAGGATGTTACGTTGGATGCAGACATGCATGAATTAATGTTTTGCACATGGGACAGGTGTAGTTGCAGATATTGATATCTGGCATAAATGCATTGGTCATGTTAATGTACAATGACTTAAATTAATGCAGGCCCAAAATATTGTTGCAGGATTGCCTAAGTTCAAGGTTGCAGAAATGCATAAGGTATGTGAAGGCTGTCAATTTGGAAAACAGGTAAGGAAACCATTTCCTAGACATGTTTAAGAGAGTAAGAGGCCATTGGAATTAATCCACTCTGATGTGTGGACTACTAAAGCTGCATCTATTGGAGGCTATCATTATTTTGTCACTTTTATTGATGACTACAACAGAAAACTTTGGGTGTATTTTATGAAAAAGAAAAGTGAAGTGTTTGGGCATTTCAAAGCTTTTAAAGCTATGGTTGAAAAAGAAACAGGCTTGCAAATAGAATGCCTAAGGTCAGATGGAGGAGGAGAGTATCTCTCAAATGAGTTTGCAAGGTTCTTGTAGGAGCATGGCCTAAAGCAGCAATATTCATGTAGTCATACCCCACAGGAAAATGGACTTGCAAAAAGGAAAAACATGCATATTGGAGAGGTATCTCATGCCATGCTCAAGGAAAAAGACATGCCAGATTATTATTAGGTTGAAGCAGTTGTTGCAGTAATCTACATAATGAATAGGACTCCCATTGCAGCAATACATGGCATGACGCTAGAGGAGAGGTATACTGGTAGGAAACCAGATATTTCTCATTTGAAAGCTTTTGGTTGCATTGCCTATGTTCATGTGCCAGATGAGTTGAGATCCAAGTTGGACCCAAAAGCTGAGAAGTGCATCTTTATTGGTTATTCTCTGCAGCAGAAAGGGTATAGATGCCATAACCCTTCTACTCGTAAGTTTACAGTGAGCAGAGATGTTGTTTTTGATGAGATGAGTAGCTGGTATAAACCAGTAAATGTGATTGATGATGTAGATGCACAAAATGGTAATGCTGCACTGAATTCACAGCAGCAATCACAAAATAATAGTGGATCTGTAGTGTCCTCTAGTAGTGGTTCACATACTTTGCCATGGATAGGCAGATTGAGATTAGAAGAATCTCCTCAAAGCAATGCAGATAGTGGTATGCAAGTATCATGAAAGGGAAAAGAGAAAGTAGATCAGCCCATGGTTGATGTGAATGCAGGTTACTCTTATGTGGATGGTGAGTCCAGTGGCTTAGAATAGAGCCTTGATGATGAGTTGGGTATTCCTTCTGTTGTTACACCTGGATTAAGGAAGACAAGGGATGTTTTGAGAGCACCTGGTAGTGAGCCTATTTTGTGCAGGTCTAGCAGAGTTAAGTATCCTGTAGATAGGCTGAAATATGATGGATTTACAGCCATTCACTATGCTTGTATGGTCAAAGTGATATGAGAACCAGAACCCACTTCTTTTGAGCAAGCCATGGGAAAGAAAAATGGGATAAAGCCATGGATGCCTTGGAAGAAATGCTACATGGGAATTGGTGCCTTTGCCTAAAGACAAGAATGCAATTGGCTGCAAGTGGGTCTATAAGGTGAAGCACAATGCAGATGGTTCTGTGAGCAGATACAAGGCAAGATTAGGTGTCAAGGGATATGCATAGACATATGGCATTGATTACGAAGAAACATTCAGTCCGGTTGCAAGGATGGCAACTGTAAGAGCAGTCATTGCTATGGCTGCATCAAAGGGATGGTCTTTACATCAGATGGATGTAAGGAATGCCTTCTTGCATGGTGATTTACAAGAAGAGGTTTATATGGAGTAGCCACGAGGTTATGTTCATGCTGTTCATCTTGAGTTTGTTTGCAGGTTGAAGAAAGCCTTGTATGGCTTGAAGCAAGCACCCAGAGCATGGTCTAACAAGATAGGACAGTATCTTATCACTATTGGCTTTCAGATTTCCAAGGCAGATTTCTCACTTTATGTGAGAGAAACAGAGAAAGACATTATGCTGCTTGTCATTTATGTTGATGATTTGACCATCACAGGTGATAGTGATGAAGATATCCTTCATGTGAAAATGCTATTGAAGCAAAAGTTTGAGATGGAGGATTTGGGAGAGCTACGTTATTTCTTGGGCATTGAGGTGATTAGATCCACAAGTGGGACATGGCTCTTGTAGAGGCAGTATGGATTGGACATGCTGTCCAAATATGGGATTATAGGCTCTAAGCCTATTTCAGTTCCTTTGGAGCAGAATGTGAAGTTGAGCACAGATGCAGGTGAGCTTTTGGAAGACCCTATTATGTACAGACGCATAGTAGAAAGTTGATTTATATGACTATTACCACGCCATATTTGAGCTATGCTATTGGGTTGGTAAGTGAGTTTAGGCAGGCTCCAAGGAAACCGCATTTGGATGCAGCTAGATGCATACTGAGGTATGTGAAATCCACATTGCAGTATGGACTATTTTATGACACTGGGGTTCAGATATAATTGCATGGATACACTGATGCTGATTGGGTTGCTAATATTTTTGATAGACGATCTACTAGTGGATATGTGTTTTCTTTTGGGAGTGCTGCAGTCACTTGGAGCAGCAACAAACAGCCTACAATTGCTTTGTCGGAGCACAGAGGCTGAATACAGGGGAGCAGCAATGGTTGCATGTGAGGCAGCTTGGTGGCATAAGCTACTTTATGATATGTATCAGACAGATGGGCCAATTGTCATTTATTATGACAACATGAAAAGTATACACTTGGCAAATAACCCAGTCTATCATGTTAGAACAAAGCACATTGAGGTGCATTATCACTATGTGCAGGAGAAGGTTCTAGTAGATTTTATTGATCTAGTTTATGTCAGCATAGAGGATCATGTAACTAACATATTCATGAAGGCATCGGGTGCAGAGAAGCTGTGCAAGTTCAAAGACCTGCTTGGTGTGCAAGAATTGGGATTGAGCTGGAGGGGGAGTGTTGAGATATCGAGCTCCACTCATGATATGCCAGGGTGACCATTGTGCATTTATGTCACCGACTTGTTAGCTACAGATGCGGTTGGTACACCACCCATGAATAATAGCTGTATGATAGCTATCTTTATGTACTCTAGTTAGTGGCTCAGTTAGTATGCCACCTAGGTTAGCTGAGTTTGGTTTGAGACCCACATATAGGCTTCATCTATTCCTTTTGTACTAAAAAGAGAGAGTTCTTTTGGGTTTCACAACTAAGAAGAGGAAAACCGTTTTTAGCCTCCACTTTTGTGTGTATTCCCCCATTGTGTATGTGAGGAAGTTGCAAGTGAGACTTGTTACTTCTCTCCCACTCTCTTCATAGAGGAGGAAGGAGAAGGAGATGAGAGGAGCAGGAGGAGGGAGGAGGAGGAGATGGAGGAGAAGGGAGGAGGAGGAGGGGGGAGGAGAAGGGAGGGAGGAAGGAGGAGATGGAGGAGGGGGATGAGGGAGGAGAAGGAGATGAGAGGAGCAGGAGGGAGGGAGGAGGAGGAGATGGAGGGGAAGGGAGGAGGAGGAGGAGGAGGAGAAGGCAGGGAGGAAGGAGGAGATGGAGGAGGGGGATTAGGGAGGAGGATGGAGGAGGAGGAGGGAGGAGATGGAGGAGAAGGAGGGGGTTCAAGGTAGAGAGTGCAAGGGTAAGGGCATGCTACTACACGATAGTGAAGAGAGCATGGACGCAATGGAGATCAATCGCATGACACAATAGTGAGCTAGAACACTGAATCCAAAGAGTGGAGCTTCATTCCATTGAGAGATATTTATACATGTTGGTATCTCCACTTTTGGGGGGACCTTTTGGGTCTCTACACAAAGTGGGGGACCTTTTGGGTCCTTATAAAAGTGGGGGACCTTTTGGGTCTCTACATAAACTAGAGAGACCTTTGAAAGTGAAGGCTTTTAGTCTTTCTCTCTCTAGATCCTGATTTTGCAAGTATGATTAGATCTTTTCTAGAGAGGATTTTGGCTATCCTCATCCTTTAAGATTTATCATACAATCTTTTAGGCTCAAGATTTTACAAAGCAAAGCTTTGCCGCTACTCTACACACACAATGCTCCTCATAGTTGTTGTCCTAGACTGCATTTCTGGCCCTTGTTGCCACAAGGTTAACAAGGTTGCTGTAAATTCTGATTTTCAGAGTTGGGGAACCAAAATCTATAGGAAGCATCCCCTTAAATACATCATCTGAAGAAGATGGAATAGTAAATTCAGCATGTGTATGTGTTGAATTCTTTGAAAAAATAACATCTCTACTCACAAAAATCTTGCGAGAGGCAGGATTGTAGAGATGATAGCCTTTCCTTTGTGCACTTTACCCCCAACAAATATACACTTAAGTGCCTTATCTTACAACTTATGTCAAACCTCCACAGGCAAATGGGCATATGCAACACAACCAAAAACTTTGAAGTGATCCACTGAAGGCTTTCTCCCATGCCAAGCCTCATAGGGAGTTATTGTATTCAAAGCCTTTGTGGGAGCCCAATTCAAAACATAATTGGCACACATGAGGCCTTCTAGCCAAAATCTGTGAGGCAACTTCTTACCACAATAAGCATGCATGTATCCATCTCCATGAGAGTGTGATTTTTGCGCTCAGCTTTGCCATTTTTCTGAGGTGTAAGCGTCACTATAATCTGATGCGTGATGCCTTTCTCCTTCAAAAATGCTTCAAATTCATGAGACATATACTCCCTGCCTCTATCAGTGTGAAGTTTCTACACCTTGAGTCCTGTTTGTTGTTCAACCATGGCCACAAAGTGTTTGAAATGCATAAACACATCTAATTTTTTCTTCAGACCATAGACCCAAGTGTAATTGGTGAAGTCATCTATGAATATAACATAATAGAGGTAACCACCAAAAGTAGGTGTCCTCATGGGACCATAGACATCACTGTGTATGAGCTGTAATTTACGAGTACCTCTTACTGCACCATCCTTCTTAAAAGAAATATATGCATCTTGCCAAGGATGCATCCCTCACATGCAGGAGGAGGAGGTGTCTCCAAAGGAGGAAATACATCAACCATAGCATGCTTTTGAAGTGTCATCAAGCTACCATAGCTCATGTGCCCATAGCTGGCATGCCATAACTCTACATTCTGCATCACAGTAGTGAGAGTGCTCATTGAAAGTGCAAGATCGAATATTTTCTCATAAATGTCAAGCTGAAAAAGACCCCGATACCAAGTGCCAGACAACATCAAAGCACAATCATTTTCTTTGTCTTGGACTACACACTTAGCATAATCAAATATGACATGAAATCCTCCTCGATTGAGAGAGGACACTGAAAGAAAACTCATCTTTATATCTGGCACATAAATAACATCTGTAATTCTAAAATCTATGCCATCTGTGGATGTGAGTATGATGTCACCCACTCCACACACTAAATAAGAAGAACTGTTTGCACATGTCACCTTCTTTTTAGCAGGTGGTGCATGAAGAGATGCAAAAAGACTCTTCCTAGAAGTGATGTGCTTAGAAGAACCACACATTAGAGGAGATTTGGGGTCTCAAAAGGGCTGACTATCATGACATTTAAAAAGGATTTGGCACCTCATGTCATTATCATCTAGGACACATATGCTACCCTTGTAGAGTAGTTAGCCATCTTCAATAGTATATTTTTTCCACTTAAGTCCTTTATCAACAAACCTATGGTGTGTCGGCCATTTCCAATGACTCCTCAGTGAAATCCTCTCGATTAGTTAGATCCCTATTTTTAATTGCTTTCCATATTTTAGAGAAGTGAGGATCAAACTCAATTCATTTAATAATTGGCATTCGGCTAACAGAGTTTGCTACCACATTGAAATTCCCTTTCCTATATGTCAATTGTATATCAAACTCTTACATTAACTCAGTTCATCTAGCTTTTCTACCTTTAAGCTCTGGTTGATTACAAATCCACTTAATCCTCTCTTGGTCAAAGATGATCTCAAAATTTGCACCATATAAGTAGTGCCTCCACTTCTTTCTTTAAAGCATAGACTATAGCATATAGTTCCTTCTCATATGCTGAGTAATTTTGTTGGGCACGGTCTGGACTTTTTGCTTTCAAAAGCCACTAGTCGACCTTTTTGTATAAGTATCGCCCTAACAACAAAATCACTAGCATCTGTCTCAACCATGAATGGTTCATTGGGATCCACTACTTTTAAGACAGGAGTTGCCACTATAGATACCTTTAATTTTTCAAAATTTCTCTTTTGAGTTTCATCCCATATGAAGGTTCTTCCATTCCCCTTAAGTTGGTCCATCATGGGAAAAACAATCCTAGCGTATCCTTGAATGAATCTCCTATAGAATCCTGACAAGCCTAAGAATATCTATAATTCTTCTAGATTTGTAGGATATGGCCATTCCAATATGGCCCTTACTTTATCACGGTCCATACGAACCCCTTCTCGGGATATTATATGTCCCAAGTATTTCACTTCTTTTGCAAAGAATTCACATTTGATTAGTAATTATCCCTAAACAGCTAGAACACTTTCTGCAAATGTTCCAAATGCTTTTTTTTTGTTTTACTATAAATAAGGATATCGTCTAAAAATACTACAACAAATTTCTCTAGATATGGCCTTAAGACACTATTCATAAGTGTCATGAAAGTTGCTGGAGCATTTGTTAATCCAAATGGCATTACTTTAAATTGATAATGCCCATACCTAGTACAAAATGATGTCTTAGGGACATCCTCTTCCCTAATTTGTACTTGGTGATATCTTGATCTTAAATCAATTTTAGTAAAGTATTTTGCCCCTTGCAATTGATCAAAGAGCTCATCAATGCGAGGCATAGGATACTTATTTTTTATGGTGATTTTATTTAGTGCTCGATAATCTATGTATAAATGCATAGTACCATCCTTTTTCTTTACCAGTAAAATTGTGTAGACTAAGGTGAGCTACTTGGTTGGATTTGGCACTTCCTAAGATATTCCGTTAGTTGTCTTTCAACCTCATGTTCCTCCATTTGACAAAGCCTATATGGTGGTTTACAAATAGGGGTAGATCCAAGAATTAAATCTATTTTATGATCTACTTCTCTCTCAAGAGGTAAACAATCAGGTAAATCAGATGAAAAAACATATTTAAATTCAAACATTAGATCATTAAAAGAAGATTTATACTTTTAAACATTATCAAAACAACATTACTTCTTTTCGATGCAGAAGACATAAAATCACCAATAAAAGTAAGTTCACAAAGATATACCTTGCATTCTTCTTGGTGTAGTAATAAGAGGACAGTTAGGCACATCATGTTCTCCTTGAATCTGGAAGACTTTACCCTCTTTTTCAAACATAATGGAGTTATTAAGATAACTCCTTTGTAAGCTATACCCAAGACTATACAGCCATTCTCAACCAAGCACTACATCTGTTTGGTCAAGATGCATGATTTGGAAAATCCAAGGCATCCTGATAGCCTTGAATATCCACCTCTACACCATATATCATGGTGTCCCAAAATTTATTATCACTGCCCTTTGCCAAAGAGACCACATATTTATGGGCATTGGGACTCTTAGGCAATATTAATTTCTTAACTAATGAGTAGTTTAAGAAATTATGTGTTGCACTATCATACCATCACTCTTACTCTTTGCCCCTTAATTTTTCTATGCATCCTCATTAAATCATGAGGACCAAAGGTGGGCTGCCACATTGCTGATGATAGATATCACATGTGGGTGCTATCCTCATGATAGACCTCTCCCTCAGTGTACTTTTCAGTACCATTAAGCGGCAACATTTGCACCGCATGCACTTGTCTTTGTGGAGGTCTATTTGGGGCTTTAGCTCCTGTTGGTTTATTTTTAGGACAATTCCAAGCAACATGGTCTTTGCCCAAGCATTTGAAGCAAAAATTTTCTTGCTTGGCCCTTTCATAATTCTCTTTCGTCAAGAGAGGATAATTTTGTGTTTGAGGTTTCTTAAGTGGTGCCTGAGGAACCTCCTTCTTAAAGTGCCCCTTCCTTTTCAAATTGGGAAATTTATTGAACTTTGTAACAAATCCTGTTTCCTCTGAAGTTCCAACTCTGAATTTCCCCATCGAATTTCTTTTCACCTCAACCTTATAAGTGTCTTTCAGACCTCTCACGAAACCCCTTATCTTTTGGAATTCATCAAATCCCTTTAGCTTAAGGACTACCTCTCTATAATTCGCTATGTACTGGACTAGAGTGTTTTTATCCATAGTGCAATTGTCCCAAGCCTCCCATGCTCTTTCTCATTAATTTTCCAGTAAAAACTCTTTTAGGAAGGCTTGTTCAAACTCAGTCCAATACCTAGAAGTTCTATCACTCTCCCTGAGGCTCATCAACCATTTATAGGCTTTATTTCCAAGGGAAAGACTTGCTTCCATGACTTGATTTTGAGGAGGAGTATTCCTAAGTCGATGGAAGTCTTGCCACTTTTGCAAGAACATATTAATCGCATCTTTATTAGGCTCCTTTTCTTCCCCATTGAAAATTTGCGGTTTTAAGTCCTTAAGGATGTTTGAGGTTTTTCTAAGTCAAGAGGTGAACCTCTCAACTTAATTAGGAGGAATCAGTGATTTTTCAGTAATAGATACCAATTGAGAATCGGCTATCTTAGTTATAGCTTCAATAGGGTTTTTAGTGTTTCACTGATAACTCCTAGTCGTGTTTCTATATTTTGCATTCGAGTTTCAAGTTTAGTGAATTCCGTATACGGAATTCCATAATCACCGGTCTATGTCCTCCATTTCCATGTTATCCTCTTGATTTTTAGTTTGTACCTCCTCATGTTTTTCCTCTCCAACTATTGCTTTTCCCTTTCTAGCCCTTTCCTCGGCCTCCCTAATCATACCATCCCTTTTTGGAGTTGTCATTTTAAAGACGTATATTTTCCAAAAATTATAAAGCAAAGCGCTTTATGTCAAAGAGAAAAATGTGATGCCCACTTCCTTGGTATTTGTTCAAGGCATTCGATTCGCCTTGAAAGTCGTCTCGCAAAAACAAACTACTTTGAACTTTTATGATCATATCACTCAGCTAGGCGAGCTAAAATTTTTCCAACTCAAGTAAAAAATAATAAAATAATTTCCTAGCTGAAACTCTTCGTTATCGGTTTAGGAAAATGCATATTTTTTGGAAAAACAACACCTTAAGGAATAAATCAGACCATGTGATGGTTGTCAGAGTGTAGAGCTTGAAATTTTGAACATTTCTCCTTTTTACGGAAGCACATTCTGACACAACCACCAAAAGTTATGGGCAATCAATGATTAAAGGTTTTAAATGCCATAACCCAAAAGAAAAATTAAAACCACCTCCATAGTCAAACGTGAACAAATTCAAAGCTGCAGAACTCAAAAGTGGACAAATTCAAAGGTGCACCAAATTCAAAGTTGCACATGTATTTGACTACTCAAAAGTGGACAAATTCAAAGGTGCCCAAGTGTTTGACTAAATCCACAACTCCCCCTCCTTCCCTATAAAAGAGTACCAATCCCTCTCATACTTTTTCTTTCACATCTTGCCTCCATCCTCTTCCCCATTTCGAGCCCTATGCAAGACACTCCTCTCTCTCCATCTACTACCACCCTACTCCCATCCTCACATGGTGAGTTACTTATCTCGCAGCGATAACCTAGGCATCCACCCACCGTCCATTCATCCTCTCCATTGACCACCACCCTACTCCCATCCTCACATGGTAAGTTACTTCGAGCCCATCTCGCCAGTGATAACCTAGCCATGCACTTACCATCCATTGGTCCTCAACAATCCCGTTACATCGAGAAAGACTTGGAGAGCGTTCAGGTGATCATCTCTTCCTCCCTTTAGATTTCCATCAAAGTTTTTCGTTCGTAAAGTTTTTTCTTTTTTATTTTTTCCCCCTCCCCCTCCTACATCTCCCCCTCCACCCTCCACCCTTTCCATCTCCACCACCCCCCTTTCCCCCCCCCCCCCCTCCTCCATCTCCCCCTCCGACCTCCACCCCTTCCATCTCCACCACCCCCTTTCCCCCCCTTCTCCCTCCACCACCACCCTTTCTCCCCCCCGCCCCCACCCCCACCCCCCCTTCCATTTCCTCCACCCCCCCTCCACCACCAACCCCTCCTCCATCTCCCCCTCCACCACCCCCTCCCCCCCTCCCCCCTCCATCTCCCCCTCCACCACCACCACCACCCCCGTCCTCCATCTCCCCCTCCACTACCGCCTCCTCTCCCCCAATCCTCCATCTCCATCTCCCCCTCCACCACCACCACCACCCCCTCCCCCCCCCCCTCCCCTCCATCCCCCCCACCACCCACCCCTCCCCCCCCCCTCTCTCTCTCTTTCCCCCCTCTTTCTCTCTCTTTTCTCCCTTTCTCTCTACTATTCCCCGCTCTCTCTCTCTCTCTCTCTCTCATTTCCCTCTCTCTCTCTCTCTCTCTCTATCTCTCTCTCTCTATCTCTCTCTCTCTTTCCCCCTCTCTCTCTCTCTCTCTCTCTCCCCCTTTATTCTCTCTCTCTCTCTCTCTCTCTCTCTCTCTCTCTCTCTCTCCTCTTCCCCCCTTCTCTCTCTCTCTCTCTCTCTACCCCCCCTTGCCAGACGGTCCTAATAACTAACAGGCCATGGCCCCTCCTCTTTGCCCGTTGGCCTCTGCCTCCGTGGCTCCTCCTCCCCACCGTTGACGTCTCCCCCCCGCCTCCGTGGCTCCTGCTCCCTCGCCTGCTGATGCCTCCCCTTTGCCTCCGCGACTCCTCCTCCCTGCCTGTTGATGCCTCCCCTCCACCCTCCCCTCCACCCACCCCTCCGGTCGCCACCCCCCCACTGCCCGACCAACTCAGACACATCCATGGTGAGAAAATGTCTGCTGTCCACATTGCATGGCCAATCATATAGCAAATGAGTGCCCAGATCACTGCACAAGCAAATCCACTGCCAAGGTTGTGATGCCATATCTGCATCGTCGACGGCCATGATGAAAACAGTTGCATCTTCAACATGCGCAACAACCCACCTCGACCTCAAAAATACCAAGCGGCACCCATGCCAGTGTGGGGACACCGTAGTCAGGGTGAATGTGGGGACAAGAGCTATAAAACCAATTGTGCCTAGAGCAATGGGTGACACATCTTCAATGACAATCTCAAGCAAATCAGCTCCCTTGCAACAGCATGCCATAGTGGGCGATTCACAAAGCAATATAAATAACTAGATACAAACATTGGCAACCATCGACAACTGCCATTCATTAGACCCCATCTTCTCGCAGATTGATGCTAAGATGCTACAAGTAGATCCTCCACACACATGAAGAACCAATCGATCTAGAGGTGCCATTCTTTATGGCTGACCTCGAGCGGAATAATGAACGTGAAGAAGGTACCCATACCAATGATGACAGATTTTCCTTGGGACCTTGAAACAGAGGCTGAGAATGCTAAAATTGAAGATCAAATCTTTGATAATGACTTAGCCACTATGCATGCGCTAATGGCAGTCAAGCTCCCAAAAGTTGAACCTCCAAAGTTGAATAACAACAAAAGTTCTCACAAGAAAGCTAAAGAAGGAAATCATAGAAAAGCCAAGGCCAAACACTTCAATCAATTCGAACGAGTCCAAACAAGGATCGTCGAATTGTACCTTACAAAACCAACTCCCTCAAAATCAGAACCACTGCCTCTTGAATGGTCCCCTGAGGGACTAGAAGGAGTATGTGCAACAAATGAACCCTTACTTGGAAACACCTTACTAGTGGGAAAGTTACCCCACAGTTCCCAACATAAAAAGTTTTGAAAATATAAGCCACATGTGCGGATGAAGCTCGATCAAGAGACTTCAAAAAAAGAAAGTCAAGAAGAGCCTAACAAATTGGTAAATGCAACTATGCCACCCATTACACATGGCACATGTCAGGCTATTTCAACACCATTAGAGGCCGATCTTCGAGAAGTCCAAAATACTACAAGAAGTACACAAGTGGTAGTGTGCCAATAGCAATGCCAAGACCACTAAGAGAATCTAAAGTTAAAGAAATTGATAGCATTGGAGAAACTCCAATGTATGAGGGACCGACAAAAACATGCACAATAAACCTCGCCCTTAAAGGGGAGGAAGAAAAACTAGTTTTCATTTTGGAAAATAGCTTCGACAAGAAGATGAAACCAAACTCAAAGCACTCCATGAGGCAATCCAAGAACTCTCATCTAGCTTTATGGTAATCTATAGAAAAAGCACACCCTACTATCCCCAAGGGAATGGATAGGCCGAATCCACCAACAAAATATTATGCATTATCCTCACCAAGGTAGTAGAACCACATCATTTTAATTGGGCAGAGAAATTGAATGCAGCCTTATGGGCATATAGGACCACACTCAAGGTTAGTACAGGGAACACACCTTTTTAATTGGTGTATGGCCTTGAAGTTGTGGTCCCACTAGAATTTGTAATACCAAGCCTACGCATAGCAGTATCATGTATGCATGGGAGACCATGAATCCTTGAAAGAAAGACTTTATCAGTTCAAGAAGCATACAGAGACAAGACTAGTCACCTACCATGCCATTACAATAGAAAAATGCAGAAGAAAGGCATGGTTTGATGGGAAATCTTAAAGCTAAAGACATCAAGGAAGGTGACTTGGTCCTAATATACAATGCCAAATACAATGCCAAAGTACACAAGGGGAAATTGAAGTATCTAGGTCAACGACCCTACCGAGTAAGAAAGATGAATCCCATGAGAGCTATGCTGCTAGAAACATTGGATGGAGTCCCATTCAACACAACAATAAACAGGAGCCAACTGAAGCGCTACTACTTCAACAAGCAAGCCATCCCTGACAAAAACAAAGATTTGGAAAACCAAGTCTTCCTTAGTTAGGATTAGATTGTTACATGTGCACTCACTAGCATATGCACATTTTCGCACATATAGTTTGCACTGGATTGTTACACGCACACTCACTAGCATATGCACGTTTTTGCACATTTAGGAAGACCTAATCAATTTTGTATTAGGGATGATTGAGTCTTAGTTCCCTATTAAATCCCACAAATAAGCATATAGTTAGTCCCTACCTAATCGATACATCACATGCACTCACATGATTTTGCATAGGCACATAATAGATTGCATCAATAATAGTATCAGACACTTTCATTCCATACTCTCCAAGCATGCAATGAATTCACAAGTAGGACAAGAAGCTATGCCAAAACTCAAGATGAATTGGCAAAAGAGTCTGTAGCCTTAGCAATGAGACCCCCGCCAAACATCAGAATCGCCTCCTAAATGCAAAAATATCAGACTTTCATACAAACTTATCTACTACAAGCTCAATGATACGGGGGCAATCGCATCCAACATGTAAGCAAGATAGCAAGAAATGCTAGCCTCAACAACTTGACCCCTGCCAAACCTCTTCCCAAGAAGATTCGATGTCAGAGTCCACAACCTCAGCAACGAGATCCCCTCTGAAATTCACAATTGTCTACCCCTTCTCAAGAGGAGATAAGCTTCCTGACTATAGACCATAAATTGTATGAAGCAAAAGCATTACAGTAGGAATGACTCACATGCCACAAGCTCAATAGCCATTGGGTTACACACATGGCATCCCAACTAGGTGCTCGTCGTAAACAATAAGCCATAACCTGAGGACGGGTGATAAAATGGATCCGGGAGTATGTTGTCTCTGTGCCAACATGGACTTAGGTAGAACATAATGTGTGTGTAGAGTAGCGGCAAAGCTCCGCTTGTACTTGCATAAGGCTAGAAATAATCCCTCTTAGAAATCCAACTTGCATGTTCTACATGCAAGTTCTACATACGATTCCTACATGCGAGTTCAACTCCTACATGCAAGTCCTACATGCAAGTTCTACATGTGAGTTCTACATGCGAGTTCTACATGCAAATCCTACATGCAACTTCTACATGCAAGTTCTACATGCAAGTTCTACTTGCAACTCCTACATGCAACTCCTACATGTGAGTTCTACATGCAACTCATACATGCAACTTCTATATGCAAGTTCTACATGTAGAGAGAGAATGTCTTACAATTCCTACATGCAGAGAGAGAAGCTCTCCAACTTGTATAAATACCCAAAATGGAATGAAGCCCACACTCTTTGGGGCATTAGGATTGAGTTCTACTTTGGTATTCCAAGCAATTGTCTCAAGTGTCCATGCTTCCTTGCACTCCACATCCAAAAGCATGTCCTAACCTTGCAACTCCTCCTCCCGTCTCCTCCAACCTTGCAACCCATCCTCTCCCTCTCCTCCTCCCTCCTCCTCCTTCCTTCTCCCCCTCCCTTCTCCTCCTCCTCCTCCCTCCTCCTCCCTTCTCCTCCTCCCTCCTCCCTCATCCTCCCTCATCCTCCTCCCTCCTCCTCCCCCTCCTCCTCCTCCTCCTCCTCCTCCTCCTTCTTCTCTCTTCTTTTCCCCATGCTCTTACACCTTCTTCCTCTCCCCCTCCTATACTCCCTCTAAACCCTTAGTTCCTCAACCCTTAACCTCCATGATCTACAAGGGAGACGAGTTCTCCACCATGTACTCTACCCTGAACCTTGGATCCTCCTTCTAATTCTAGAATTTCTCTCTAAACCTTGGAATCTCCTTCTAACCCTTGAACCTCCTTCTAAACTTTGGAACCTCCTTCTAACCCTTAAACCTCTTCTAAACTTTGGAACCTCTTTCTAAACCTTGGAACCTCCTTCTAACCCTTAAACTCCTCCTAAACCCTGCAACCCCCAATGAAAATGAAAGTCTTCATTACCTCAAACATGATGATACATGTTCCTTTTACACATGCATGCACTATGTTTGCTTACCACACATAAGCCTACGTCTCTCATCAAAACACGACTTGAGGTCCTAAGCTACACTTATACTACAAATGACAACCCTGATATATCTGTAGGTGATAAAAAGCCTCGGAACCCTGCATACTGAAAAAACCCTGCTCTTCCTACTGAAGCCGTGGGAAAGAGCCAACGGAGGAAAATTTACAAAATCATCCAAGATTAGAAAGGTTGCTACTTTCTTGAAAGGCAATGCATTGTAATGGTGGATGAATATTTTGTTGTAGAACAATGTACCTACCTATTGGGTAGAGTTTCAACATGTATTTTCAGCTTCTTGGTTGACCACTACCTAAAAGGTTGATGTTATGATAGCCTAGCATAACTTAAATGTAGCCAACTGCTGTGGCTGCCATAATCTCGAGGAGTACAATAAGAAAATTCGGCAAGCATTACTACATGTTAGCTTTGACTTATCAGCAAGTGCCACTGGCTGAGCAAATTGAGAATGTTGTTGTGGTTTGCCTAAGGAGATCCATGATTATTGCACAAAGACATAATCTCAAGGAGTACAATAAGAAAATTTGGCAAGCATTACTACATGTTAGCTTTGACTTATCAGTAGGTGCCACTGGTTGAGCAAATTGAGGATGTTGTTGTGGTTTGCCTAAGGAGATCCGTGATTATTGCACAAAGACACGGGTCACAAATATGTCGTAGTTGATTGAAAATGCGACAATAGCTGATGCCTTGTTGCAGGGGATGGAAGGGTTCTAAGAAAGATGATGCAGGGAAGGCTGGAAGGACTAGAAAGCATGTTAAGGCTAATTTTGTTGCAAGTTAAAGGATAGGCAAAGACAATGGACCAAAGATCAGGTGGATGAGTTAGGAGGAGAGGTAGGCTCTCGGGGATGCAAACAAATGCTTTCAATGTAAGGAAGAAGGGCATGTGGCTGGTGATTTTCCCAACAGGAAAAGGAAACACTCTAATGATCACACACATGATAAGGGTTATAAAAATGACCGGGGGCAAAAGTCAAAGCCCTCTATGGGATTATTGCTAGATGTGATCGGTGAGAAGCCATAGGGAGAGGAAACATAGTTTTTCCATACTTGGGGTAAGTGAGAGATCAAACAGCTCTGATCTTCTTTGATCCAGAAGCCAAAGCTAATTTCATCTCCCTTGAACTTGTTGCTAAGCTTGGAATTTATCTCTTGTGTGAAGCTTGTGAAGAGAGTGGGAGAGAAGTAAGGAGTCTCATTTGCAGCTTTCTCACATACACAATGGGGGAATATACACAAAGGTGGAGGCTGAAAACAATTTTTCTCTTCTTGGTTGTCAAAGCCAAAAGAAAACTCTCTAAGTACAAAAGGCATAGGTGAACCCTATATGTGGGTCTCAAACCAAACTCAGCTAACTAAGGTGGCATACTAACTGGGCCACTAACTAGAGTACATAAAGATAGCTATCATCCAGCTATTATTCATGGGCAGTGTACCAACTGCATCTGTAGCTAACAAGCCAGTGACATAAATGCACAACGGTTACCTTGGCATATCATGAGTGGAGCTTGATACCAATGCCTTTGTGAATATGTCAGCTACTTGATCCTCTGTGCTAACATAAACTAGATCAATAAAACCTATTAGAACCTTCTCTTGCACATAGTGATAATGCACCTCAATGTGCTTTGTTCTAGCATGATAGACTGGGTTATTTGCCAAGTGTATACTGATCATGTTGTCATAATAAATGACAACGAGCCCATCTGTAGACTGATGCATATCATAAAGTAGCTTATGCAACCAAGTTACCTCACATGCAGCCATTGTTGCACCCCTATACTCAGCCTCTGTGCTCGACAAGGCAATTGTAGGCTATTTCTTGTTGTTCCAAGTGACTGCAACACTCCCAAAAGAGAACACATATCCATTGGTAGATTGTCTATCAGAAATAATACTAGCCCAATCAGCATCAGTGTATCGATGCAATTGTATCTAAACCACAGTACCATAAAATAGTCCATACTACAATGTGGACTTCACATACCTCAGTATGCATCTAGCTGCATCCAAATGTGGTTTCCTTGGAGCTTGCATAAACTAACTTACCAACCCAATAGCATAGCTCAAATTTGTCTTGGTAATAGTCATATAAATCAAACTTCCTACTATGCGTCTATACATAGTAGGGTCTTCTAGAAGCTCACCTGCATTTGCACTCAACTTCACATTTTGCTCCAAAGGAACTGAAATAGGAGGCTTACAGCCTATCATCCCATATTTGGACAGCATGTCCAATCCATATTGCCTTTGCAAGAGCCATATCCCACTTGTGGATCTAATCACCTCAATGCCCAAGAAGTAACGCAGCTCTCCCAAATCCTTCATCTCAAACTTCTGCTTCAATAGCATTTTCACATGAAGGATATCTTCATCACTATCACCTGTGATGATCAAATCATCAACATAAATGACAAGTAGCATAATGCCTTTCTCTATTTTTCTCACAGAAAGTGAGAAATCTGCCTTGGAAATCTGAAAGCCAATAGTGACAAGATACTATCCTATCTTGTCTGGGTGCTTGCTTCAAGCCATACAAGGCTTTCTTCAACCTGCAAACAAACTCAAGATGAATAGCATGAACATAACCTGGTGGCTGCTCCATATAGACCTCTTCTTGCAAATCACCATGCAAGAAGGCATTCTTTACATCCATCTGATGTAAAGACCATCCCTTTGATGCAGCCATAGCAATGACTACTCTTACGGTTGCCATCCTTGCAACCGGATTGAATGTTTCTTCATAATCAATGCCATATGTCTGTGCATACCCCTTGACAACTAATCTTGCCTTGTATCTATTCACAGAACCATCTGCATTGTGCTTCACCTTATAAA
Source organism: Dipteris shenzhenensis (assembly GCF_047967505.1). Taxonomy (NCBI): domain Eukaryota; kingdom Viridiplantae; phylum Streptophyta; class Polypodiopsida; order Gleicheniales; family Dipteridaceae; genus Dipteris; species Dipteris shenzhenensis. Next base: position 35,719,536 of record NC_141611.1, read on the forward strand.
CCCACTTGCAGCCAATTGCATTCTTGTCTTTAGGCAAAGGCACCAATTCCCATGTAGCATTTGCTTCCAGGGCATCCGTTTCTTCTTCCATTGCACTGCTCCATCTTTGCCAAGTCTCCCCTACATTTTAGCCTGCATCACTGATACATCTCTTTGAGTACTATTGGGGAGCATTGTGGAAAAGATCCTTACTGTAGCCTATGGATCTGACTTTGCCTTTGACTAGGGAAAAAAGCCATAGTGACTCCCTAATGGATAAGGCATAAAATGGAATTCAATGGGACTAGTGGGGGGTGCTCCCGTGGGGTGCTTTGATTTGCAATGAATAGTAGAAGAAGGATGCCCTTTGATCAAATTTCTATTTACAATTGCTACTCACAAGTTGTAGTGATGCAAGGAACATTAGTTTATAAAGGGATTAGCCTCTCTCTAGGAAGCAATTAGCAATTTTGGTATTGATTCCAATACATTTTTTGTTGAAGATGAAAATAAAATGGATAGATTGGTAAGGAAAATAATGGAGAGATTGGTAAGGGATTGATCTCTCTCTAGGAAGCAATTAGAAATATGGGTATTAATTCCAATACATGTTTGTCCAAGATGAAAGTAAAACAGAGAGATTGATAAGGAAAATAATGGACAAATTGGTAAGGGATTAACCTCTCTCTAGGAAGCAATTAGCAATCTTGATATTGATTCCAATACATTTTTTGTCCAAGATGAAAGTAAAAATGGACAGATTGGTAAGGAAAATAATGCTTTCAAAAAGAGTTGTGACGTCTAAGACTAACAAATAAAAATGACTTGCAAGTTTGTTTATTTAGAGAGAAAATAAATAGACTTCCCCAAGAAGTTTGCATTTTTGAGATGGTGAAGGAGTCTAGCTGACTGCATGTAAAAAGGGATTGATATACCTAGTAATGTAAAGCTTACGTAGGATGGAATTTGTGGGGATTGAGCTTTGCGACTTCCATCTTGTTAACTTTTCATGGATGATTAGGCGAGGATTAGGCATTAGAGTGCCACGAAATGCATGATCACCCCTTCCCACATTTGACTCTATCTATTTCCAGGAAGGTGCACAACAGAGTGTTTTTGAGGTGGTAACTTATTTGAGATTTCTCTTGTTGATATTAATGATCACCCCTTCCCACGTTTCACTCTATCTATTGCCAAGAAGGTGCACAACATAGTATTTTTGAGGTGGTAACTTCTTTGAGATTTCTCTTGTTGATATCAATGTTCGGGTGTTGGTGAAATACAAGATAAAGATATGCTAGAGATATGCTACAACCTCAAAAATGATCTTGATATTCTAGTTGGATTAGTGGGATGGCGGCCCATCGACACGTGACCACAAATGGGACATATTGGAAGTGGAAAGAGAGAGTAGCTTTATACAAGGCCTCCTCCATATTGATCTAGATACCCATATCTAGCAACTTCCAATTATGCCTTGAGCTATGATTGCCTAAAGGTTAATATCGTACTTGATCAACTCTGTTTAATATGCATCCACATTAGTTGAAAGAGTCCCAAAACTCATGTTGGACCATCTCTAACAATGCCACATTTGGTGGTATCACCCAATCAATGTCTCAATTAGGCATGTAAAGTAATATGTTGGACTTTGTGCCCTTGCTCTACCAAACCTCATGAAGGTATACGAAGTTAATGACTCTTGACAATGTCTTCGTCATCCATTTTTGTGTTTATCCATTGTTGTTGCATACCTCGTGGTAAGGGAGAGGTATAAAGTTCATGATGGTTTAAGGACCTCCCCCTTAGGATGCATTGAAGTTTGTGACATGCCCATTGCCCACGAGTACTCCCCTTTCGTCTGCTGGTGGGTGGAATTTTATGCCTTTATGAATAGAGAGTCGGGGAAAAAGGAAAGAACAAAAAGCCTTGGGACATGGGAGGACCTTGACCATGTTGTCTCGTGCTTCCAACATTGAAACTGATCGCGGAAACTGAAGTCCTTGCTGTTGAACTAGTGACGAGACATGAGGAGGGGGATTGCTCTCTTTGCGTCCTTCCTTGCAAGTCGTCAAGTCGATTTCACAGAAAGCATTATCGAAAAGCTCCGAATGTAGTTCTTTGTCAACGGAGCGTGGTTCTAGAATTGTTAGCTCAGCTTTTGTGGCCTTCGCGTAAGCATATACGTCGAGTCTTTGACTCTCAAGTCTTTAGCGTTGGGTAGTAAGGTTGGTGAAATATTTGTACGATGACATTCTTTTTTATCAGCTGCGACTAGTAGCCAGATATATTCTAGTTGACGTTGTTGCAACTTACCATTTTCTGGCCAGCGCCGTCGCTGTTTAGCGGATATCGAATCGCCATCTTTGGGTTGACATTGGGCTCGAAAAATGATCAGAATCCTTGCAGCCTCGCTGTAATTGACATAACATGCAGCTTGGAGCTGTCTGCAGCAGTCCGATCTCCTGGAGTGTGTATTTTGTCTCGGTTCGAAGGACCCACAACCTGCGTGAAGCATCACTCGTGGTTCGTATAAAAGAGAACTTAGAAGCACAGTCAATGAGGCCAGTTTGTATGATTGCGAAATGTGTTTGATGGGAAAGAAAACCACTGTGAACGTACTCGCGCATGTGTTGTCGACCACGCTTCAGATTTCAGCGCAACTGACGTTCATGGAATGCCTCCCGTTTTTTAGAACAAAGAAATCATAATCCTGAAACTCTATGGCACTTACGAGATGTTGTGCTTATGATGATGCAACTGGTTGTCATTTAGTATCAAATCGTTGGAGTTCACTAAGCAATATGTAAGTTATGAAGTACATTCAACAAAAGGGTTCTTCTTTTCTTGTGGACTTAGAGAACATATACACACATAATGGCTATAAAGGCAATGTAAATACCCATTGATGAGTGCATTACGTTCCTATATGAAATTAATGCCTAGAGGGAGTTGGTGGGGAATATCACATGAACTTCTTAAGGAGGTGGGGACATATGGGTGACACAAAAAGACAAGGGTGAAAAGTAAAGTATCACCATGTTTCAAAAATTAAAAACGAGCTTAAGAACTTATAGGTGGTGGAGTTGAGAATTCAAACAACTTCATCAAAACATCATCCATGATTTCCATGAATATACCTTTTGTTGCTTACAACACTTGCCTACTTTTTTAAATCTTACATTATGCCAATACAACAAAACTTTTGTTGTTTACAACACTTGCCTACCCTTTATACTCTTACATTGTGCAATCATCAATGGCATTCTATTGCTCCTATACATATCACATTACAAGGGATTGCTACATCATTCACATAAAGTAGTGGAGACTAGGCATCTTCTCAAGTTCTTACTTGGTGAGAGACCATTACAATCTAGGATTTTTAGAGGAATTGTTAGGTAAGAAATACTTCATTCAATTTGAGTTGAAACTAATATTGATGGTTATTATAGCAAATTAAATATAACATTTGGTACAATATCCTTGACTTTCAATTTTAAACTAACCAAACACGAGCAAGATGAAAACATGATGTGACTATCACACAGCCTTCTTAGAGGTCACATTCACAACAATATAAGTAGGGAAAAAATTTGCTACTCCTCAAGAACAACTAGAACAAAAAATGCATGGGATTATCTATTTCTAGAAAATTATGTTAAATTATAGAATTTGGTTTAAAATTTGAATTATCAGAGGAGGTCGCATGTGCAAGATACATGATCAGAGCTAGAACATGCACAAAGTAAGAAAGCATGAGCGCATATATGTACCACAACACATAAATCTTATGGGAGAAGGTGATTTGAATGATCATGATAGGAGTGAGCTATCTTTTAGATCCAATGAAGATATTTAAAATTGTCTCTAAAAGCCTATGAAAGGATACAATCCAAGATAAAGACATTGGAAGCAATAAGAGGACTTGAGGGTCATCGGAATAAGGAAAAATATGTAGCCAATAGCTCAGTAAATGGGAAGGTAAAGCTTCCAATTTTGCACAATGGATCTTTAGTTATGTCAAATGCATGATTACGACCATGAAAATCCCAACATGATACATACATTCACCATGAATACTAATTGTGGAGAATCCTATCGATAACATTACAAAATTTACTGTGTTGAAACGATTACTAATAGTGTTTGGAGATGATGTTCACTCATGAGTTACCATCTATTATGACTTCTTGAGTTTTATTCTTTTTTATTTTAAAATTGATAATGGGAATTGTCTCATCAACATTAATGTGTCTATTAGATGAAATGGCAATCAATGAGTCCACTATTCTTGTGGCTAGTGTGGCAATTTCTACAAATTGATTGGCAAAGAATGTGCAATAGTAGCATGTTAAAGTAGTTGCTCAATAATAATCCCTTAGGTCTAAATATGTCTAATGCCTTGATGGCATCATCTTTGCTTGGCTTTCTTCCTGGTTGTTATCATTTGCTCTGTGATGAAGTTGAATTGGGGTTTTCTTGCTTGGTTCTTCAATTAGGTTGCCTTGCATGCTTTTCCCAATCAGTGGGTTATGGACTTTTCCTTTCAATCCTCTAAGTATTTTTTGGAGCTGCACTCTGGTTTCACTTAAGCAATGTTAACTAGAGCTTTACCCTTCAAACCTCTAATGACTTGGGATACTACTTCAATTTTCTCCTTCTAGCCATTTCTTGGTCTTGAGGCTATGCCCTTGGTTGCTTGGTGATCATCCCTTTACATGAACTTGTGTTAGAGATTATTTGATCAGCTCTATCAACACTACTCGGCATTCTACATCTAGGTGGGATCCAACATCTTCAATGGGATGTGTGCTTGTTAGTAGCTATGTTTTTATGAGCTTATAGTGAGGGAGGATATCAAGTTTGTTGGTGAGAGGCTGCATACTGAAAAACAACAAGTCTTGGATGGACTCAATGTGCTCTTGCTTCAAGATACCAAGCTTGGTGTGGACATCTTCATTCACCTCTCGGTGTAACCACCAAAAGGTATGCATCCTTTACTACAAGGCATAGGCCCTTTTCCGACGAAAATACCAATGCTTTTTACATTAAAATTTTTTTTTACAAGTGCAAACGTCGTTATTGACGTCGTTAAAAGCGTCGAAAAAGAACGGTCGCTATAAAGCGTCGCTATATAGCGACGCTGATAAACGTCGCTATATAGCAACACTAATAATCGTTGCTATATAGTGACACTGGTAAACGTCGCTATATAGCGACGATTAATAGAACTAAAAAAAAAGCATTAGTGGGGCTAAACAGGGCCATAGTAAGCCCTGTTTTGCCCCACTAATGCTTTTTTTTTTGGTAATTACAAAAAAAAGTTTTTTATTACAAAATTTCCCTTGCGAAAAGGGTGATACAAAATTGCTCAAATGAAATGATACGAGCAACAAAAGCATATACATGTCGAACATATATAACATTATTTGTTACAAAATTACCCTTTCGAAAAGGGTGATACAAAATTGCTCAAACGAGTGGATAGACAAAATGACATATATTGCGCAGTATATGCAAAAACTGCTACTGCTACTGCTACTACTACTACTACTACTATTACTACTACTACTCATTCGAATCGTCCTCATTGTCCTCGTCTTGTTGGCCTGATCCTTGGTCCTCGTGAGCTGTGCCTTCTCCCTGATCCTCGTCACGTGCATCTGATCCCTGGTCCTGGTGATCGCTCGCCTCTGGTGATGGGACGCTCGAGCTTTGACCCTAAGAGTAAACCATATAAATTGAAAATTAGATTGGAACATAAGGAATAAAAAAATTTAAAAAGTGAGATTACAAGTAGGAGTAGACTTATACCGTGCGAGTAGCCACCTCAGCCCAATCGACCGTCGCTCCCATTGCCTCTTGCTCAATAAACCACGGCTTTGTTCCTATGCAAAATGCACGTCGCGTCTCTGCATCTGTAAGAAGACGACCCATCGCAGCTTGCTATGGATCCAATTTACGAGAGTTAGAGTTAGATAAAGTGCATGTAATATGTAGTAAAACAAATAGAACAATACATTAAATGAGAAGAAGTAGACTTACCACAGTTGCCTCGAACGCCAACCATCTGCCTGCACCAAAGTGCGAAGTACCTACGATGTCTAGCCGTCTCTTCGCAACCCTCCTTTGACCCTTGAACATTTCGTGATGGTCCCTATTCTGCTTCTTGAAGAACATCTAATCAGCTTTGTCTGCCTAGCTGGGTTTAGCCATCCCCTTTGTGATGGAAGTACGTAAGGTTGATTTACGATGCTTCAAGACCAAACCCATGCGCTCTCGCATATAATTCTCATTAAACTCCCAATTTGGTGGGTTAGGGTATTTTTGTTTTAATTCATCGATGACCGCCTACTTCTTTTGGTCATCTTGATACCGCCAATTAGTAGCAATGCCGCCCTTGAAGTGATGGCTCATCAACTCTCTCATGGTGGCCATCACTGCTTTGCCCTTTCTATCTTCTATTATCTCTCCGGCAGCCGTGATTTGATAGGAGAGATCCTCGACTGAGTAAGGAGGACTGATGGTTATTGGTAGAGTCAGAAGGAGTGGAAGCTGTGAGAGCGCTTCCGGAGCGAGGAGTAGCAGTGGGAGTAGGAGAGGACAAGGGACCTGACTGATACTATGTCTCTGGACCAAGTGGAGGCCTGTAGGGATGTGAGTGTGCTGACTCGTCTATATCTCCCGAGTCAGCACAACATAAGCGGCCTCTCCTACTCTTCCTTCCCTTACGAGAGGCACACGTAGGTGATGACCCCTCGGTCGAAGGAGCACGAGGGGACGGCTAGGCAGTAGGTCCAACCGTCGGTGTAGGGGAGGGAATTGCTGAGGTCCTCTGAGATAGTAGAGAGAAGAATCTCGCTGCCTCCTCATCAGTCATCTGCGCTACAAACTTGTCGGGACTCTCGACAAAGCCATGCACGGCTAGCAAAGGAGTCCCCCGAGGGGTAGTCGTAGTGCTACGTCCGAGAGGAGTTGGACCAGGGGTAGTCGTAGTGCTAGGTCCGAGAGGAGTCAGACCAGGGATAGTCCCCTCAGGTGTCGCCTGAGAGGAATCAAAGTCCTCTGGAGCATATAGATCGTGATGTCTCCTCCTGCGAGGCTGTCTGTACTCGTCGGACGTGCAACATGATCCCATGTCTAACATAGACACAAACATGAAAATAAAAAACCAAAAACAAACATAAGCATAGGCATAGGCATAGGCATAGGTAAAGGAAAAGAGGAAGAAGAGGGAAAGGAAAAGAGATTGGAAGAGGGGAAAGAGAGAAGAAGAGGGAAAGAAAAGAGGAAGAAGAGGAAAAGAGGAAGAAGAGGGAAAGGAAAAGAGATTGGAAGAGGGGAAAGAGAGAAGAAGAGGAAAAGAGGAAGAAGAGGGAAAAGAAGAGGGAAAGAAGAGGAAGAAGAGGGAAAAGAGGAGGAAAAGAAAAAGAGGAAGAAGAGGGAAAGGAAAAGAGATTGGAAGAGGGGAAAGAGAGAAGAAGAGGGAAAGGAAAGAGGGAAAGAAGAGAGAAGAAGAGGGAAAGAAGAGGGAAAGAGAGAAAAAGAGACATATGCTCATGCATAAGCATAAGCATAAGCATAAGCATGAGCATATGTCTCCTTCTCTTATGCTTATGCTCATGCATATGTCTCCTCTTATGCATAAGCATAAGCATAAGAGCATAAGAGCATGAGCATAAAAGAGGGGAAAGAGGGATGAAGAGGGAAAGGAAAAGAGGGAGGAAAAGAGGAAGAAGAGGGAAAGGAAAAGAGATTGGAGGAGGGGAAAGAGAGAAGAAGAGGGAAAGGAAAGAGGGAAAGAAGAGAGAAGAAGAGGGAAAGAAGAGGGAAAGAAGAGGGAAAGAAGAGGGAAAAGAGAAAGAAGAGGAAAAGAGGAAGAAGAGGGAAAGGAAAAGAGATTGGAAGAGGGGAAAGAGAGAAGAAGAGGGAAAGAAGAGGAAGAAGAGAGAAAAGAGGAAGAAGAGGAAAAGAGGAGGGAAAGGAAAGAGAGAAAAAAGAGACATATGCTCATGCATAAGCATAAGCATAAGCATGAGCATATGTCTCCTTCTCTTATGCTTATGCTCATGCATAAGCATAAGCATGAGCATATGTCTCATTCTCTTATGAGACATATGCTCATGCTTATGCTTAGGCATGAGCATAAGAGCATGAGCATGAAAGAGGGAAAAGAGGGGGAAAAAGAGGGGAAGAGAGAAGAAGAGGGAAAGGAAAGAGGGAAAAAGAGACATATGCTCATGCTTATGCATGAGCATATGTCTCCTTCTCTTATGCTCATGGATAAGCATAAGCATGAGCATATGTCTCCTTCTCTTATGCTTATGCTTATGCATAAGACTCCTCTTATGCATAAGCATAAGCATAAGAGAAGGAGACATATGCTCATGCTTATGCTCCTCTTATGCATAAGCATAAGCATAAGCATAAGAGAAGGAGACATATGCTCATGCTTATGCTTATGCATGAGCATAAGAGCATGAGCATGAAAGAGGGAAAAGAGGGGGGAAAAGAGGAGAAGAGAGAAGAAGAGGGAAAGGAAAGAGAGATTGGAAAAGGGGAAAGAGGGAAAGAAAGAGAGAAGAGGGAAAGGAAAGAGGGAAAAAGAGACATATGCTCATGCTTATGCATGAGCATATGTCTCCTTCTCTTATGCTCATGCATAAGCATAAGCATGAGCATATGTCTCCTTCTCTTATGCTTATGCATAAGACTCCTCTTATGCATAAGAGCATGAGCATGAAAGAGGGAAAAGAGGGGGGGAAAGAGGAGAAGTGAGAAGAAGAGGGAAAGGAAAGAGAGATTGGAAAAGGGGAAAGAGGGAAAGAAAGAGAGAAGAAGAGGGAAAGGAAAGAGGGAAAAAGAGGGGAAAAGAGATTGAAAGATTGAAGGAGAAGGAGAAGGAATGGAGGGAAAGAAGAGGAGAGAAGAGGGAAAGAAGAGGGAAGAGAGGGGAAGAGAGGGATCCTACACCCATCACTGCAGCTAGCACGTAGCTGCAGGCCAATGCAAATAACAAAAATAACAAATGGAAAAAAGAGGAAGCACTTACCTGGAATAGTACGTCCCACTCGGTGTTTTGTGGACTAGCCCTACAAAAGAGAGGAAACATACCATTTTTCAAATAAGATGTTAGAGGAAGGAGAAGATTACAGAAGCAACTTCTCAAAGAGATTGCATTGAGGAGACAAGGAGAAAGAGAAAGAAGAGAAATACAAAAAAGACTAGAAGAGGTGAGTCTTCTTTCTTTCTTAAAATCTCGTTTTTGTTTCAATCCTTTGAAATCAAGCATGAAAACTAGTACACAGCTTTAGCAATACAAGGAGAAGCACTCACAAAATGAAATCTCACAAAAAACCTACCTACATTGCTCAAAGAGACTCACCTTCTTGAAAAACTTCTTTTCAAGAAACCAAAGAGGGAGAAGGGTAGAGAGGGAGCACAAGTGTTAGGAGAGGGGTGAGTAGTGGTGAGGAGTGGAGAATAGAGTGGGAGGTCGTTGGAAATAGGTAGGAGGAGAGATTGCTTTGCTTACAATAGAGATTAGAGATTGCTAAAGAAAGCGCCGCACGTCGCATCGAGTTTCGGGTTTTAACCCACAGCGTCGCTATATAGCGATGCGTCTATATATAGCGACAAAACAGAGCAAATCGTCGCTATATAGCGACAGAACAAGTCAAAACGTCGCTATATAGCGACGCTTCAGGACACTTTGTGTTTAAAGTTAAAAAAGAAGCTCATAGATGCTATTTTATAACTGTTAATATATTTCCTTGCAACTTATGTTGTGATTTGATAAGTGTAGATGGAAGGGACGAGTGGAAGCTCATCCGATGATGCGCTAACACCCGGGAGCACAAAGTGGCTTACGGAGAGGTTATATTGTCATTGCACTCATTGCAAGCGAGAAGCACGACATCAACATCATATTATCATGCACCACTTGCGGATGTATGGGGAGGAGCCCGCTGAACCAGTACCCACCGTTGGTGTTGCACGTGTTGATGGATTATCGGTAAGTCAAAGCTATTTAAGTTCGTGGTTAATATTGGATACCAGGAAATACAAGATCTTATATTTACACGAAATCTTAAAACAGGATGAGGAGGCTGACGAGGGTACGCATATACCTTCACACTTTGAGCAAGACTATAGTCTCCTGGATGATGACGAGGGTATGGTCGACATGATGGATTCTATTTTTAGGGGCACTACATCCCATGTACACGTGATGTCAGAGTTTGAGGTCAAAATGCGAGAGTTGCATTCAACACAATTGTACGAGGGTGCTAGGATGTCTAAACTACGTGCTTGTCTCTCAATCTTGAATCTGCAAGTAAAGTATGGGTGGTCGGATACAAGTGTCTCGACCTTAATGAGGTTAGCTCTTGCATTAATTTGACTCATTATTTGAGAATCATCATGTATGGATTAGTGTACTGAATCATCATTATTCGAAGCCTATGTATGTTTGAATTGTGATAGGTTGCTCTAGAAGATGTTGCTTGCACCAAATACCATGCCCGCATTAAGAGATGAAGCGAAAAAGATGCTAACAACGGTGGGTATGGATTATGATACCATCCATGCTTGTCGTAATGATTGTATTCTCTTTCGTCGTGAGCATGGAGATTTGGCTAGTTGTCTGAAGTGTGGGGAACAATGATATAGAGATGACTTGCAGGGTGAGCAGATACCAGTAAAGGTCTTGAGACACTTTCCCATCATTGCAAGAATAGAGCACATGTTCCAAAGCAAATCCATAGCGGAGTTGATGACATGGCATGCATCTCATCGGTCCACTGATGACACATTGAGGATTCCCACAGGTTGTGCAGCTTGGAAGCACATAGACAATCAGTGGCCGGACTTTGCGAGGGAGCCACACAACTTACATCTTGGGCTCGCCATGGACGGCGTGAATCCTTTCAGATTACGCTCGACATCTTGGTCGACATGGCCCATAGTCGTGGTGAATTACAATATCCCACCATGGCTAACAATAAAAAAGGGACACCTCATGCTTGCACTACTTGTGCCAGGGAAGTACAAGGCAAAAAATATGGACGTGTACATGGCACCTTTGATAGAGGAGTTACAGATATTATGGAGAGGAGTGCGGGTCTTTGATATTTCCAGAGCTCCTAGACATACCAATGATATTTTGGTCAGGGGTGTCTTGATGTGGACCATGCATGACTACCCAGGATATGGAGAGTGTGCAGGTATGTGGTTGTGTCTCTACAAGTATAATATAGGATTATGCTTTTATGACTCTCTTTCGCACGCATGTCTTATACTAACACATTCATGCACGCGTGCAGGATGTTACAAGTGGGTACCATGCTTGTCCTATTTGTGGACCGGGTTTGAAATCGCTTGCACGATACTCCAAACATATGAGAAAAAATGTTTATGAAGGTCATGCTCGATACCTTCCGCTGGACCATCTCGCACGTGGAGGTCAACTTGATCCACCACCATCATATTTGAAGGCAAGTGACTGGATTCAAGCTTGGAGGGCGAATGGAGAGGAATGTCCTCCTGGTATGAAGAGGCTATCGATCTTTCATGAGCTTTCTTATTAGGGTCAGTTACAAATCAATCATCTCTTGGATCCCATGCATATCTTCAAGAATGTGGGGGCTACTATTTGGGCACACTTGGTTGGTTCCAAAGACTCGAGAGGAGTGCAAGAAGACTTGCGTGCTATGAATAGGATGTCTTGTGTGTGGCCCCAAGTGCATGCTTCGGGAAAAGTTGTCCTCCCAAAAGCAACGTGGATCCTCTCTACGAGGGAGGAGGCAGCGGCCTCTTTTCAAACACTGACAAGGTACATGCGTTGCTTAAAAGGAGCATTTTCAAAGGACAATAAGCTTAGTGGGCTCAAGTCCCATGATTGGCACAAGGTCTTACAGGTATTCTAAGCTGTAGAATTAGTGTACCGATAATCGTGATGCATTAGCATAATTATGATTATGTTATATTGTTGACATGACTTCTTTGTTGCTTTGATAGTTCATCCTCCCAATTACAATAAAAGGGTGCTTACAAGAAGATGTTAGAAATGCTATATTCAAGATCTGTGGTATTGTGAGGTATGCTTACTATCAAATTGCATTGATTGCATTTTCTTCAATTTAAGCTAATTAATCTGTAGACTGATTATGAAAATATCTTACATGGACATGTGAAATAGGTGGATATCTCAAAAAGAGATCTCCATATTGAGCATCGAGAAGGCTAGGGTGGAATCCATCGAAGCCGTATGCTTGTTTGAGAAGCACTTTCCCTCGAGCATTATGACAACTCAAGTCCACTTGCTTGTGCACATAGTTGATGAGGTGGCTATTGCAGGTACCGTTCATAGTCGATGGATGTTTTTTCTCGAGCGGTTTATGAAAACTTTGAAGGGATTTGTAAGACAAAGAGCAAGACTAGAAGCAAGCATGGTAGAGGGATGGCTTGTGCAAGAGTCATTAGTATATATCACGGAGTTTCTTGCATCCACAGATCCTGATATGCTGCAAGCTTGGCATAACAAGGATGATGATCGCATCGTTGGCGAGGTTCCCAAAGGAAAAGGGATTGAAAGAGAGATGAGCGAAGAGCAAATGGAGAAATTTAATAAGTTTTGTATCCTCAATAGCCCTCAGATGCAGAAGTGGATTGAGAGATATGAAGTGGCCAAAGCAGAAAGAATAAATGCAAGGACGAGATTCAGAGTAATGTACAGGCGATCGCAACCATATCCATGGGATCTGGCTCTTCTCCCCACTCACATGTCACTTGATTGGCTACAACTAGCTCTATGTAAAGCCGAATGTGATGGAGAGACAATAAACGAGCACGAGCGAGAGTTATCATCTGGATGTATGATGCATGTAAGTTTCTTATCTCTTGACGTAATTAAGTAATTATTTGTGGCAATATACGCTATAAAATAGATGCATCTTCATTGTTTTAATGATGCTCTTTTATAGTACAAAAAGTACAGTGCATTATGGTCATATGGATGACATTTTCGTGTGGAACACATCGATTCAAAGAGAGTCACATATGATTGTGGAGTCATGGCTAACTTCACACAAGATAGCCGAGCAAGTGCTTCGGATACCAATCTTCTCTCCTCATAGTTGGATTATTGTGGAACCATACGCGAAATCTATGAAGTTGATTTCAGACAATTTAGTATTTTCATTCTTGATGTAAAATGGTTTAGAACTATTTACAACGGTCCCTATGCGATAGTGAGAAAAGATAGTAGCGGTTTCTTTGCAATAGACTCCACCAAACATTGGACCGATGAAAGTGATACTTTTGTTCTTCTCGAGCACTATGAGCAGGTGCATACTAATGATTTAATTAATCGAAGCTTTTGTTTTTAAAGATCCATTGATACATGTACTTGAGCATAATTTCATATATATAATTGACGACATTTGGCACCCATCTTCAATATACGTGGCTTTTCATTCGGATCGTTCTGATCCAAGATGGTGGTACGTGATCCAAGTTGCACCACGAAGTAAGCAAATTTTTAAAGATAGAGATGTGGATATGGAGATGCCACTACCAATGCCGGATCCAATTGATCCCAATGAATTAGCGAAGAAGATGAAGATCACAATATGAGCCAAGAGGAAGATGCACATAATGACATCGCACGGGAGGAAGATGGAGATCATGATATTGAGGAAGAAGACAACGATCATCAAGAATCACCACACTTTATTAAATAAGATTATCAAGTACTTTTAGGTGAATGTACGATGCTAGAGTACGATGATGATATAGGAGATCAACTCGGTATAGAGATAGAGATAGACTTGTTTGGCGCCTTAGACTTGGCTCAAGATGAAATAGTTGATGTAAATGCCCTTCATTGATTTTTTTCATCTCAAACTTGGACATGAATATATGAGCTTCAAAGGCTTGATGTACATGCTCTCATATTTTTATTCTCTCAAAAGATCAAACATGTATGAAAATTTAAAAAAATTTATCATTGGAAAAAATTTAAGGCCTATATGAGTAAAAAACCTCTCTGGAAAACATCGCTATAAAATAGTATCTCAGTGTCGCTATATAGCGACACTTAAAAGTCGCTATATAGCGACTTTTGTAATAGTCGCTATATAGCGACGTTTGCCTAAAGTCGCTATATAGCGACGCTTTACGGGATGCGCTTTTCATACCGACCATTAGCACCCCGCGTGCACTAAACATCGGTACTTAAACGTCGCAATAGGATCCGTGTGTAGTAGTGCTTCATGTGTTCCCAATATCAAAATACCCTATTGGGAATTGGTTAATTGAACATTGAGCCACCTTTCTTAAAGTGCATTAAAAGTAAGTAATCTTCAACATTGTTGCACTTATTGATCTTGCACACTCAACAACTCTAGAGATGACAATAGGTGAGATATAGGCATCCTCATCCTTAGGCCCTTATAAATTCTAGAGCTTCACCTTGATTCTTAATGGAACACCATTCTCTTACTTGTATTGCTTGTTGTTGTAGGCTAACTTTGCTCATTTAAGCTTATCGGTCTTTTATTGATGCATCATGACATGTGGCTTGAGGCATTCTTGGTCTAACCACTTGATTCCTCAAAACACCTATGTACCCAAAGATCTCTCAAAAAAACTCTCTACCATGGATCCTTACGCTTCTCTAACTTGCAATGATTTTCTTATTGGGCTCCTTTCCCTCGTAGTATGGTGAACTCTATTTCATTGTCAAATTTGCTTGGTTGTTTGTAGATCTCTCCTACATCAAGTTCTTGGACAACTTGGTCCTCTACGGTTTGCTCATCCATGCTCAAAGATCTTGATAGGGATCTTGTATACCTCTGGACCCCCTTATCTCTCTCATTTGGCATTTTCCTTTGTGATGATTATATTCTCAGGAGTGACCTAGCACTCCTCCATCTAAGCTCTAGTAAATACATAGTTTATGAGAAGATGCACATCATGGTCCATGATTGGTATGAATTGTTTGAAGTAGGACATGACTCTTGATAGCATGCTAGCTTGTACTTGGAGAACATGGCCAACCTTTTGTACACACGCTCACCCCTCTTCTAGTATCCCATCATGATAACCAAATGTAGATGGTTATTTTCTCTCATTCTCTCTCTCTCTCTCTCTCTCTCTCTCTCTCTCTCTCTCTCTTTTAGGTACATGCATTATCATGTTCACATGTAGCCTACAACGCCTATGCTACTTGACTATGAGACAAAGTGTGTGTGCACATGGGAATAATCATGCATTAAGTTATAATGGGGGATGTCTTTTGGCAAGCATATTTTGGCGAGCTTGCCCAAAAATGGCGAGCGTACTCTCTCTCTTCTCTCTTTGAATTCCTGCTTTCCTCTCTCTAATGCACATGTGCTCTCTCTTCTTCTCAACTCCCTCTATCCACTCGTCCCCCTTTCACCCCCGCCCTCTCTCTGTCTCTCTCTCCCTCTCCCTCTCTCTCTATCTCTCTCTCTCTGCCCCTCTCCCTCTCCCTCTCCCTCTCCCTCTCCCTCCCTCTCCCTTTCCCTCTCTCTCTCTCTCTCTCTCTCTCTCTTTGAATGTTTGTTTCCCTAGCTTTCATCTCACATGTACTCTCTCTTCTTCCCAACCCTCTTTATCTCCTCGTTCCCTTTCACACCCTCACTCTCCACTCTCTCTCTCTCTCTCTCTCTCTCTCTCTCTCTCTCTCTCTCTTCACATCCTCTCCCTCCCTCCATGAGTCTATCCCTCCACACACCTCTCTCTCTCCTCTCTTTGAATATCTATTTTCCTTGCTCTCATCTCTCTCTCTCTCTCTCTCTCTCTCTCTCTCTCTCTGTGTGTGTCCCCCCCCCCAAATCTCCCCTCCTAATCCCCCTCTCGAGTCTCCCCTCCTACCCCCCCCACCTCTCTGTCTCTCTCCTCCCCCCTCCCTCCCTGTCTTCCTCCCCCCCCCCCTCTCTCTCTCTCTCTCTCTCTCTCACTCACTCACACACACACACATTAGTCCCATAAGCTTTAGTGTGGCCCTAGTGGACTTGGATATATTGTTTTGATTTCCCCTCTCTCTCTCATCCCTCCCAAGACCTTTTGGGGGAACAGAGGTATGCATGGCTAGGAGATGGGGAAATCTCAACAATGTCCTTGGGACATATGGTAGCCATGTAGGTTGCCAACAAGCATGACTATAAGTTTGATCCTGAAAATTAAAAGCAATTCAAGTAAGTTTTCCTTCTTAAAAATTTTCACCAACAACCAAAAAAACCACACCCACAAAAAGTTAATTTATACTAGTTTAAAAACTACCATGTGGCATTTCAATCGTCAAAATGCCATGTGGCAAGTTCTTTTTAGATGTCAAGTTGTTTCCAGCTGTCAAAGTGATGAGATAGATAGATAGATAAATAGAGAGAGAGAGAGAGAGAGAGAGAGATAGGATGATAGGAAGGAAGATGTGGGAAGAGAAAGCAAGAGCAGGGAGAAAAAGAGTTGTGAAGGGTAGGGGAGAGAGAGAGAGAGAGAGAGAGAGAGAGCATGTGTATGCATGTACACACCCACACACCCACATGTGTGTGCACGTACACATACAGACACACAACCACACCCACACACACATATGCATACACACAGACACACACACCTCTTTTAAATGCTCTTGCATCATCATTCCCATACATGTGTCTGAAACTTTGTAGCTTGAAGTAGACCTTTAATTTGTTTCCAAATCTCAAATTTGAGCATGGAAGCAGAAAGATCTTGAAATTTCAAGTAATTTTCCTTTTTGGACCACCTCAATCCGAGCTATGCATCAAAAGTTATGACCCTTCAAAGTTTTGGCTATGTATATGTGGAAAGGGCAAAAAACAAAAAGAGGTCACGTGGCATTTCAGCTGCCGAAATGCCACGTGGCCTCTTTTTCCCCCCCCCCCCTTTCAACACACACATAGCCAAAACTTCGAACGGTCATAACTTTTGATGCATAGCTCAAATTGAAGCGGTCCAAAAAGGAAACTTACTCGAAATTTCAAGATCTTTCTACTTGTGCATTAAGATTTGAGATTTGGAAAACAAAAAGGGGGTCCTTTTTAACTATTGTTGGACACACACGTGACTGAAAATTAACACCAAGTAGAGGGGGTTCCCAATCCCACTTCCTTCTAGCCATGCTGCCTCTCTCAATCTCGAAAAAGACTAGTGAGATTATGAGAGATTCTCCACAAGTACTTTAAACTGTACCCATGCTTATGGGATTTCTATTTCCTTCATCCATGTGTCATACAGTTCCTGCTTAAGGAATTATTCCTTCAAATAAGTGCCTTATCTTATTAGCCACACATATATCTCCTTATGCCTTGTGAAAGGGTTTGTGCCACACAACCCATATTCCAACCCCCCCCCCCCTTTATGGGCCAAACACACGAAACAACATCCTGGCCATAAAATACAGGATCTTCGCACCACAAACTCGAATCTCCACAAAGATGAACCCATCACATGGATACAAGAGTCGAGCAACAAATCTATCCACTCTTGCCAACACACGTGGAATGCATAGTCCATCAATCTTGTGTCAGCCACCTTAAAAATTATGCCAATCCATGCTGCCTAAAACCGCATTTCTAGTGCCAACAAAATCAGCCAATAAGCTTGCCGTGAGCAAACACATCTACTTGCAAACATATCTACTTTGTGTTTTTAAGAGTGACCATGGGTCTCCATCAAAATGAGCACACGCTCATCCATCAACCTATGCTCTGAATGATAGAGGTGGCTATGGTGCTATCTCATGAGCGGACATACCCACCATGACTATGTGTGAATGATAATAGAAAACCACAATGTAATTCGAGGAGAGTTTTTGGGATGTGAAGTTGTGACTTTCGTATCTATGCAAAACTCCATAGTCTAATATCTTAAGAAATGCAAGCTCTCTTAAGTTTCAATTTTTAGTCTATTCTGCAATCGTTCAAGTATGAAGGCTTTTTTTTCAACTTAAGTGGAAAAAATATTTTGGAGTGGTTTATTTTCAAGATATGGACAATATTCATGCCAATCCTTAAATGTGAAGGTGAGGCTTAATATAATCATGTGTTTGGAAGAGAGGGCAAAGATATGGGGAGAGACTAAGATAATATCACAGTGCAATAACATGGACAAAGAAGACTAATAATTTCTTTCTATGGGATGTGATATATATATATGTATATATATATATATATACATGTATATATATATATATGTATATATGTATATATATATATATGTATATATATATATATATATGTATGTATATATATATATATATATATGTATATATATATATATGTGTGTGTGTGTATATATATATATATATATGTGTGTGTATATATATATATATATATATATATATGTATATATATATATATATATACATATATATATATATGTATATATATATATATATATATATATATATAGAGAGAGAGAGAGAGAGAGAGAGAGAGAGAGTAATAACAATTACAAGAAGAAATTTTTTATTTCAATGGGAATGTGACAAAGGGATAGAGAGAGAGAGAGAGAGAGAGAGAGAGCATGGAGGAAAGGAGATGGGGAAGAAAGAAAATAGAGGAGGTGGAAAAATAGGGGAGTGCATGAGGGGAGAGGAAACAAGGGAGAGGAGAGAGAGTAAGCTCGCCATTTTTGTACACGCTCACCAAAAGAACGCACCCATCATCATTTAGCTTGTGGTATTGGAGGAAAGTAAGTATGTGAAGAAATAGTTTGTAAGATTCCACGCTTGACTACCTCATGTGTAATTACTAGATATGAGATGTTGGAACTCCATTGTATTAGGGGGTGAAGTAAGCCTATAATTGGGTTACAAATAGACAATGCATACGTGAGAGTATAGCATCATGTATAACTTAGTGTGTGTATATGAGCATTAGAGTTCTCGAAACTAGAACCTCTAAGCTAGACTAATCCCTATCTAAATATTAAAATTTTATCACGTGGTTCTAGCATCCATCATAATTATCCCCCACATTGGTGAGTGTGCCTTTGCCTATATAGATGCAAGACTTGGACTTCAAATCCCCATTCCCAAGCTTGACTATTTGCAAGATCCCTATTTTAGGGTTTTAGTATGAAAACTATTACATGTGCACATCACTCCCAAATGCAAGCATGTGGATTTTGTGGTTCCATTAGTCTCTTGCCTCACATTTATCCCAAATGAGTCTAGAACAAGTGGATGATTTAATTACTCATCCTACACTCGAGCAAGATCATCCAACATAATCTAGCTTTGCTCAGAGGTTTGTCTCACATGCCATTTTTTTCTCCCAAAGGTTTTTAAAGTACATTTTAATTCAAAATTTATGTTAATTTTTTTTAAATGTTATTAAAGATGTACAAAATGCCAAAATTGCATCGATTGCAAGAAATTAGTTGAACAGTCATACACCTTGCATCAATTTTGAAGGAAACCAATTGACTAGCCATACACCTTGCAGTATCTTGAAAAGTTGTGTGGCATTCATAGAATATACCGCATGGTGTTCTCAAGATACCACAAGGCAATTTGGATATTATACCACATATTATCTTAAGCTTATTTATCATGTACCTTGCACATCTAATGCATGTTTTCCATGCAATAGCTTTTGCAACATGGCATATCTCATGATTGACTACTTTTCCACATGGTAACCCAACTATACATTGCGGTAAATTTACACTAGATCTATGAAAGGACCCTTCACCCTCATTCACTACATTCAGTCCCTACTTCAGTGCATTCCATCTACCTCCCTTGTAGATGTGGTATTATACGTACCATAAAAGGTGTGGGATGGCATGTCACCTTTTTTCATGTGCCACGCTTTCTTGAGTAAGCATCTATCTACATTAAGCTCATTTGCAACATCAAGCTCTATTGACAGTATTTCATATGCACTAGTTTAGTCACCAGCAATATGTACATCTAAAACTTATTTTTGTTTCTCTATCTTTCCTCATCTTTAAAACACTAACAAAGTTCCAATTCTTTTATCATTACATTTCTATCATGTGTGAGCAATGTGAATAAACCTAAACATAAGTTATTGGATGGGATCTATATTGCATGTATACTATGATGTATCAACAAATGTTGCTTTCTAAACAAGTGTACCTGGTTGTAAATGCCACATGCAATGTCTATTTTATTTTGTATCATCATATATGATATAGCAATAAAAACGCATACACTCATATTAACACACATGTCAAGATTTCTAGCCCATATAGTGTGCAGATTGATACAAGCCAGCATACAACTAGCTAGACTATGAATGAGTTAATACAAGATGGCATATGTGAGCCTCGCACAAGTCTAATAATATCTCTTACATAATGAAAATATATGCTACCTACCTGTGAGTCGTTTTGCAAGTCACCATAAGGAGATCTGCCAACTGAAACATGAAAATTTTCTTTCTAAAAAGTACTAAATTTATTATATTATGAGAATTTTTATTTAAATTATTATTTAGAATTATTTTTAAGACTGTACATTAAACATTGAAAGATCAAAGTCTAACGATTTCAACTTATTAAACTAACTCTTTCTCTATCTATAAAACAATTTCATATGCTGCTATCAACTCTACAAATGAATTTTAAATAAAAATAATATGCAACTATCAACTATAACCAAAATCAAAACACTACACTAACGAGAAACATTTGAATAAGGTACTTACAAATATGTGTGGGTTGATACAAGACAACAAAAGTAGGCTACAGAACTGATACATGATTCTTTTAAAAAGGATGGTATAAACTCACAAATCCAAATTGAGGCTTTCTTAATCCTTTTTGTGAAGAACACTAGTCTCAAAGAAAATGATATGACTACAATGACAAGAATGCATATAGTTAAAATATATGGCATAGTAATCTCAAAATACCATGTGGTATGTTAAACACCATTGGTATATGTAGGTTACCACACGATAGTCGATTAAATCTCAATTAGAGTTGGTTTTTATTGATTTTTTTCAAATTGATTTAGATCAATGATTTAAATTGACCTATTTAAATCTCTCACAAACCCCTATTTTCTCCATGGTCCTCTAGCTATTGATAGAGATCCAAATTTATTAATGAAGATATCTTCTCCTCCACGACATCTTGTTGCTCTAAAGGTGATGATGATATAATGGAGTCTATCCATGTGAGTCGAGGACTAGCTCCCAAGACACAACCTTCTAGTGGGGGAGCCACACCTCTCTTTGCTAGTGGACTAGCTATGATATTCCCTCAGATAGCAATAGTTATCCCATTGGACACCCCAAGACCATCTACTTCACTCTGCAAAACCCCTTCGATACCATTTTTGGCATCTTCTCCTATGGTTCTACCCTATTCCATGGATGACATGAGACACTCCATGTTTGTCATGTTTGAACATGAAATACCTAAGGATTGGCATTATCAACCCCTTGATAAGAAAGACTATTTCATTGATGCAATGTGTTAGCAGATTCCTAAGCACATGGGGTTTTGCAACAAGTGGATGCTTTGATACATGTGAGGAGTGATGGTTCACAACAAATAAAAAATTCAAGGTGCAATGAGAGTTTGTTTGCAAAGGCCCAATCTTGTAAGTCAACAGGATTGGAACAAGGAAAAAAGGAGTTTCAAGAGGATCTTGTCAAGTGAAACTAGCAAAAGGATGTATATTAAGAATCCAAAAGGATAAGACAAGATCATCTCACCTTGGAGCCAATGGCAAGGGTCACTTCATTGTATACTTCATAATTATAAGTATGAATATGCCTTTAAATATAACATCTATATCCCCGAGGTTAAAAGAACAAGGAAACTAAACATCCCTATTATACATGTCAATAAGAGGGCCTTTTACAAAGAAAAGGAATGATAATAGTTAAAGTAACTTTTCCATTTTAAGATTTGATGAGAGTGTATGGAGATGGTACATGGAAAAGAATCTCCTTAAACTTCCCTCCCTCCTTCATATACACTTATTCATGCATGGTTTTGCTATGTGCCAATGCAAATGACAACATACCCATTGTTGCCTTTGATCTCTACTATTACATCAGCCATAATCCTGGGAGTGTGGATATGGTGAAGTGGGAAACCAGAGGGCTTGATAGTGCAACGGTGGACACGTAAGATTAATGCTTAGCATTATAGAAGGATGCCAAGAGGGGTCAAAAGATTAAGGTCCTTTGAAAGGACACTTGGCATAAAAGGGGGTCCACATGTCATGCATTGGGTTCAGGGGAGATTTCTAGAGACAGGGCAAGATTATTCCTTGGCTTGTTTCATCTTGAGGTGCATGTTTAACAATTTCTTTCATCTAAATGCATGCATTCTTTTGTATCTATCTATTGATGTGCTTGTCCTACACTTGAGGGTTTCCCTTATACTACAAGGTCCCCTGTGATGTTCATTAAGAACACCCCTTTATGTATGGGGTGCCCCCTTGGTGGGTGTTCGGGGGCGGGAGCCCCCGAGGCGACGGTATAGGGAATATTCCTTGAATATTCCATGGACGACTAGTTGGTTCCACCGACTAGGTTGACTGGTCGACTCCACTGACTACGTTGATTCAACTACCGCCCTCATAGCTATAAAAAGGCGACCTCCCTAGTCCATTATATCAGATCAGATCAGTTCAGATCAGATCAGATCTTCTAGCTAGTAGCTCTTCACCTAGTATTTGTCTAGATCACCATCTAAGCTCCACGGTGCTCCTTTGAAAAAATAAAGCCCTCGATGGATTCCCTTATGTGATAAGGTCCCCTCTAATGTTCATGTTTGGATCTTAAGTAAACCCCTTGTATGTGGTGCTCATGTATGTGGTGTGCCCCTTCAAAAAATCAAGGTTTGTGGTATGTATGCACTTCAAAACCAACAATACACTCTTGCGTATGGTACATCCCTAGCTTAAAGAGCCCCCTTTCATCACGTGTGGATGGTTTAATTTTAGTTTTCCTTTTGTCTTGGTTCTCTTGAGATATCTAAGAGTTAGTGGAATCATGTTTCCCTTGGAATTATTAGGGTTATGACTCAAGTTGTAACTCGAAAGGGTAGTCACCTGCTAGTTCTAAATTTTGAAGGCAAAAATTCATAGTTCTTTCTATTGAGGCATTGCTTAGAGGATTGTAAGCATGAGAGTCAAGTCAGTGGCAAGATTGTGTTAATGATCGTAGGGAGTTTAACATCTTTGCCATTGGGGAAAACTTTTGGTGCATTCATTATATGCCACCTATTCCCTCCACTTTGAGATGAAACAAGGAGACTCATTGATAGTAGGGAAGAGAGGTTTGCCCTTTCCTTACATCATAGCATTTTATCTTGGCATTATGTCCTACACTTCGAAAAACAATACAAAAGTAGTGGCCTTTAATGGATGATATGTTAGTAAAGTGATGTCGCATCAAACACCGACCTTCCAAGAGCATTTGCATTAATTTGTTTCCTTACTCAACAAAAGAACAAGAGAATAAATCTATCTTTGTAATAAGAAAAGAGGTTTGTGGGATGTTGGTGTCAAGGAGAAAAGAAGTTCTTTCTTACTTGAGTTGTTGCTTTGTAATCTATTTCAATTTGACTAACGATAAAGCATTTAGAGTGAGGTTAGCATGAGGCAATTTCAGAATATTTCTTGATAGATTTAGTAAAATATTCAAAAGTATGATTTGCTATTTGAGCAACAATGTTCTCAATCTGAAGATGGTTCATTGATATAATAAAATTTCTATTGAGTGTTAAGGTTCCCACTCATTGTTCTTTTGGGAATGCTTGTCACGTTTTGATCAATGCATCACAAATGGTGTTGCATGAAATATGTGTGCATGCCCTGCCCCCTGCCACATGCGCGCGTGTGTGCACGCACGCATGCACACACACAGATAGACACGCACGTAGGTATCCATGTGGACATACATACATATGTGTGTGTGTGTGTGTGTGTGTCTATATATATATATATGTGTGTGTGTGTGTGTGTGTGTGTATATGTATGTATGTATGTATGTGTGTGTGTGTGTGTGTGTGTTTTATATATATATATATATATATGTAGAGAGAGAGAGAGAGAGAGAGAGAGAGAGAGAGAGAGAGAGAGAGAGAGAGAAAGAGAGAGAGAGAGAGAGAGAGAGAGACCACAATGCTTTGTTCACAATAATACTAAATCTGACCTACTCTAAGTATCGAAAACCTGCATATAAGTGACATTTAGGTAATAAAAATGCAATTACTAGTTTGGTGTTGTGAAAAAGTTCAAATGCTTTCCAGTTGAATATTTTTTAAAAATTATCTACGACAATGCAAAATAAACATAAGTTTGTTCGATTGACACGCCGTAATATATATAGTGAGATTTTGAATGCTTGTGAGTTGGCTTAGTTCTTTGGATTGCACATGGTGATAGATAAGGACATCTTCAGTCACAAGCATCATTGAATTTGGGTAATCGGTCTCTTTTGGTTGCACACATATAATTTTCTAGTTGTTGTGGCTAGAAAACAAAAGAATTACATGGGGAGGAGATAATTTCATAATGGCGCTACTTCTTTTAAAGGACAAGAATATTTGAAAATTTCCACGGATCGTATATTTTTTGATGTGATGTTTTGGAATGGAGTAGAGGACTCTTAGAGAATATTATTTTTCGAAAGGTAGGACGATATTGTTAATTGCTTAGCAAGTGGATGGGAGCATTTAAAAAAAAACAGAATGGATGGGAGGATTTTACAAGAATGTTGGTAAGTGAATTCATTTTTAAAAGGAGATTCACTCAAGGCCAAAAGGTAGAAACATATTTGAGGCTTGCTTGAAAAGAGCACTCCCTTTATTCCTCTACCAAAATTTTGAGCTCTTGAGGTATGAGAATTAAAGTGAACCTTCTCCAACGTGACAAGAACTTAAAAGGTGAGAGGTTTCTTTTGTAACATAGTATGCCTAGAATAACTTGCACAATTTAATTAACTCTCATGAGAAAACGTGCAAACGTTCTAGATGGATTCCACACATCTCCACACATCTCCCCTCTCTAGTTTTGCCCTTAGGAAAAGCGCCAATTGTTTGAGGATAGGCATCGTGTTACATCACATAGTGATCTTTAAAATAACTTTGTGGCTTTTCTTTTATCATGCCTTTTGTAGTGTAAAGAAATTCTTTAGAGCAATAATTTAATGAGAGAGGAGAATTACATTGAAAGGTACCAAAAAGTGTGGGGCCCATAGTGACAGGTAAGGGCTTGCAAGACTCACATGGGGTGCAAAAGGATTGATGGGTGGCATGATGTGTCGAGGGAGCAAGACATTCTTAAGATAACGAGGCAAATTTGCACCGATTGAAACTGAGAAAACCCGTGAAAGATTCGACCTAGTCCTTTCATTTCGTTGCGTAAAAACCGGCAAAAATCCATGTGTAACACTGTCTTGAGATGCCAAAACTCAAGACACCCCACAACTGGCAAAGGTTGGATTGGTAAGAAAGCGCTTTTGGAGCATTGGACTCGAGAGTCTAGGGAGCCCCAAATGCACATTGCCAGACGAGGGTGCCCAAAATGCACATTGCCAAATGCACATTGCCAGACAAGGGTCAGAGGCCTGCCACGTCATCGGGGAATAAAACGCCCTGCTCGTGATTGAGACTTTGGGACCGCGAAAATGCTTAGGTATGGCCACGTCATCGCTAGGTGGGCCAAGGACCCTGGCCACAAGTTGGTCGGCACAGTCAAATACAAAGTTACTGGGCAGAGTACGTGGACTACGGACGTGTAGACACGAGATGATGTTTCATTAACGACAGCAAGTTAGATACGCTAAAGGTGAATTTAGATACACTAAACGTGAATGTTAGATACGCTAAACGGCAATTATCCGATCTTACGAACGGGGTTTTTTGACCGTTTACTGCAGTTTAAAACAGTCTCACACGCCATAGCCAAATCGTCCAAGCTCGTGCTAGTCGTGACGTTCCTCCCATCACTCCATCATCTCCTTCGTCTCTTGCTCTCCCCCTCCCTCGCTGGATCTTCCTCTTGTCAGCAATAATATCCGTCTCCCTCCCTAGTTCGTTGACGGCTCTGCGCCAGAATCTTTCAGCGGGTAAGCTCGTTGACAATTGATCCACAGACGCAGGGCGAGAGAGAGAGAGAGAGAGAGAGAGAGGGGGAGCTGGCGCCCAGCCGAGAAGAGCTACATAGAGAGAGAGAGAGAGAGAGAGGTCATCTGATTCTTTTCAACGTCGGTAAAGCTGCAGCACCCCGCAGCACAGACACACCACACGCGCACTCAGGCTGTTAGCACACAGGAAGACTTTGAAGCGGCGGGATAAGTGTGGCTGCGGCAGCGAACGTCTGGGTCGGCGATGGGCGTGGAGAGAGGTAGACGGGGAGGAAAAAAAACTGGGAAGTCAGACAGGCAGGATTGATCCGTAAGCGTGTGCGTGTGTATGTGATATTGAGAGTGAGAGAGAGAGACTGTCACAGAGAGGTGTGTGGGATTTCCAAAGCGAGGTTGCTTATAGAAGGGCGATCCCCGGACGGCGGAGAGAGAGAGAGAGAGAGAGTGCTGCTGCTGCTTGGTTTCTCCGTTGAGAGAGTGTGTTTGGGTGTGCATATGCGACAGCGAGAGAGAAGACCTTTAGGAAGATTTGGAGATCACGCAGGCTCAAATTGCTCGCTTCGCTCGCTTGGTCGCTTGCTTCCCGTTGCCGTTGCCTCTCCTTCTGCTTCATGCGTCTTTAACCACCTCCCCCAACGCGTGCACAGCCCCGTATTGCTCGGAAACGTGAAATGATCCGCTCCCTAGGAAGTTGCCATCCAGCTCAAACACGCCCACTGGATTTGCACTAGCGCAGCTGGTTTGTACCCCCCCGACAGCTTCAGGATGCACCTCACTTCTCTTCTCTACGTCACCTCAGCCTTTGCCGTCCTTATTAAGTAGAAGCCTAGACCGCCTCGGCTCGCATCTGCTCCGCTTTCGATGTCTTCAATTGTATGGGGTTTACGGCATGCTTCAGAGTCGTAGCTGACTCAATTCTGCTTGAATATCCGTGCAGGAAGGGGCTTCTCCGTTCCTCGCTCTTGCGATTTTGGAGGGTCGCAGACTCGCAGCTTCTTCTGTGATTTCCGCCTGCTGTCGCATTAGACTTGAGGTTGCGGGGGGCGGCGTTCTTGGGCACCCATTCAGCTCTGTTTTCAACAATCTCAGCAGGGTGAAATCTGTGCAAGCATGAGTATGCCTTACACACACAAGCATAGCGGCATCTCAGGCGTCTCTGGAGGAATTCCCGAACCCTCAGTCCCGAATGTGCGGCCTTATTACAACAGAGATATCAGGCTGACAAGCGATGTCTCAGGACTCGGCAGCAAGCAGCAGGCTGTGTATGGATATGGAAACTTGAGGAACGCTAATTCTCCAATTTCTTCCCTCTCCCCTCCTCAGTCTTCGGCGAATTCGGAACCTTTGTCCCACTCCAGTTTGGATTATCACTACGATAGTGATTCGCACAGGAGTGATAACTCCAACCAGAGCTGCTCTTCTCAGTACACAGAGCCATACGTCTACAATTCGTCCGCCTATGAGGGCGCATATCATCTAAGAGCACAGACTGTAGGGGCTCCCTCTTTGGACAGTCCTCAAATTGGCAGTCCTGATTCGCTACAGGGATATTTCCACGTTCCTAGTACAATCCAGTGTGCATCCATCCCCTACACTCGCAATTTCGCTTCCGGTGACAGGACCTTCAAGCACAAGTTGCAAGAGCTAGAGACTGCGTTGATGGGTCCAGATGGAGATGATACAGATCTTGCTCATCTTGCAAGGGACGGGAGTAACGCTCCTCCTGGAGCATGGACTGATCTTTTAGGGGAGCTTGTTCGACGGAATCCTCAGCTTTGTCCTGTCATTGTGAAAGAGGAGGGTGGAAGGTACGAGAATTTACCTCCGGTACTTGTGCAGCATAGTATGCCTGCAATATTACCGAGCGTACAGAGTCTAGCTATGCCGGACGAACAGCACGAGGGGCCGAATGGAGTTCCACAGTCTTCGTTCTGTCATCCATCTGCAGAGTCTTTGCAAATGATGTACCAAGGGAGAAGCGTGAAGGACTTGTTGGTGATGTGTGCTGCGGCTTATGCTGACGAGAGGCTGGACTTGGCTGAATCCATAATGGGGGAGCTTAGAAAGGCAGTGTCAATATACGGAGATCCCATTGAGAGGCTTGCTGCGTATATGTCTGAGGGTCTTGTGGCACGGCTTGAGTCTTCAGGCTCCTCACTATACAAAGCCTTGAAATGCATGGAAGCTCCAGCTGCAGATGTACTATCAGCTATGCAGAAGATGTACGAAATCTGCCCGTATTTCAAGTTCGCGTACATGGCAGCCAATGGTGCAATAGCTGAAGCATTCAAAGATGAAGCAAAGGTTCACATTTTCGACTTCCAGATAGCCCAGGGCGCACAATGGATCACTCTTATACAAGCTCTTGCCAAAAGGCCTGGAGGCCCCCCTTCTGTGAGGATCACTACAGTGGACGACCCCCAATCCCAGGCTGCGCCTGTGGGAGGAATGCAAATGGTGCAGCAAAGGCTCTGGAACCTTGCAGAGTCTCTTGGAGTAACCTTTGAGTTCCAAGCAGTGCAAGCACGAATGTCCGAAGTGCGAGCCCACATGATAGAGCGAAGACCTGAAGAGGCTCTAGCTGTAAACTTTGCCCTTCAGCTCCATCACATGCCCGATGAAAGTGTTTCCCTCACAAATCCACGAGATACTTTACTTCGGATGGTGAAAAGCTTGAACCCCAAAGTTGTAACCTTGGTGGAACAGGAAGCAAACACGAACACAGCACCGTTCCTTCTGAGGTTTATGGAAACCTTGGACTATTACTATGCAGTCTTTGAGTCCATTGATGTGACTCTTCCAAGGGAAAGCAAAGACAGAGTCAATGTTGAGCAACAGTGCTTGGCACGAGACATCGTCAATGTCATTGCTTGTGAAGGATCAGAAAGAATAGAACGGCATGAACTGATGGGGAAATGGAGAGCACGAATGATGATGGCCGGATTCAAGCCCCATCATCTCAGTTCTCACGTTAACAGCACCATTAGGATGCTTTTGCAAAGTTACAATGAGAATTATCGTTTGAAAGAGGAAGGAGGGGCACTGTTTTTGGGCTGGTTAAGCAGGTCTCTAGTAGTGGCCTCTGCGTGGAACTAACTGAAAAAAACTGTTGTGTTAGCTTCATCTTCCCAGATGAGATCTCTAGCTTTACTGCACGAATAGCTATACTCCAGAGAATAGGACTGGTATTAACAAGCAAAAAAAATACTGCATACATGTAAATCCACAAAATCCTAACATGGTGGCAGCTGGGGCTGTCATTGACAGTCTGATGTTCTTCCCTGTGAATGAAATGACTGATTTCAAATGTCTTGGTTTTTGGTTGTGTGCCACGGTTTTGGTTTGTGTACATAAGTGAATTACTGTCTTAGTTTGTCCTTACAAAGGAGGACATTTTTTTGTTTTCATAGTGATGAAGTGGGCTGATTCCAATGCTCTCAAGTAGAGCTTAAGCTCAAGCCAAAACCCTACCGGAGTTAGTGTTTTCTCTCATCATAGGATCTGTCAATTTCCACTGCACTCGCCTTGGAATATCCCCCCGACTTTCATAGATCGGTCCTTCTCTCCTTCCCACATGGAGCATCACCCAGGGCTGAGGGCCTAATCCTGAAGGCTGCGTCTGAGAAAATGGTTGGAATGATGAGGAATGCTAGAATTACATGCGCATTTTATGTCAAGACAATATGGAGAGAGAAATGTCAGCACCTGGAAATGCTTTCTTTCTTCTAATTCAATTCAGTTTTGGTGCCGCTTACTAATATAAAGATCGCCAGTCGCTATTTCATATTAGAAGGCTATGCTTACAAGACATATGCATTGTCACCCTACGGTACAATTTTCTCACGGGAAAATGGTCAAAGCAGCAAACCAAAAAACTCAAGACTGTAGAGGGCAAGAACTAACCAGACTTGGTGAGCCATCTAATCTTAAGCCACAGCACTGCAGTGTTCTGGCAGTCTTTCTCTTTCCTAAAGCTTAGAGAGCTGTATTTAGATTGTGATAAGAGATTTTTACAAGAAATCAAAGAGGGGAGTGTCTCTTAGCCGAGGATAAAAAACATGATCGAGAACTCCCATCTCAGTTCAAATTGCAAAGCAAAGTCACGACTATAAACGCGAACAGCGTATTCACGTCTATTGATATGAGCCTCAACAAGATCTATATCCTTAATAAATTTGCAGTTTCCGTGTGTGCCCTGATTGTGCCTTTTACATCAACGAGTTGCATCACCTGTCTACGACGGGTTAGAGGCCCGCTCCACTGGGTCTCAAAGTACGATCTTAAAACGTCAAGTTTCATGTAACCCAATTTACTCAACAAATGCAATTCAATTTATTAGGGGAGCTCTATGTGGATCTATTCTATCTTGTTGAATTTGTTGTCTTTCTTTTATACTCAACAAACACAATTCAACTTATTATGGGAGCTCTAGGTCTATCTATTGGATCTTTTTGTACATAGCTTTGGAGGCTTTAAGAATTTCTTTTGTACCATTGTGTTCTTTTGGACACAATTATGATGAGGACTCTCTCTCTCTCTCTCTCTCTCTATATATATATATATATATATTTCTCTCTCCTTGCATACATACACGTGAGCATGTGTGCACATATGTGATACACAAATGTATATATCTGTGCATATACACACATATATACATATGCATATAGCAAGTGTCCCCCGGCCCTTGGAACACACACACACACACACACACACACACACACACATAGCGAGAGAGAGAGAGAGAGAGAGAGAGAGAGGCTCCTTTTGGCACATGCATTGATCGGTTCTTAAATTGTTAAACAATTCACCTTGCATACTTGGATTGGGTTTTAAAATTTTGGCTAAGTCTTAATCCACAGCTTTGGGACCTTCTATCTCCTCCTTTCGTTCCATTGACCTTCCATCTCCTCCTTCCTTCCAAAGGTGAACTTCCATCTCCTTCATTCCATTGACCTTCTATCTCCTCCTTCCTCCCAAATCTTCCTCTTGTCTTTCCATCTCCTCCACACTCAAAGCCTGCCTCTTGTCTTTCCACCTCCTCCCCTCTCCAAGCCTCCATCCAAAGCTCCTTCTTTGTGACATGTGGTAGGGTCTTCTCCTCCAAGGTGTCACGTGTCCTCATTTTTTTTCCCTAGTGTCCATGGTTAATAGGTTAAAGATTGATTGCTTCCTTTGGTGGTTAATAGGTTAAAGATTGATTGCTTCCTTTGGGTTCCATGTTCACTCTGAGTGCCTTTACCTTTTGAGATCTAGCTATCTAAGCTTTTGGCTTTGAAGCCATCATGTTCTAGGTTGCAACATACGGGGTTAAAACTCTTATCTTTTTCAATGCATGCATATATATGCCGGTGTTCTCCTTTTAAGATATGATGTTGGGACTCCTAAGAATGGTGTAAATTACAATATACCAAATATTACATACAGTCAAACCCAACCCTAATCCTAAGGGATTCATGTATATATCCGTGTTTATGTTCAACACATTCTAGCGTATCTTACAATGTATATAATTACCAATCTTGTGCACTCCACTATCTCCCCTCAATCCTCCAACTCAAAGCCACTCAAGCTCTATTTGTTGTGACTGAGTGCAAGCCCTTTGCTTTGTCAAGATGTAAGCCTTTGCTTTGTCAATGCACAAGTCCTCCCCTCAAGGAATCTTCCTCATATGTTTCGCTCATCTCATAGAACTTCTCCTTCTCTTCCTTTTGATTCAATTCTACCTTGTGGAGATTCAATTATCCTTCTTTGAGGTTTTGTTATAAAGTTCATTTCACATAGCATACAAGTTATGATGGCTAGCATACTCAATAGCACACTGCTACGAGAAAACAATTGTGAGCAACAATAGTAAAGTAGCGAGGATACTAATGCAATACAAGCAAACATGAAGCAAACAATGGAGACTAGATGAACTACACATAGAGTCATCAATGAAGCAGTTCAACATGCAATGACCTCCATTCTTTGTGCTTCATCGAGTCTCCTCTACATGCTGTCATCGTTACCAAAAACCCTATTCAACTTCAAAGTTTCCATCACCTTCTTCACAAGTGACCTAGGCCACGTCCATGTGTTAGTGAAGATTAGGTTAGATTAGATTGAGTCAGGCCATGGTAACCTTTTCCTCACTGCCAAATCATTACTAGTTCAATCATCAAAGAAATCAATGGTACAACCAGCATATCTAGTCAACAATGCCATGCTATCACTGCCATTTTAGCATACCATGTCACTTCATGTTAAATGCCATCAATGCCATGTCAGCATACCCTATTATCTTGTGCTACGTAAGCACACTTTTGTAAGGAACATGTGAACACATAGCACCACATCATCATACAAAACACCTCATCAAATTTCACCACTCCTTGGACAAAGTTTGGCACAAATTTTAAATGGCCATAACTTTTGATCTTGAACCTGCATTGGCCTTTGACTTTGAGTTGAAGAAATCAACAATTGTTGGTTGAAGGACTTTATCCCATTGCATGCACCAACATCTCTAGGATCCATTTTTATAAGCTTTGATGACTTGGATACTACTAGAAAGAGTTTTCTCTCCCAAGTCTCATGCCAAAAATCCAAGATCATGGAGTCTTTCATGACCAAAATACATTGAAACATTGTTGGACCCAATCTTTTTGTGCCATTCGACTGAGATAGTTCTCCCACTTTTCCATGTGGACTTCTCTACTATTGTCAGCTCCTTTACCAAGACCTCACCCTTTACATAGATAGATTGCCTTTAGCATACCTATCAATGACATCCATCCATCTTGCAAAGAAGAGCTCACCCGAATGAATAATCATATGGACATTCTTTTGATTGTACTTTGGTCCAACAAGGTATGTGCACTATATGGAAAAGTGCTACACAAGAATAATATATGAAACACTAATTTCCAACATTAGTTTTAAAACCAAGCTTATATAAACACAAGAATAATATATGAAACACTGATTTCCAACAACAGTTTTAAAACCAAGCTTATATAAACAAGAGTATGCATAAAAAACAACATTGTATGTTTCAAAATATAGACAAAGCAAAATCTAAAAAGTTAGGATCAAAGAGATACTTACGTCCCATAATGTATGTGCTTTACTAGTTCCAACTTTAGGCTTCTTGGATTTACCGAATGCAAACCATTGATTCGAAGCTACTTTAGTTGTTTTGCATAAGGCATATCCTTCATGACCTGTTGCACTTTTTCATTTGCCTTTCGTGAAATAAGGCGATTAACATGCTTTAGAAAATTCAAAACTATCATTGTCATGCTTTTTGCTGGATAGACTAGTTTGATATACTCGACCATTCTATAAGTACTCTCTTGTAGAATTTTTGACGATCTGATTATTGGTGTATTTGTGAGTGGTTCAAAGGGCATCCAACCAGCTTTTGTGGAGCAATCCCTTGGATTCATTACAAATTCATTAAGCAATATATAGACATGCTAATCCACATGGGGTTCTATACACATAATCAAATGGTGCTTGCTAGCAGTTTTGAGCAAGAATTGAGAACCCTTCCATTCCAAAAGAATAGTACTATAATAAACTTTCTCCCCCCACTCCTTGATCCATTTTCCTTGACCAACAAAATCATCTTCCAATGGACTTATCTTCAATGGTAGATCACTCTCATTATCCCTCACTACTATGACCATGTCCTTCATCACTCCTACTTTTCCCATGTGCTTCTTTAAGCTTGGTTAAGTTCCTTGGTGTATTGGGCATTTGTCTCTCTTTATTGAATCTCTCAATGAACATGTTAAGGCTAGATTATCATCAACAAAACATCCTGGCACCCCAATTTTTCCATCAAATACTTTTGTTATCTAGTGTTTTGATTTGTCTCATAAGCAAGAGGTGATAGATAATAAACTTTCATGCCTACTCTAATAAAATGGCTTCATCAGCTTCTTTATTCACTATACAATTGGTTACCAGACACTCTACCTACATCTTTGAAGTCTGAGTATTATTCCTTCTCATGAATAGATGGACTTTCTTAAAATCTCTACCATTTTCACTATATGTGTCCATGTACTATGCCCATTCTAGATTCTTGCATCCATTGTATGTTTTCTCAAAGGGTTTACTCTTTTTTTACTAGTTACGCTATGACCACTAGCACTTGTATTTGTTCTCTTGCCTTTGGTACCCTTATTTCTTGAAATCTCAGTGCGCTTGCTTTCCATATCTATTTTAAAGCATAAGATCGAAACAAGTAGGTCAGAGCACAAATGTAGACCCTATATCACAGCATGATTTTTCCAAATTCTATGGGGAATTTTGAAATGAAAAAGATTCTATGTACTACTCTTGGTTGAGGATTAAAGGATAAGGCCCTTCTTATCCTCCTTAGCCGTTTAGCATCCACCACAATCGGTTGTAAAATCAATCTTCATGAAACCAAAGAATGAAAGACAAAGGCTTATTTTTTCATCCTCCACCAAGATCGGTTTTAAAAAAGATCTTGGAAGAGGATGAAATACTAAAGCCCCTTCATACTCATCCTCCAATAAGACTAGTTTGAAATTCGATCTTGGCGGGTGGAGGATGAAAGGATAAGAACGTAATTTAGTGGAGATTGAAAGGATAAGCCTTAGCCTTTCAACCTCCACTAAGATAGGTTTTAAAATCGATCTTGGTGGAGGATGAAAGGATAAGGCTTACCCTTTCATTCCCCACTTCCACAAAGATCACTTTTAACAGTGATTTAGGTGGAGGATGGAGGGCCAAGTCTTTTCCTTTCATCCTCTAGCTCCATTAAGATTGACACCAAGATTGGTTTTAAACTTGATCTTGGTGGAATCATACGGTGAAAGGTGAAGTACTATCCTTTCATCCTCCACCAATATTGTTTTAAAATCACTCTCATTGGAGCATGAGGCTTAGCCTTTCATCCTCCACCAAGGTCGGTTTTAAAATTGACCTTGGTGGAAGACGAAAGGGTAAACCTCATGCTCCATCAAGATCAGTTTTAAATCCGATCTTAGTAGAGGATGAAAGGTTAATCCTTAGTCTTTCATTCTCCACAAATATCATTTTAGGATTGATCTTAGTGGAGGACGAAAAGGTAATCCTTTGACTTTCCTCCAGTTCCACCAAGATCGATTTTAATACCAATCTCAGTAGAGCTTGGTTGAAAACATTAAAGTTCAAAATTCATTTAAGTAAAACAATTGGAATTGAAATTCCAAGGTCAAAATTTGGAATTTCAATTTCAGATTTAAATTTTGAAAATGGAATTCCAAATTCAATGCTTGGAATTTGAATTTAGAATGTAAAATTTAAAATTTGTTGCCTAAGCACATTCCAATTTTATTTTTTAAAGCCATCTTAATCCATGCATGTTACTATTTTAAGAGAGAGAGAGAGAGAGAGAGAGAGAGAGAGAGGGGGGGGGGGGGATCCCACTTTGCACGACAACACAATAGCACGGCAGTCTTGTGCGATGTGAAGGCAACATGGTGGTTTCATGAAGCATTGAGTCAAAGTTTGAATGGAGGCATGAAGTTCAAAAAGAACTATGGCTATGGCGATGACAGATCCTTGTGAATCATGAGTCATGTGAAGGCAATGCAGCCGCAGTACTTACAAGGATTTAGATAAAGTTTAGATTCTTGAGCCATTCAAAGTTTGAATGAAACAAAGTTTGAATGGAGCTATGGCTGTGGCAATGGCATTTTCCCATGTGTTCTGAGTCGTGAAGGAAGGTTAGATGTAGTGCGAAAGCTTTGGATGAAATTTGGATTTTTGAGCTAAGACTCTGTACTTGGAAATTAGAACATCATCGATGCATCTTTGAAGGCACTTGAGGCATTTTTTTTGGGATTGACACAACTCCCTTCCTTGAAGTCATGATACGAAAGCTCCTAGCAATAAGGATCGATTCAGAAGGTCAAGGTTAGAGAAGCAAGGCTTGAGATAGTCTAAGAAGGTTAAAAAGAGAAATGAGGCATGAAGGCGAGAAGGTTAAAAAGAGAAATGTGGCATGAAGGTGAGTCACAATGAGTTGAGGTGATTAAGTTAAATTTCCTTTTTTTCATAGTATGTTTGAAGACTTGCTTTTTGTGTTTCTTTTTTTAAATGTTTTTATAAGGCACAGCTTTTTGGCATATGATTTAAGAGGCTAGCTTTGTTTTAAAATTGTTCTTAGTCTCTCGTCCTCAATGGACCATGAGACACTAAGATTGGTTTTAAAAATGATCTTAAGTAGTCATCTTTCACCAGTCATCTTCCACAGGAAATGAGAGGGTAAGACTAGTTTTAAAATGAATTGTATCCTTCCTTTCATGCTTGGTAGATCATGTAAGACAAAGATAGGTTTTAGAGCCAATCTTAACCTCTCATCCTCAATGGAGGAGTATGTAAGACCAAGAGTAGATAAGATCGATTTAAAAACCAATCCTAATCTTTCATGCTTGACCGTGGAGATTGAAAGGCTAAGAAATTTTTTAAAGTCGATCTTAATCTCTGATCTTTCATTGAACATGAAATGCTAAAGGTTAGTATTATAAGTGATATTAGCCTCTCATCTTCCACGGAGTATGAAAGGATAAGAGGGTAAAATCGGATTCGAAACCAATCTTAACATTCGTACTCCATTGAGTATTAAAGGCTAAGATAGGTTTTTACACCGATGTTGGCTTTTCATGCTTGATGGAGCATGAGAGGCTAAGATCAGTTTTTAAACCATTCTTATCCTTTCATGCTCCACCAAACACGAGGAACTAAGATCGGTTTTAAAATTGATCTTCATCTCTCATGCTCCACCAAGCATGATAGTAAGGATAAAATTTGTTTTAAAACCGATCTTAGTCTCTCATCCTTCAACAAGCTTAAAAGGCTAAGGTCGGTTTTAAAATGGATCTTAGCCTTTTCGTAGTCCACCGAGCATAAGATGCTCATACCAAAATTTTAAGCCAATTTGATCCTTTCATTCTCCTCCATCAAGCATGAGAGCATAGACAAAACCACCCAGACCTTAGCCTAGATCAAACCACTTAGACCAATCTAGATGCAATTCAAATGAGAGAGAGAGAGAGAGAGAGAGAGAGAGAGAGAGACTATGTTTGAATTATATAAGAGAATGATTTTAGAAACATGCTTATTTTGTAGGCAATAGGCTAAAAAATGGTGATCTGGTGGAAGTTAGTATTAGTGGAACTGGTGTTGCATGTGGTAAAGTATTCAACAATGATGTAGTGGTTTATGTCAAGGTGTGTAAATTGGATCTTCATGTGTATCTATGTCAATTGATGCCTATTTTAATATTGACTCTAAACTTCCATTTTTGACAAATGAATATATGCAAACTTGGTGATACGATTGTTGTCTCTTTCCCACGACTTCCACAGGAAGAGCAGGGTTTTCTCAGTATGCAGGGTTTTGAGGCTTTTTGTCACCTACAGATATATCGGTGTTGTCGTTAGTAGTATAAGTGTAGCTCAGGACCTCGAGTCATATTTCGGTGAGAGACATAGGCTTAAGTGTGCTAAGCAAATATAGTGCAAGCATGTGTGAAAGGAACGTGCATCATCATGGTTGCGGTAATGAAGGCTTTCACATTCATTGCGGGTTGAAGGGTTTAGGAGGAGTTTAAGGGTTAGAGAGAGGTTCACGGTTTAGAAGGAGGTTCCAAGGTTCAAAGAGAGGTTCCAAAGTTTAGAAGAGGTTCAAGAGTTAGAAGGAGGATCCAAGGTTCAGGGTGGAGTACATGGTGGAGAACTCATCTCCCTCGTAGATCATGGAGGTCAAGGGTTGAGGAACTACGGGTTAGGGGGAGCATAGGAGTGGGAGAGGAAGAAGATGTAAGAGAATGAGGGGAAAGGAGGGAAAGAAGAAGGGAGAAGGAGGAGGAGGAGGAGGAAAGGGGAGAAGGGAGGAGGGAGGAGGAGGAAGAGCAAGAGAAGGGAGTGTAAAGAGAGTGGGAGAGAAGGAAGGAGTCTCACTTGTAGCTTTCTCACATACACAATGGGAGAATATACACAAAGGTGGAGGCTAAAAACAATTTTCCTCTTCTTAGTTGTGAAAGCCAAAATAACTCTCTTAGTACAAAAGAATAGGTGAACCCTATATATGTGGGTCTCAAACCAAAATTAGCTAACAAAGGTGGCATACTAACTGAGCCACTAACTAGAGTACATTAAGATAGCTGTCATCCAGCTATTATTCATGGGCGGTGTACCAACCGCATCTGCAGCTAACAAGTTGGTGACATAAATGCACAACGGTCACCCTAGCATATCACGAGTGGAGCTCGATATCTCAACACTCCCCCTCGAACTCCAATTCCTACACACCAAGCAAGTCTCTCAACTTGCGTAGCTTCTCTACACCCAATGCCTTCATGAATATGTCAGCTACGTGATCCTCTGTGTCTGTGCTGACATAAACTAGATCAATAAAACCTACTAGAACCTTTTCCTGCACATAGCAATAATGCACCTCATTGTGCTTTGTTCTAGCATGATAGACTGGGTTATTTGCCAAGTGTATACTGCTCATGTTGTCAGAATAAATGACAAGTGGACCATCTATAGATTGATGCATATCATAAAGTAGCTTATGCAACCAAGCTACCTCACATGCAGCCATTGCTGCACCCCTATACTCAGCCTCTGTGCTCGACAAGGCAATTGTAGGTTGTTTCTTGTTGCTCCAAGTGACTGTGGCACTCCCAAAAAAGAACATATATCCTCATCTATCAGAAATAGTACCAGCCCAATCAGCATCAGTGTATCCATGCAACTGTATCTAAACTCCAGTCTCATAAAATAGTCCATACTGCAATGCCGACTTCACATACCTCAGTATGCGTTTAGCCACATCCAAATGCAGTTTCCTTAGAGCCTGCATACACTCCTTACCAACCCAACAGCATAACTCAAATCTGGCCTGGTAATAGTCATATAAATCAAACTTTCTACTATGCGTCTGTACATAGTAGGATCTTCCAGAAGCCTCCCAGAAGCTCACCTGCATCTGCGCTCAGCTTCACATTCTGCTCCAAAGGAATTGAAATAGGCTTATAGCCTGCCATCCCATATTTGGATAGCATGTCCAATCCATACTGCCTCTACAAGAGCCATATCCCACTTGTGGATCTAATTACTTCAATGCCCAAGAAGTAACACAGCTCTCCCAAATCCTTCATCTCAAACTTCTGCTTCAATAGCATTTTCACATGAAGGATATCTTCATCTCTATCACTGGTGATGATCAAATCATCAACATAAATGACAAGCAGCATAATGCCTTTCTCTGTTTTTCTCACATAAAGTGAGAAATCTACCTTGGAAATATGAAAGCCAATAGTGACAAGATATTGTCCTATCTTGTCAAACCATACTCTAGGTGCTTGCTTCAAGCCATACAAGGCTTTCTTCAACCTGGAAACAAACTTAGGATGAACAGCATGAACATAAGTTGGTGGTTGCTCCATATAGACCTCTTCTTGGAAATCACCATGCAAAAAAGCATTCTTTACATCTATTTGATGGAAAGACCATCCCTTTGATGCAACCATATGAATGACTACGCGTACCGTTGCCATCCTTGTAACCGAATTGAATGTTTCTTCATAATCAATGCCATATGTCTATGGATACCCCTTGACAACTAATCTTGCCTTGTATCTGTTCACAGAACCATCTACATTGTGCTTCACCTTATAAACCCACTTGCAGCCAATTGCATTCTTGTCTTTATGCAAAGGCACCAATTCCCATGTAGCATTTGCTTGCAAGGCATCCATTTCTTCATCCATGGCTTTCTCCCATTTTTCTTTTCCCATGGCTTGCTCAAAAGAAGTGGGTTCTGGTTCATGTATCACTTTGACCATATAGGCATAGTGAATGGCTGTAAATCCATCATATTTTAGCCTATCCATAGGATACCTAGCTCTGGTAGACCTGTGCAAAATAGGCTCACTACCAGGTGCTCTCAAAACATCCCTTATCTTCCTTACTCTAGGTGTAACAATAGAAGGAATACCCAACTCATCATCAAGGCTCTACTTTGAGCCATTGGATTCACCATCCACATAAGAGTGACCTGCATTCACATCAACCATGGGCTGATCTACTTTCTCTTTTCCTTTTCGTGATACTTGCATACCACTATCTGCATTACTTTGAGGAAATTCTCCTAATCAATCTGCCTGTCCATGGTGAAGTATGTGAACCACTACTAGAGGACACTACAGGTCCACTAATATTTTGCGATTGCTGCTATAAATTTTGTGCAGCATAATCATTTTGTGCATCTAAATCATTAATCACATTTTACTGGTTTATACCAGCTACTCATCTCATCAAAAACAACATCTTTGCTCACTGTAAACTTACGAGTAGAAGGGTTATAGCATCTATACCCTTTTTGCTATAGAGAATAACCAATAAAGACACACTTCTCAGCTTTTGGATCCAACTTGGATCTCAACTCATCTGGCACATGAACATAGGCAATGCAACCAAAAACTTTCAAATGAGAAATATCTAGTTTCCTACCTATATACCTCTCCTCTGGCATCATGCATGTATTGTTGTAGTGGGAGTCCTATTCATTATGTAGATTGCTGTAGCAACTGCTTCACCCAATAATAATATGACAGGTCTTTTTCGTTGAGCATGGCTGTTTTTCCTTTCTGCAAGTCCATTTTGCTATGGGGTATGACCGCATGAATATTGTTGCTTTATGCCGTGCTCCTGTAGGAAACTTGTAAACTCATTTGAGAGGTACTCTCCCCCTCCATCTGACCTTAGCCATTTTATTTGCAGGCCTTTTTCTTTTCCAACCATAGCTTTAAAAGCTTTGAAATGCCCAAACACTTCACTTTTCTTTTTCATAAAATACACCCAAAATTTTTCTGTTATAGTCATCAATAAAAGTGACAAAATAATGATAGCCTCCAATAGATGCAGCTTTAGTAGTCCACACATCAGAGTGGATTAATTCCAATGGCCTCTTACTTTCTTGAACATGTCTAGGAAATGGTTTCCTTGCATCTTTTCCAAATTGACAGGCTTCACATACCTTATGCATTTCTGCAACCTTGAACTTAGGCAATCCTGCAACAATATTTTGGGCATGCATTAATTTAAGTCACTGTACATTAACATGACCAATGTGTTTATGCTAGATATCAAGATCTACAACTACATCGGTCCCATGTGCATATATTGCCGCACTCAATTCAGGCATTTCCACATCCAACATAAATATCCTCCCCTTCTTCTTCCCTTTTGCTATCAAGCGACCTTTATTTTTCATATCCTCAACAAAGCATCCATGAGGATTAAATCTGACCTGCAAGCCTTGCTCAACCATTTGACCAACAGAAACCAGGTTCTTGGTGATATTTGGGACATGAAATACATCATACAGGTATTTCTTTTTTACATGGATAGACAATGAAATTTTACCAATTTGCACAATAAGATGTGTAGTATCATCACTAGTCTCCATAAATCCTAGTCTTTTCGTTTTCCTTGCATCCTGCATCCATTTTGCATGACCTGTCATGTGGTTGGATGCACCTGAGTCAACATACCACACATCATTGCTTTCTCCTGCACTTGTCATAGAATTGATCATGTGCTGCGCCATAAATAATGCTCATTTCTGTCATCACCCTATCTACTAGAGGATGCACAATTGCCTTGCTGCAATTTTCTAGTCATGATGTCATTCTGCTTTTGATAGCAGTCTTTAACCATATGACCCATTTTACCATAGTAGTAGCATTCAACATTGTTGTTTGCATTTTGGCGTCTCTGCCATCCACCACGACCTCTTTGGCTCCCCTTGTCTCTAAAGTTACCACGTCCTCCTCCATAGGACTAGTTTTCTTGAATTTGCTGCATATTTTGATTTCTGCCACAGCCTCCAGATTAGCCTGCTCTTACCTTTGCCTCTACCTCTTCTAGCATTTGAGTAGAAGATAGCTTCTTTTGAAGTTCCTCCCGAAGAACATCCACCACCATTTCTCTGCTCTTTAGAAATTAGAAGAGCAATCAACTCCTCAAAATCAGGAAAATTCTCATGGATGGCAATGGATGTCCAGAATTGTGCATAATCCTTTCCTAGACCATTCAAGGTCACAGAAACTAAATTATCATCTTCCACTAGCGACCCAATAGAAGCAAGTGCATCTGTAATCTTCTTTAGCTTCATGTGGTAGTCATTGATGCTCATATTTTCTCTCTGCACATTATGCAACTCCTACTTGAGCTGCATTTTCTTGGCTTGCATATTTGTGCTATACATTTTTGTCAAAGCATCCCAAACCTCCTTCGGCGTGCTTGCATCCTGAATATGCAGAATCATAGAATCTGAAATACTAATAGACAGCTAATACATAACTTTTCTGGCTCTCTCATGCTAGCCTTTAAATGCCTGCAACTCCTGTTGATTGGGAACATTAGGAATAATTGGTTCTTGTTTAGCTCTAGTAATGAACTCCCAATAGCCTTTTCCCTTAAAAATTCATCAGTCTGAACTTCCATGCTTGGAAGTTGTTCTTATCAAGCTTTTCAGTGACAATCTGTGAAAGAGCATCAGACACCATTACAGAACACTGCAAAATATTCTATCACTGCAAAAAAGCAACTTTTGCCTCACAAGGACAAATCTGCAAAATTGACGAGAGTGGTATTTGACCACACAGTCACTTCCTAGTGACGATTATGCATCAATAGGAA
This sequence comes from Dipteris shenzhenensis, assembly GCF_047967505.1. Classification (NCBI taxonomy): domain Eukaryota; kingdom Viridiplantae; phylum Streptophyta; class Polypodiopsida; order Gleicheniales; family Dipteridaceae; genus Dipteris; species Dipteris shenzhenensis. The sequence goes on from NC_141611.1 coordinate 35,762,368, forward strand.
ATAAGAATGATTCTGTCACTCCCAATATCTCTACGCATAGGCATATGTTGTATTTTCTACGATAACTTTTCATCGACTTGCAGAACAGTGGTCGCACAGCAAAAAACAGGCATTTTTCTGAGTGCCTCCAGAAAACTTTTGCCACCAAAAGTTCTGGGCTTGACTTGGTGAATAGGATGAGGCAACTGGTAACTTGGGTTTTCAATGGTTGCACTTTGATCATGTTCATCGGGTGAAAGGATGGTCCACCATGGGTGCCCATCTGTATGACCCTTTCTCAGGGAGCTTCTCACCATTGCAATATGTGAATTTAAGCTTGAACATGCTGGTGCACAAGTAAAGTTTTGGCAACTCATGAATGAGCAAACATTGAAGAATGGATTCCCTTTGCCTGAATTCATAGGGTTCATGGCAGATGGTGCAGGAGCGAATTGGCTTACAGTTAGAATAGTATATAATGGTGGACTAGAAAATGTCATGGAAGGTAAAGAGAGAACATGTGGTTTTCACTAGGAGATAAGCATGGTAGAGCATACTAGAAGATGCATGAGGGGTCCATTTCAGGAAGAGCATAAGCATCTGTGTAGGAATTGGAGAAGAGCAACATCAAATAGTAGTGCAAGAATTTGTGAGGAGGCAATAAAGGAATTTTGAACACCTACTCATGTTAAGGAGGATGAGTTGTCTGCCCTTGAGACATGGTTGGCATGGTGGGATATGTGGGTTTCCCAGTGGGGAGGTTCGTTCATGCAACAACATAAGGACACTGGATTTGTGCCCTCTGTGAATTTAGTTGAGACCAAGCACTCTAGCATGAGGGCTGCTCATGGGTATGCTAAATACATAAGCTTATATGACAACAGATTTGGCAATGTCTGTGCTTCAAAGTGCACACTACAAAGCTTACATGGAAGGCAAACACTTGGGAATAGGACCTGCATTAGAGAAGTTGAGGGAGAGGACTTTGATTTGGGATTCTGGCAATGTGTCAACAAAGAGACTTGTTGATGTTGCCCACGGTGTTATGGAAGAGGCTGGCCTTCATACACCTGAAATGCAAAGGCCCACAATGGAGCAAACTCAAATTAGAACGAGAAGAGATTCTGCCACTCCAACTACAATTAAGGAACATGGCAGCCATAGGCCAGAGTATATTTATGTCTCTACTAAGCAACCAATGGGAGGGAGGAGACCTCCCACTAGAATTGTAAATGGAGATGAGATTAGCTGCAAGGAGAGTGTTGTGCATGAGACAAATTGGGCTATCAGAAAAACATAGCCAAGGAGTGTGGTGACATGCTTTGGATTCATTTCTGAATCTAAGTCTCGTTGTGGAGCACTCATAAATACATAGGGTCAAAGTGCAACTGAGGTTGTACCTGCACCTTGCTTCAAGGGGTGAAGACAACATCCTAATGGTATCAAAGAACAATTTGTGTGGTTTTGCAATACCTCTATTGCCCATACATGGTGTGTTGATCAGTTTATACTTGGTGTGCCTGGCCACTCCCCACGGGTGTGGAAGGTGACCTCGGGACTTCCATAAAGCAACATGAAAAGGATCAATTGAAGGAGGCATGTTTTGTGCTTGAGGAGGATGAGAGTTTTCATGTGCAAGGACCTAACTTGCAGAGGACTACAACACCATTGAGTCACGATCGGGCCAGTAGAAGGGATAACAAGATAGTGAGATGGAGATCCAAGCCAAAGAAGGAGTTTCAAGATAGGATTAAAAAAGCTCAATGTTTGATTGCAAAAGTGGTGCAAGAGAAGATTATATGTCCTAATGAAATGCATCTGTTCCATGTGCAAACAGAAAGTTCTATGGCAAAGGGCCTTACCTACACCATGACAATATCAGAGTTTCCACGGTGTTCTTGCAAGGACTTCATTCAATGAGATGCAAAGAAAGGGATGTATATACCATGCAAACACATGTACTTTGTCTTCATTGGTGTTTTGCAATTGAGTGACAAAGTGCATCAGTTTATGCACCAGGCAGCTCTTACAAAAGTTGAATTGTTTCAAGCCCTTAGTTCTCATAGAAACCAGCCAAGTGTGTCACATCCACTTGGTTGAACTTTGGGACTATTTTGCATAAGCTTACCTTTGTAGTTGTTAAGGAAACGAAGCAACTGTTTGCCACATGCTTGGTTGATTTTTGAGATTGGGTTTATTTTTGAAAAACCATTTTGTACAATTGGCATATCTATTGTGTCAATTTGGGACATATACAAGTATATTAAGCTCTCAAGTGGCTTCGGAATGTATTTGGGGAAGCTTTGGATTATCTTTGGGAACTTATGGAAGCATATTGTATGCTCAAGCTATTTTGGATAATGCTACTTAATTAATGTTATTTGGCCGATGCTATTAGACTTGTTAAAAATTTATGCTGGTAGTATTAGTTAGATGCTTAAAGGTTTCCTGTTTCCTATCTTTAAGAAAGTATTGAATATATCATGGATTGAATTGCTCTATTGAGGACATTGCTACCTTTCTTTTTTTTTGAATGCTAAGAAATAATTTTTTCATTTTCCAAATTATAAGGGTGCCATTTTATTTCTACGTAAGAACATTTTATTCAAAGTTAAATGATACTTTTGCAACATAAATATTTGCATTGAAATGTGGAAATCAATAGCCATGTTCGCTCAAACCTCCACCTCGCTCAAACGAAGTCGCTCGAACTTTGGTAATCCTCGCTCTGATGAGATTGATAAATTGTCCCATGAAAATGATCTAATCGCAGACATCATAGCTAGACGATGATGTATATAACCGCCTATGCTACCAGTAAGTTAGGTGCATGTGCCACCGCTACTCCCCCCTCATCCCATTGAATTATTATGATATTGGCTCTGATGATCAAGAAATTCTCCCATGGCAACCCTCTAATTGCACATCATGGTAGACAATGATGCATATGACCGCCTATGCCAGGCTGGGCTACTAGCAAGATGGGTGCATGTGCCAATGCTCCTCCCCCTTTATCCCATTGTATTGTTATGATCTTGGATCTGGATGACCGAGAAATTCTCCCATGGCAACCATCTAATCACACGTCATGGCTAGATGATGATGTATATGACCGCCTATGCTAGGCTCGGTTACCATAAAAATCTAGTAACTGGATTGTGTGCTCTTAGCAATGATAGGCCCCAAGAGTCACACAAAGTAAATAATAAATGAAGGGGAAAAGAGTGGGAGGGCGGCAAGTCTAGCTATATAAAGGCCTTAAGGGTAGAGAAACAATTCACTGCACCCAAGAAAATCCCTCTCCTACCCCCTCCCATGCTCTCCAAGCCCCCTTCCACCCATGTGATGAATATTCTACTGTAGGGTTAACGTTTGTTTGGGTGTACCAATTGCGTAACTATTTTTGGGGCCATGATGCGATGCACTCTTGGGTGAGTATTTGAATTTTACGTGGACCCACTCTCTCTTCAGAAATTTTCCCGACATTGTGAAGGTGCACTAGCATAATAATGAGATGCAATCTATTTGTTCTGAACATTGCATAGCTCAACACATAGCATCTCTACATTGCTTTGTGCAGCGGAGTCTTTGGCGTGTGCTACCTGACCACTTATCATCATCCAGCCTTTTGCTGCAACTTTGCCACCTGTCACTGGGCACCGCACTCATGCAGATAATTAAAATTGAAGGTTGGCTTGGAGAGACCACTGCACTAGTTCTTGGCATAACAATTAGATGTAATCTATCATTCTGAACACCGCCGCAGTGTAATCTCTCGCCTGACCACCGATCATCGTGCAACCTTTTGCTGCATCTTTGCTCACAGCCCATGCAAATCATAGATTGGTTTGGAGAGGCCACCGTGTTGGTTTTTGGCATAATAATGAGACACAATCTATCATTTTAAGGATCGCCTCAGTGCAGTCTCTGGCGTGACGACTTGTCATCACCTAGAATTCAAGGTTGTCTTGGAGAGACCACCATGCTAGTTCTTAGAGTTATAGCATTATTACCTATTTTTATGTATTACAGGAGGAGGTCTATGAAGTCCAACACACTGGCAAATAGAAAGAGATCTATAAAAGCCATGTCATTAGTTCTTTGAGTCATATATTTGTGTACCAAGGAAAATGTATTCCATTGTGCAATCAAGCAAAATGCAATTAACGATATGGACCTTGAGGGGTCCCCTTTAGGGGAAAGGGCCATATCGACATGCCATTTTTGTCTAGTGGCATCTTGGATATTGTATAATGAATGTCGATATGGCCCTTGCCCCTAGAGGGGACCCTCAAGGTCCATATCATCAATTGCATTTTCTGAAAGTTTATTTATATTTTTCTACATGTATCTCCATGCAACCACAACGGTGGGGTCATTGGAGTTATTTTAGTGCTATTTTGGTCATAAACGAAGGAAATTGTAGTTCTTCTTTCCTATTATTTTAGTACTTGTTGTAGTAAATATAAATGAGGGCAAAAGTATAATTTATCCAGTGAGAATTGAGGAAAAGAGATTACAATGTACATCTATGTCCAATAATAGGTTATATAAAAATTATCAACTTATACCAAACAAAAATTGAATAGAGGATCTTACATTTATAAAAACTCAGCAATTGCTAAGATCCTTAAAGGCCAAAAGATTATAGGTAGTGGCCATAACCATTCAAATATAAAAGTTAACAATTGTGCATACTGAGAGCCTCAAATTGAACAAAGAGAGATTACATAAATGCCTTAGAGACCAAAACATTACATCTAGTGAGCCAAAAGATTGTTGAGAGCCCAAAAGATTACATCCAGCCATTGCTGAGAGCCTCGTCTGAGCAAGAGGGAATTTGTACAATGCAGTTTTCTACCAGTCTAGCTATTGCATAAAACATTTCCAGGGAGCTAAAGGAAGATACGATGGAGAGGCCGAAGACCACCATGAACATTGCCCAGACTCATATTATGGTCCCCCCAACAAGTTGAGAGTACTCTACTTTGAAAATACTGAGGCCTTCGTTGACATCTAGGGGGAACCCATACAACACAGCCATAAAGAGGCCCTCTGTGAGCATGTCATCTAAGGTGGTGACATGCAGATGTGTGGGGAATTGACTATGGGAATGAAGGGTCTCCACTAGTGCTAGCATTTCTACTCCAAGTGAGTGCAACACAATCACCTTATATGAGAAGGCAGATAACATTGGGATCACAGAGCATCGAGGGGGGGTGGTAGTAGGCATGCTGAAGATGAGCAGCAGATGAGCAAGGGAGTAGATGAGTGACGAGAGTTGGAGGGAGCATGGAGCAAAGTAGAGGAGGGGCAAAAAAGAGCTAGAGGAGGGATGTGGAGCAAAGTACAACAGCGTGTGGAGCAAAGTAACAGAGCATGGGCAGATCAGAGCAATGTAGTAAAATGCCATGGATCTTATATATATTATAAAGTTTGAACCACCATGGTGGCTGGAGCCCAAGATTTCATCCATATTATTTGCAGGCCACCGCGGTGGAATCTTAGGAGCCACCCGAGATGGGCTAGTAATCATGAAGAAGATGCCATGTGGTGCCACTCTGATGGCTGGTAATTAACTGCCAGCCTGGTGGAATCTTAGCCACGACAGAAGTGGCTGATGAGAGCCACCACCACTGGGTAGTAATTCCCACAAAGGTAAATCATGAAGATCTAATCACTCATTACCATGCACTCTAGTTCTCTATTGGGCATGCGAGCCTACCGGCCACTGGTAATTTTTATTGCACTCGTAGTGATCATGCATGCTTAAGCTCGATGGTGGGTGAGCGATGGCTGTTAATTTTAACTGCCAGCCCGGTGGAATCATAGCCACAACAAATGTTGTAATCACTCGTTACCATGCACTCTAGTACTCTACTAAGCATGTGAGCCTGATGACTGGTAATTTTTAATGCACTCATAGTAGTGATCATGCTTGCTTAAGCGTGGTGGTGGGTGAGCGGTGGCACAATGGAATCATAGCCACGACAGATGTGGCTAATGACAGCCACCACTATCAAGCAATAATTCCCACAAAAGTGAAGCCTAATCACCTCTAATCCCTCATTACCATGCACTCTTGTACTCTCCTGAGCATGCAAGCCCGGTGACTGGTAATTTATTACACTCATAGTAATCATGCATGCAAGCCCGGTGGTGGTAATTGGAAGCTTAGTAATTGTGGGCCATTGCAGTGGCTGGTAATTAGCTGCCAGCCTGATGGGTCTTAGCCCCCACCACAGACGTGGTTGGGAATCTTAGATGCCACCACCTCTAATCTATTAAGACCACCATACACTAGTCCCAATAATTTGGATTCCAAAATTTCAATCTGTTTTGGTTTTCAACAAATTTAAAAAAAAGTTATGGAGTGTGCCCTCAAATGGGTATGCATCACTTTAAATGATTACTTGGTTGCATGTATGTATAGAGCAAAATTTTGATCTTTTTGAATAAATTACAATATCCTATAGTTTTCAGGATGCATGCTTCATAACATATTCAATGCTTTAACAGTCTCATTCCAAATCCTTATTCCATAATCTTTTGCTCTCATGTTCAAGTTTTGAATGTGTACTACAACTTGAAGACAAAGTTTGCTGAATTCCGTTGAGCAATGCGTATATGGGTCATGCAAGATACCTATATACAAAAAAGTCCCAGAACCTCACCAAAAATGGCTATACCCAAGCAAACAATGACCTTGCAACCTCCATGCCCCTTCATAATGCTGCCCAAGTCATGGGATCCATTGTTTGCCTTGGCTCTCCATCTTGTGACACTCCACCAGCCATGGCCATAACCAAGGGAGTTGTAGGATGGGGAGCAAAGGGAAACGGATCATTGTTGTTCCATCGGGCACTGGGAGAGAACTCAACTTGGTGATGAGCCTCTTGTAATTGAGTACAACCTTTGATATTGGGGAAGGAGAACTCAACTTGGTGATGAGCTCACTGAGAGCGTGCGTCAGTCTGCTTCACCACACCAAATTTAGTTCCTTGTCCACTATCGAATGTTGTGCTCGATTGAGCTCACCACCAAGTTGAGTTCTCTCTCTCACTGCCTTGAAAGAAGTTTCTATGAAGAAGGTTATGTTCAATTATGAGGTGCTCATATTGTCCCCTACATACGAGGGATTCTGGGTCAAAATTGTAAGAAAGTCCTAACGACAATAGCACTATGAGGTGCTCCTATTGTCCCCTGCATACATGGCACCTGCTCAAAAGTGTAAGAAAGTGCTAAGAAGGGCAAAAAGTGACACCAGGTTCTACCACAGCAGTGGTGTTGACAAGTGCTAAAAGTGTTTAAAGAAGTGTTACAAAAACAATGTGCTAGCATCTTTGGATGTAATCTGTTTTATTGAATGTTTGCTTTGGATGTAGTTTATTTTGTTTCAATTTCGCTATCATCACAAAAGCTATAGAATGTAAATTTTTTTGTTTCAATTTTAGCGTAGTACCATTATCACCAAAACTATTGTTGTTACTTTAGTGAAAGTGGCTCTAAAGAAGCACAAATGACATATTTCTTCCCTCATTTACATTTCACTACAACCATAGGGTTCGTTGCATAAGAAATTGTTTAAACATTTGTTGTTACTGTAGTAGTGAAAATGGTTCACAAATGCCCTCATTTAGGATTTATTGTAACCGGTGTGATTGCTGCACAAGCAATTATTGCAAAAGGACTAAAATAGCTCAAAAATAGGACAACATTTTCCTTAGTATGGAAATAAAATAGCTCCAAGGACTAGCAAAAATTATTGCACAAGGTCTAGTAGGACTAAAATAGCTTCAAAATAGAAGTATATTTTCCTTGGTTTAGAACTATAATAATTTTAATAACCAGCATGTGGTTGCAAGGAAACTATCATAAATTGCAAATATCTACATTTTCCTTAGTTTGGAGCTGAAATAGCACCGAGAACCAGTGCAGCAGTTGAGAAATTATTGCACAAGGAGTAATACGACCAAAATATCTCCAAAATAAGACTATATTTTCCTTGGTTTAGAACTAAAACAGCTCCAACATCTAGCATGGTGGTTGTAGGTATGGACCTTGAGGGGTCCCCTTCAGAGATCAACATGCCACGGTGGTCTTCATGCCAACGGGGTGGCCTCTCCATGCCAACATCATTGCTCGAACTAGCACGGTGGTCAGTGCAACAAAAGATTGTGTTGTGCAGTGATAGATGGCAAAGCTGCACAATGATAGGTGGTAAGGAAAAAATTTTGTACTATAGTCAGGCCAATGTGGTGGTCGCTCCATGCCAACATCATTGCTCAAAACCAGCATGGTGGTCAACGCAACAAAAGATTGTGTTGTGTAGTGACAGATGGCAAAGCTACACAATGATAGTTGGCAAGGCAAAAGTTGTGTGATGTAGTCAGGCCAGAGCAACAATCTTTGTGCTCATGAGTAAATGCATATAGTGCCATGTGTCCAGCTTTGTGCTATTGAAAATGATAAGATTGTGTCTCATTATTACGCCAGTGTGGCAATCATGCTATTGAAAAAACTTTTGGTGAGAGCACTGTTTTGCACAAAATTCAAAATTGCACCCACCAACGCATCGCGTTGTGACCCCAAAATGGCCCCAAAAATAGTTCCACAATTTTCTACACCCAAGAAAACGTTGACCTAGACCCAAATCCAAGACCATAAACCCCAAATTGTAGATCTTATACCCTAGACATTAAACCCTTATCTTTACCTTAAGCCCTAAATCCTAAACCCTAGACCTAAACCCTAGACTTTAGAATCTAAACTTTTAACCTTATACACTAACCTATAAGCCCTAAATCATAAAATCCTAAACCTAGACCTTGCTCCTATAACCTAGATCCTAAAAAATAGATCCTAGAACCTACAATGTAGATCCTGGGCTGTGGACTCTAAATCCTAAACCCTAGACCCTAGATTCTAAACCCTAAACTACAATCAATAATTTATAGAATTTCTTGATTCATGCAACAAGATAGGGGGTGTACCCAACCTTTGCACAAATTATTAAATTATCTTGATTTGTGCAATAGGTTATGTGGACCCTCAACCTATTGGACACGCAATAGATTGGGTGCACCCCTAACCTATTACACATGAAACAGGTTAGGGTTGCATAAATCAAGATCTTTTATAAATTAATGATTGAAATTTAGGGTTTAGCTAGGGTTTAGGATCTATGATCTAGGGTTTAGGATTTAGGATCTAAGGTCTAATATCTAGGTGAATCTAAGCTCTAAGATCTAGGTTTTAGGGTCTAAAATATAGTGGCAAGGGTCTAGGGTCTTGGGTCTAGGGTTTATTGTTGAGGCTTATAAGTTATTGTATAAGGTTAAGAGTTTAGAGTCTAGAATCTAGGGTCTAGGGTCTAGGAGTCAAGGGTTTTGCATTTAGGTTCTAGGATCTAGAGTTTAGGGTCAAGGGTTTGGAATGTAGGGTCTAGGGTTTAGGCTTTAGGATTTAGGGCTTATAGGTTAATGTATAAGGTTAAGAGTTTAGTGTCTTGAATCTAGGATTTAGGGTCTAAGGTCTAGGGTTTGGGATTTAGGAATTAGGGCTTATAGGCTATTATTTAAAGTGAAGAGTTTAGAGTCTAAAATCTAGGGTCTAGGGTATAGGATTTGAGATTTAGTGTTTAGTTACAAATATGTAAAAATGCATTCCACACTATGCAATTATATCTGATAGGTGTGATGCACAATCCTTATACTAACTAAGTTGAAAGCCTATGTAAAGTATCGTACCCATCATGGATAAGTAAATCGGCTAAAAACATACTGATGCATATTTTTCAAAACTCATGGATGATGCATGATAAGAAACAAGGAAATATGCATTTGAAACCATAAAAATGATATATCATGGGTATGATACCTTATAGAGGAATTAAATAAAGTGAGTTTAAAGCCTATACAAAGAATTATACCCATCAAAGACATCCATATATGCTAGAAGCACAAAGAGGTGCACTTTTCAACACCCAAGGATGACGCATGGTAATAAACAAGGATTCAATGATATTCATTTCAAACCATGAAAATGATATCAAATGGGTATTGTTATGGATAAATTTGACCAAGGTAAAAGGCATAAATATGTGTGTGTGCTTGTATGTGTGGCAATAGTATAATAAAATATGGCATACATAGGGCCCAGGGTTGAGGTGGCAGGGCATGACCATGTGCCACCCTTCCACGATTGAGGACCCATAAGGTGTGTTGTACATAATCCATGGTAGTAATATTATAAAATGTTAAGGTGGCATGGTTCCTCCATGTGCCACCCCTCCACCTAGGCTGTCCCATGCTTGCATTTAGTGAGACATGGCCCAAGGACTGGCCCAAAGACCATGGGAGAAGTAATATAAAATAGGTGGAGATGGATATTATATTGGATTATTCCCTCCATATAGGATAGGCCCATGTGGGGGGGTGTAGATAGTCCAAGAATGCAAGTTAAATAATGGGGAAAGTAGGATGAGGTGGCAAGATTCCTTGTGCCCTCCACTTGTCCTCCTAGATGTTTGAATGTATTATAAAATAGGGAAGAGACCAAGGGAGTATCTTGGACTTGGGATATGGGGTTTAATTTATGTGGAAAAATGAGGCAAAGGGTTGTCACACACAATTGAGAGTGCATACCCACCTAGCCCACATGGGAGATTCCTCCACACACACCATGCATGTGGGCGGATGCATTTATTGGTAGAGACCCCCTCTCTTGGATATAAAAGGAGGGGGCTATTCCTTGATGGTACACACTCATTCTTGTAAAGCCACCTAGCTAGTACTTTGATTTCCCCCCATCCTTCCTTTCAAATAAAGCATGACTCTCTTCCCTTGATGTCTCTATCTCTACATTCCACCTCCCATCATGTACATGCTCCTCTTCCCCCTCTCCCTTCCCCCTTGTGCCATAGTCCCCCTCTTCATTCCCATTCCTCTTTATCCCTTTTCCCCACCCATGTTAATGCTTCTCCCCTCATGTTCCTTTTTTCTCTATGGCCCTCGAGCGTCACCATGCCTAGCGTTAAGCCTCATGCCTTGATTTCTTTTCTAGTTAATAGAATTGGTGTGGCTGTTGGGATTCGAAGTCTCCATGGTTAGTGGCATAAAATCTGTCAACATCTGTTACTCCTATGACTGTGTGCGGTTCTGTGCTTCTGCGCCTCTAATCTGTGACATCTGTGTCTCTTCTGCATGCGGTTCTATGGCATCTTCTATGTGCGGTTCTCTGTTTCAGTGCCTCCAATCTATGACATTTGTGTCTCTTCTACGTGCGATTCTGTAGCATCTTCTGCACGTGATTCTCCATTTTTGCGGCGGCTACAAAACTTCTCTATTTTTATGCATCGTGTCTCTTGCGCATCCGCGGGCATCCTTTTCTTATGGTTGCAAAACTCTTGCTCGCGGTTCCTGCGCATCTTTTGGGTTCATCTGCATGTCATATACCTCGCGCCTCTCTATCCTCTTCTTCTCTTTTAAGGAGTGCGAAGTGAACCCAAGACCTCCCCATTCACAAAAGGAAGACTTAACAATGGGCCAGCAAATAGGAAGTGATCAGAATGTAATGATATTGGTTATATGTTGAAATCTCATGAACTGTAACTCTCTAACCATGGGGAGTTTCCTCTTGCTGTAAAATGCAAAAGTACTTCATTTCATGTGCTCTATTCATATCACATACTAGATTGCAGATTTTGAACTTTTTCAAGTACACACGACACACGAGGATGGTGGATATTTACGTCACTTCTCCACGAGTTCAAGGATTTGGTGCTTGGTCCTCTTTTCATTATGGCTAGCAATTGGCGAGATCTCTTTCTTGATCTTCATGTCAATCTTCAACAACTGATTGTACAATGCATGGCTCGAGGAGACGATGGGTGGGATGATACACCATGGATGGTTCAAGGTGAAGAACTGTGGGATGATCCACAAGCTTGGGGGGAGATTTGGTGCATCTGCTTATTAATTCTCGTGGATAAGCTCATCTTGAATGATTTCTTCTCGACCTCACTACAAAGGTTTTTGGGGCTCGGCTATGGTTGGTAATGTTTCAACCAAGGAATCCCTTTGTACCTAATCAACCCTTTACTTAGGCGAAGGAAATGATCAATGTTGCCATGCATTATTTGCTCATGCGACTACAAGAACTGGAAGAAGCTGAAGGTGATGTGCAAGCTCTCCAACTGTTGACATTTGTCATGGCATTCTTGTTTGCCTTGATGAACAACCTCATGTAGTGCCGTGTCTCTAACCCTCGCTCGTAAAGATGGATGCAATATCATGCCTTGACCAATAAGGGTTGGTCCTTTTAAGATTGTCTATGAGCTATTCTATGCTGAAGATGCTTCCCATATAGCATTTTGCAATACACCAGTCATACCCTACCCTACCTATGTGTGCTTTGTGGATGTATCTTCACGTGATTTTTAGTTCAAGCTACCTCTTTCCATTGTTTGCCAATAGATAAGCCTCATTTTGCCTCTCTCTTTTCCATTTTCCAAGCATGGTTGACATTCCTATGTTATGTGGTGGGGTTGAAGAAAATCCAAATGAGTATCTTGTGGCCTTCAAATGCCGTTGTGTTTCTCTCAACTTTCTTACTGAAGATAGATGGTTGTTGGTTCTTCGCACATTTCTAGAGGGTTTGGCTCAAGTGTGGTATGAGAAGTAGGCCGAGGATGTTTGCCAAAGTTGGATGAGGTTGACAGTAGCTATGATTGAGTATTTTGGCAAAGAAGAGGAGCTGGAGAATGTGTATCTATTGTAGGTGGAAAACCTGAAGCAATTAGAAGGTGAGATAGCCCCATGATATGTGGATCGAGCGATTGTGCTCCTGGACTGTTTAATTGCCACGCAGGAGGACAACGTCAAATTTTGAGCTAGAATGGACTCAGCATGTGCTAGGCTACATTGTAGCAGGAGCAAGTGATCAATTTCGCCTCAAGCTTAAATGGGAGAATCTAGAAACCATGGTGCTAGCACAAGAGATTGCTAAAAAGCTTAATAAAGTTCAGTCTGACCCCGCTTTAAAGAAGACAGTTGTCCCTCTGCAACCCCCTCAATTTTTGCAACAACAACCTAGGGGGTCCAAATTAGGGGCATACCCCTCATCAGGGATGTATCCACTGCCTCCACTTGAAATGTATGGTCCTACCTTAGATGCTTACCCTCAACAAGGTGTATATCCTCACCCTTCGCGTGGAAGATTTCCCCAGCCTCGCCCATGAGCCCCCCTCCTTCCTACTCCCCCAACCCCTCCTACTAAAGAACCCGGAGTCGATGACCTAGCCAAGGCCCTGAATGAATCTTCGGCTTGAGATGGTGGGCATCAAATATCAAGCCAATTACCCTCCAAGAGAACGTGCCAATGTTGTGTGCTACAAGTGCCACCAAAGGGGTCATTATCGCACCGAATGTCCCAAAATTCCAAGGGTGAATCTTCTTAGTGAATCAGGCATCGAGGATTCTAATGTAGAGGTCCTTGACCTTGGGAAGAGAAGTTGTACCACCTCGGACCCCTCTCCAAACCATGGACCGGGCCACCACAGGAAGAAGGTGTCCTTCTCAGAGCCCTCAGATGCTAAGATGGGAGACCCACCAACAGAGAAGACTAAAAGATCTTGCAGGAGTAAGTGGTCGCCCTCAGAATTTCATATTGGCTTAGGGCAAGAAGACTATTCGGTCGTTCAGGGCCTTGTTTATCGGTCTTTAAGCATCACACTTCCTCAACTAATAGCATTAAGCCCTAAGGTGAGCTGCAATAAGGGCTCTCAACAAGGAGGAGCAAGAAAAAGGGAAAGGTAAGAGAGATTTTTTCTATCTCTGAAGAAGTTGATCGGCACCTGCATACAGTAGATGTCATCATAGATAATTGCCATATCAAAAGTGTGTGTGTTGATGGGGGAGCTACATGTAATATCATGGTGCCCCGTATCATGAAGAAGTTGAATTTGAAATGCACAAGGCGTTCCTCCACTCGAATCAAGGTAGCAGATGGTCAAGGACTTGCCACCCTAGGAGTCATTGAGGATTTTCCCATCACTGTCAATGGGTTGACCACCACCGTCAATTTCTATGTGGTGGACATTGAAGATACAGGCAGGAGTTACCTAGCCATACTCGGGAGACCATGGTTGAGAAAGAGTGATGCAGTCAACTATTGGAAGACATGACACATGTCTTTTGGTGGTTCAAAGGAGAAGATCCCGGTGCAACTCGGTGCTGCTGAACCAGAAAAAGAAGAGGAGCAAGACAGTGATACTCTCTCATCCTCGGTGTTTGAGTCAATGGAAGATTCAGACAAGGGGAGGAGTTCTTAGAGGAAGAAGTTTACATGATGGAGGTGTCTTTGACCCCACCACCCACGAAAAAGGTAACAGCTAGTCCTCAACAGCTTGAACCTATGCTTTCCCCAGACCTCACTCGAGTGAGAAAGATGAGTTCCTAGAAATGTTCAAAGGTTTCCCTGACCTCTTCGCAACTAGCTACCACCACCTTTGCCATGTGATTGCCATAGAACACAAGATAGAGCTGAAGCCTGCTGCTAATCCAGTGGCTCAGAAGTATTAGATATCAAAGCCCCTATATCAAAGCCCCTTAGCTTGTAGAAGTTGGGTTTATTGTTTCGGTTCACAATACTGAATGGGTTTCACCAGTGGTAGTCACCCCAAAGAAAAACAACAAGTGGCAGGTCCACATCAATTATAAGAAACTCAATGCGGCCACCAAGAGGGACCATCATCCTCTGCCCTTTCAAGACCTCATACTTGAGAAGGTAAGTGGTCATGAGATGTATACTTTTTGTGATGGTTACTTCGGATCTTGTCAAATTAGAATTGCCGAAGAGGATGTGCTTAAAACCACATTTGCCACACCCTGGGGGACATTTGCATTCAAAGTAATGCCATTTGGCCTCACCAATGCTCCTGCTACCTTTCAAAGATTTATGCAAATGGTGTTTTCTCCTTATTTGGGGGTTTTCTTGGAGATGTTTTTAGATGATTTTTGTATATTCTCGGCATGCAAGGAGCACGTCATGAAGGTTAGGTTGGCCTTCCAAAGGGTCAATGATGCGAATGGAAGTCTCAACTTGATAAATGCACCATTGGAGCCAATCAAGGGAGGTTATTGGGACATATTGTCTCATGTGAGGGTGTCAAGCCTGACCCTGAGAAGGTAGAAGCTATCCTCAAGCCCTCCCCGCCAACAACCAAATATCAGGTATGCTCATTTGTCAATCTAGTAGGATACTATCGCCGCTTCATTGATCAATATGCTACGTTGACGTGACCCATGACTACGCTATTAAGAGATGGGGTTGATTTCTCTTGGGATGAGGATTGTGATCATGTGTTTGTACAAATCAAGAGTGCTCTGGCTTCAGAACCCATTCTATGCAATCCTGATTGGTCAAAGACTTTCTATATCAACAGTCCTGGGTTTGGTGAGCACACTACTCTGGTGGGTATTCTTCTCTAGCAAGGGGAGGATCAGTTCATGTATCTCGTTCGATTTGCTTCTCGACAATTGCTCGAAACTGAACGATGCTACTCTGAGGCTGAGAAGCATGCCTTGTCTTTGGTGTTCTGCATTGAGAAATTTAAGCATTATGTGGCAGGAAAGTCCTCCATTATAATATCTAGCAATGGTCTTGCAAAGCAGGTTCTTCAATCACCAAATCCCATGGGTCGGTTGGCCAAATGGTTGGTAGTTCTACAAGAATATGATTTTTCTTGTTCTTCCAACTTAAAGAATGCTTTAATTGATTTAGAGGAGTGCCTCGATGTAACCCTTGTAGCAGCCATAGAAGTTGGGGATCCATGGTATGGTGGTATCTATAGGTTTCTAACCGCTTTCTCCTTTCCTCCAAAAAGTACTAGCTATGATAGAAAGAAGATACGTAGAGATACTAGGCACTAGACTCTCTTTGATGGGGTATTGTACCATCAAGGCATGGATGGGGTACTAAGATGGGCCATTGATGCAGATGAAGATGCTAAGGTATTGAAGCATTATCATGATGGATTTTGTGGAGGCCACTATGCCAGTGACTATACAGCTAAGAAGATTTTACATGCTGGGTACTATTGGCCGACCTTGTTCAAGGATGTCAATATGTATTGCAAAACTTGTGAACCATGCCAATTCTTTGGTAGGAAGTATTTCCGTCCTAGGTAACATCAGCTAATGATGTCCATCCATCCATTTTAGAAGTGGGGAATAGATCTTGTCAGACCCCTACCCATGACTGCCCGCATAAAGAAGTATCTTTTGGTAGCCACTCAGTATGTCACTAAGTGGGCTAAAGCTATCGCCCTCCCCATTGCAAATGGTAAGGCAGTTTCAAATTTCATATTTGAACGTATCTATACAAGGTTTGGGACACCCATGGAAATAATATCTGATCATGGGAGTCCATTCTTAAATGAAGCAGTGGAGTTGCTCATGGATCGCATGGGTATTGATCATCGCACTTCTAGCATCTATTATCTAGAATCCATGGGACAAACGGAGCACACCAATGGCCTCCTTTGTAAATCCATGGGAAAAATGGCCACAGGGTACAGGAGCCAATGGGATCAGAAGGTCACTGAAGCTGTGTGGGCTTACAACATCACCCATAAAATGTCTACAGGTCACACTCCTTTTGAGTTGGTGTAAGGTATTGAGGCAGTTTTACCACTAGAGATAGAGATTCTAGCCTTGAGATTGGCACAAGAACAGAGGATGAGAGAAGATGAACATGTGGAGGCCAGGTTGGTACAACTTGAGAAGCTAGATGAAACGCTATGCCTTACACTACATCAAACCCGCTTGAATGCTAATATTCGCAAGGGATGGGAAACACACATTGCTGAGGGGGATGTTGTGCTATGCTTTGACAACAGATTAGACCACCAAATGGATAAAAACTTCCTTCCACTGTGGACAGGTCGATACAAGTTCATCAAGGAACGTAGCAATGGGTTTGTAAAAGTTCAGGAGCTGCATGAGCCATATGGCAAGAAGGTGATCAACAAGCGTTATCTCAAGCCCTTCTTTGTGCATGATGGTCCCAGGTATGGAAATGCTATGCATTCCTTACCTGGGGGGGAACTGTTATGGATAAATTTGACCAAGGTAAAAGGCATAAATATGTGTGTGTGCTTGTATGTGTGGTAATAGTATAATAAAATGTGGTGTGCACAGGGCCCAGGGTTGAGGTGGCAGGGCATGACCATGTGCCACCCTTCCATGTAAGAGGACCCATAAGGTGTGTTGTACATAATCCATGGTAGTAGTATTATAAAATGTTAAGGTGGCATGGTTCCTCCATGTGCCACCCCTCCACCTAGGCGGTCCCATGCTTGCATTTAGTGAGACATGGCCCAAGGACCATGGGAGAAGTAATATGAAATAGGTGGAAATGGATATTATATTGGATTATTCTCTCTATATAGGATAGGCCCATGTGGGGGGGGTGTAGATAGTCCAAGAATGCAAGTTAAATAATGGGAAAAGTAGAATGAGGTGGCAAGATTCCTTGTGCCAACCCTTCACTTGTCCTCCTAGATGTTTGAATGTATTATAAAATAGGGAAGAGACCAAGGGAGTATCTTAGACTTGGGATATGGGGTTTAATTTATGTGGAGAAATGAGGCAAAGGGTTGTTGCACACAATTGAGAGTACGTATCCACCTAGCCCACATGGGATATTCCTCCACACACACCATGCATGTGGGAGGATGCATTTATTGGGAGAGACCCCCTCTCTTGGCTATAAAAGGAGGGGGCTATTCCTTCATGGGACACGCTCATTCTTGTAAAGCCACCTAGCTAGTACTTTGATTTCCCCCCATCCTTCCTTTCAAATAAAGCTTGACTCTCTTCCCTTGATGTCTCCATCTCTACATTCCACCACCCATCATGTACATGCTCCTCTTCCCCCTCTCCCTTCCCCCTTGTGCCATAGTCCCCCTCTTCATTCCCACCCCTCTTAATCCCTTTTCCCCACCCATGTTAACACTTCTCCCCTCACATTCCCTTTTCCTCTATGGCCCTCAAGGGTCGTCATGCCTAGCATCAAGCCTCATGCCTTGATTAATTTTCTAGTTGATACTATGATACCTATTTGAGTCAAGCTTATAGGATAGAAGCACACTGATACACATTTTTCTACACTCAATCATGATATATGGTAAGAAACAAGCATTCTAAAGTATGCAATGATATCCAATGGATATGATACTTTGCACAAGCCTTAAACTAAGAAAATTTAAGGATTTTGCAAAGTATCATACCTATATAAGATAAGCCAATAGGCTAAAAGCACAATGATGCATATTTTAAAACATTGTGCTTCCAAATCCATTCACTAATTTCTAAATTAGTTTTTGATTTTGTAAATAACTCTTAGTTTATGATTCACTAATTTTTTCTTTATTCGTTGATTCACAATTCTCAAAGAAAACTTCTCAAAATGTATTTTTAAATAAGATATTTATTATTTTAAAGTAACTAATATATTTATATTCTCTTAAACAATAATATTCATATTTTTTACTTCATATTATTTAAATATGATAATAATGATTTACATAATTTACTAGTTTAATGGGTGTTGAAAATTTTTACATACTCATCCATGGACTATGGCTTATTTGATATCAATAATTTTATAATCTGTAAAATATTTCTAGTAAATACATTTATTACATTATTTTTTATTAAGATATGTTATTTATGTATTAATATATTTATACATAGTTAATTAAGATACTATTATACTATCTATAAAAAATATTATATATACATACCTTAATTAGTGTGGAAGTTTTTAAAATAATACTCAGCTCTAGACTATTGTTCCTATTTTATATAAATACTTTTATAATTCATAAAATAATTATATTTATATATTTTAATGAATCTATTAGTTATATTTTTCATTATATACAAAATTTAACTTTTTAAATATATAATTGATAGTAGTATAATTTTTCCTGAAATAAATGTATCATATTTAAATAATTATATAGGTTATACTATGTATTAATATAATAATATATTTTTATATAAAATAAAATATGTACATATTTTATATGAATAAATAGAGAATGTTATAGAAGAGTTGAGTTTCAAAGAAATTTGACTTTGAAATCTTGAAAATTTTGAAGTTGTTGCATACGCAATAGGTTGGGAGACACAAATTTAAAAAAGTCAATCATTGGAAGTTGTTGCATACACAATAGGTTGGAAAGCAATTCACCTATTGCAACATTTTAACAAATTTGCCAATTAATGGGATAGGTTGAGATGAGGAGAGAACCATGATGTTTGAACGATGAAGCATGGAATCAAAAGGTTATGCTACTTATACTAAATCTAAAAAGTTTCCCTAAACCTAATTATATCCTTGCCTCCTATAAAATCTCTACTCCCTCCAAATTCTCTCATTCACACTCCCTTATTTTTCAAATCTTCCTCCATTTTCCTTTCCTCTCCCTTTTCTCTCCTTCTCCTCTCCCCTTCCTCTCCTTCTCCTTCTCCTTCTCCCTGCTTCCCCTCCTCTCCTCTTCTCTCCTTCTCCTCTCTCCTCCCCTTCCTCTCCTTCACCTCTCACCTCTCTCCTCTCCTCTCCTCCCTTGCTGCTCTCCTCCTCCTCCTCTGCTCCTCCCTCCCTCTCTCCTCTCCTCTCCTTCCTCCTCCCTCTCGCCTCTCCTCTCCTCTCCTCTCCTCCCTTCCTCCTCTCCTCTCTTGCCACCTCCCTCCCCACCATTAGCCCCCTCTCCCCTTTCCCACTTGCTGGCCGCTCCCCTCCCTCCCTCCTCTCCCATCCGTCGCCCCATCCACCCCCCACCTACCTCTCCACTCACCGCCCCACTCACCTCCCACCCCTCCCTCCCTTCCCACCAGCTGCTACCTCCCTCCTTACCACCCACTGCCCTGCTCGCTTCTCACCTTGCTCCCTCCCTCCCCACCTAAATAGCCTTCTTCCTCCCCCCCACTTCCTGCCACCGTCTCCTCCCCTCCTATTGCCACTCTCCACCCCTCTCTCTCTATTACCAAATCCCTCCCCTCCTCCTCCTCCTCTCTCTCTCTCTCTCTCTCTCTCTCTCTCTCTCTCTTTCTCTCTCACTCTCACTCTTGCTCTCTCTCATGGGTGTCCTCTTGAAGGTTGAAAGGGGGAGGGGAGGGGGACTAAGGGGAAGGGGGGAGGGGAGACCGAAAGGGGGGAGCCAAAGGATGGAGGTGGCAGGTGGAGAGGGGAGACCGCATGGAGACAGGGAAGGGGATTGCACCCATTGCCCCCAACCTATTGCGTGCACCCCCTCTGCACCCCCCTCATCGCCCCTCCCTCCACCTCCCCGCTTCCCTTCTCCACCACCTTGCTTGTCCTTGTGCTTGGCCTGCTCCCTCCTTGGCCCTCCCTATGCCCCCCCTCCTCCACAAGCCCTCCTTGGCTTCCCTATGCCCCCCCTTTGTGCCCCATCCATGTCCCCTCTCTGCTCTCCTTAGTGCTCCCTTTCAAAAATTATTGAAGTTAATTTTAAAAAGTAATTTTATTTATATTTCAAAATAATTATTTTTTATTAATAAAATAAATTTATTTGAATTTAATTTTAAGTATTTAAATTTAACTAAAAACAATAAATTTAAATATATTAAGAGAAATAATATTTATTTATTTTTTAACATAAATTTATTTAAATTAAGTTTATGTTTTAACATAGTGTAATTTTATTTTGTTTCTATTTCAAAATCTAAAAGAAATTGCCTTAAGTAAACCTGGTCTAAAATAAAGTTTAGGTTCCATGATATTCAAGGTTTAAAGTTTATATTCAAATTAAAGCTTTTTACTTTGAGTATGGAACTTAAAGTCACGTTTATAATTGGATTTCAATTGAAATTTATATTTTTTTAAAATAAAATTTTGTAAAAGTACAACTCCATATAATTAGTTTAAAGCTTGAAATTTAATTCAAAAATTTTTTTTTTTTCAAGGAATCATGGCAAAGGTTGAGGCTCCAAAGGTCATTGTTATTGAGAAATACATTGATCATGATTGGTATTGTTTGAAGCGAAATTCAATACTACTTGGCGATCACCTCCAAAAATGTGTCAAGCTTCAAAGATAGTGTGGAGATAATATGA
The DNA here is from genome assembly GCF_047967505.1 of Dipteris shenzhenensis. NCBI lineage: Eukaryota > Viridiplantae > Streptophyta > Polypodiopsida > Gleicheniales > Dipteridaceae > Dipteris > Dipteris shenzhenensis. Next base: position 35,783,493 of record NC_141611.1, read on the forward strand.
AATGTTGGCCTAGCCTCATGGATAAATATTGAAGACAATGGCTTAATGGATGTTGTGTGCAAAACCTGTGCAAAAGAAGAAAGGATGAAGAAAAGAATTGATATATAAGTTACGAGATAGCGATAAGAAATACTTTCTAAAGGCTTTACGAGATTTAGTGCAAGGATCTCCAAAAGGGCTTAATTGCTTGGAGTCACTGAAAAATTTATGAGATGCATTATCGAGTGTTGTTGTACCTGCTATAAGTGTGCCATCGATAGCATCTCACTATGAGGTTGTACCCCTAATAACATCTATGGCTATAACTACACTATCTATGGTTGTAGGTACACCATTTATGGTTGTAATCATCCAAATACAAAGGGGTCATCTTGTGAGACAGGTTTTATTTCCACAGCCATATTGAGAAAGAAAGACAAATGAACTCTAGCTACACCTATAGACCGTTCAAGTGTAGCTTATTTATAGAATTTGGATAATGATGAAGAGGCTTTGCATGAAGAATATGTACTTACATATTTTTCTATAAGTGTTATAGACTTACGTCCTCCTAAAGATGAGGGATACGTTTGGGAATTTTTTCAAATTTAGTGTGGCTATAGTACTTATTGATCCACACTCCTTGTTCACAAATCAACAAAATCTAAATATTAAGTGTGATTTATAATAGAAAGTCATTTTGGAAAAAAAGAAATGATCAACGTTGGTCTTGTTTGTGATAAAAGAACAAAGGGATCCCCTATATACCAGTTTGACATTGGGGTTTTCTTAATGTGGGCATGGTATTTGGTGCAGACAACATCTTCTGGAGCAACCTCTCACAATTCAAACATACATAGGCTTCGAATAATGATGATTCTCAAAGCAATAAAGAAGTCATGTCACTAATCCTATAGCTTAGAATACGTGTAAGACATTGAGCAATCTTAGAATCCTACAGCCTAACATTGAGCAAACATTTATAGACTCCTGCATTCTTTGAATTAGAGTGACAGAAGTCTATATCTGTTTGCTCAATGGTAGGCTATTAAAGCTTCACATGGGAAAAAAGAGAAGGAAAGAGAGAAGAAAAGAGAGAAAAAGAGAGGAGAAAAATGAGAGAAAAAGAGAGGAGAAAAAGGAGAAGAGAGAGGAGAAAAAAGACAGAAAAAGAGAGGAGATAAGAGAGAAAAAGAGAGAAAGTGAAAAGAGAAAAAGTGGGGATAAAAGAGAAAAAAAGAGAAGGAAAGAGATGAGAAAAGAGACAAAAAGAGGAGATAAGAGAGAAACAAAGAGGAGAAAAGAGATGAAAAGAGAGGATAAAAGAGAGAATGATAAAAGAGAGTTCAGGTCCCTTGCCCTCTCTTACTCCGACTACTACTCCTCGCTCCGAAAGCGCTCGCACAAACACCACTCGCTCTGACTCTGTCACTACCATGAGTCCTCCTTACCTGGTCGAGGACCTATCCTATCAAATCATGGCTGTTGGAGAGATAGAAAAATAAAAAGGGTGCAGTAGTGATGGCCACCATGAGGCGATTGATGGCATAGCTACTGACTGGCAGTACCAAGATGACCAAAAGAAGCAGGCAGTCATCGATGAATTGAAAAGAAAATACCCTAAGCCCCCAAATTGGGAGTTCAATGAGAATTACATGCGAGAGCACATGGGTTTAGTCTTGAAGCATCGTAGGTCAACCTTGCGTACTTCCATCGCAAAGGGGAAAGCTAAATCCAATTGGGTAGACAAAGTTGATTGGAAGTTTTTCAAGAAGCAAAAGAGGGACCATCCCGAAATGTTTGAGGGTCAGAGGAGGGCTGCAAGGAGATGGCTGGACTCCGTAGGTACTTCACACTTTGGTGCAGGTCGACGGTTGGCATTCGAGGCAACTAGGGTAAGTCTACTTCTTCTCATTTAATATATTGTTCTATTTGTTTTACTAAATATTGCATGCACTTTATCTAACTCTCGTAAATTGGGCCCACAGCAAGCTGCAATGGGTCACCTTCCTACAGACGCAGAGACAAGACGCACATTTCATGTAGGAACAAAGTCATGGTTTATTAAGCAGGAGGCACTGGGAGCGACGGTCGATTGGGTTGAGGTGGCTGCTCGCACGGTATAAGTCTACTTCTACTTGTAATCTCACTTTTTAAACTGTTTTATTATTTAAGTTCCAATCTAATTTCCAATTAATATGGTTTCACTCTTAGAATCAAAGCTCGAACGTCCCATTAGTGGAGGTGAGCGGTGATGATGACGGATTAGGCTTACGTGGCTTCGATAAGGGCCAGGGAGCAGACGCACCTCATGAGGGCCAAGGATCTTAGGCCAGCAAGATGAGGAGGAGGATGACGACAATGATTCGGATGAGTAGTAGTAGTAGTAGTAGTAATATTAGTAGTAATTTGCATATATTTTGCCATATATATGCTTTTGTATATCGGCTCATTTGAGCGATTTTGTATCACCCTTTTCAAAAGGGTAATTTTGTAACAAACAATGTTGTATATCTTCGACATGTATATGCTTCGGTTGCTTGGTTCATTTGGGCGATTTTGTATCACCCTTTCCACAAGGAAAATTTTGTTATAAAAAATATTCTTTTGTAATTACTAAATAAAAAGCATTAGTGGGGCAAAACAGGGCTTGCTGTGGCCCTATTTAGCCCCACTAATGTTTTTTTAAAGCTTCTATTAATCTCACTATGTAGCGACATTTACCTACAACAAGGTTTACTAGTGTCGCTATATAGCAAAGTTTATTAGTGTCCCTATATAGCGACGCTTATATAGTGATTGTTCTTTTTTGATGCTTATCGCGATGTAAATAACAACCTTTGTGCCCATCAAAAAAAAACTTGTGTAAAAAAGGTTGGTATTTTCATAGGAAAAGGACCTATGCCTTGTAGTGTCATTAGGGATAAGGGCAATCTGATGTTGAATGAGTGTAATGCTCAATAAGAAAGATCATGAAAATGAATGGGATTGTGAAGCATTATGGGAGGCCATCTCGGTAGTGATCACTCTGTGCATCCTTTCATGAACTAACAATCACTTGGTTAAATCCATCTCAAAATATGTGCTTCAAAATTTCATAGCTAGCTGGCAAGATAAGCAATTTACAATGTGCCTTACTACTTTCACCGGTGAAAAAATATCTTTGTGCTAGAAAACAACAAAAAGTGCAAAAGTGTGCTAAAAATTAGTTAAATAGTGCTAAATGAGTGCTCAAGAAATATCTTAATAACCATAAATCGTATTGAATCACTTAACTTGTACAATCACCATGATAGTTGCAATTAGTCACAAACCACTTATATTTTACAACCATGCCATAATGGTTGCATTTGATCCTAAAATAAATTTTGTAAAGAATAATTGATCTCTTATTGCTAAAAATACAAGAATTCTAGCAGGATAACAGAACTGTGTTCTCATGATTAAACATACAAGAACTCGGTTTCGTTAAGAATTAACCATGTACATCCCAGAAAGAGTAAACCATCAGAATGGATTAGGCTTGGGAGAATTGATACCTTCATGAGGGGACCGCATATACCCTTCATCAAGGCATAGGCCCTAGTGTTGCATCTTCCCTCCATCAAAAGTCATGGCCTTTATTGTTGTGGCCAAGTAGCCACTACTTTCTTAGAAATACAACTATTATGAGGTAGGCACAATTGGTGCCTCCGTGACATGAATGTTGGAAAATGACAAGCTCTACATATAGAGGTTGCATGCAAAAAAAACACAAAGAAAAACACATGCACAAATTGGCCACAATAGGGCCATTAGATCTTGCACTCATTTATGCTCTATCCAAGGCCGGTTGTGCACTTACAACCTTGCTTCATCACATTGAAGGAAAAAATTATTTTATTGCAACTATCAATATCACAATCTCACCTCATACCTAACAAATATGTTTCTTGATTCCTTTTTATTTCATCTTGAGAGTGCATATATTCTCCTTCCCCTCTTGTACTTGGTGTTGGCTAATAGAAATAGCTCTATATGATGCTTCCAGTAAAGTATTTAGAAACTTCACCATAGGCCTCTTGTAATAAGGCTAGAGTTATTTGGTTTATTGAAAGGATCAATGACTCGCTCTCCAAATTTTCAAGAGCCACAACATGCTGCTCCATAGTGATATCAAGTAATTTAGTTGTAGTGCAGTTGACTATGCCCAATCATGCTTTGAACTTGTAGGATAATTAAGGCTACCAGGAGCAATCCTTACAATCAACTACACTCAAGATGGTATTATAGAGGCTAGCCTGCATGCCACACAACGAACATAAAGTCAAACGTATATGCAATTGGCATGCCTTATGAAGAGAGTGGGAGAGAAGTAAGGAGTCTCACTTGTAGCTTTCTTGCATACACAATGGGGGAATACACACAAAGGTGGAGGCTGAAAACTGTTTTCCTCTTCTTAGTTGTGAAAGCCAAAAGAACTCTCTCTCAGTACAAAAGGAATAGATGAACCCTATATGTGGGTCTCAAACCAAACCACGCTAACCTAGGTGGCATACTAACTGAGCCACTAACTAGAGTGCATAAAGATAGTTGTCATCCAGCTATTATTCATGGGCGGTATACCAACCGCATCTGCAGCTAACAAGTCGGTGACATAAATGCACAACGGTCACCCTAGCATATCATGAGTGGAGCTTGATATCTCAACACTCCCCCTCGAGCTCATTCCCAATTCTTGCACACCAAGCAAGTCTCTGAACTTATGCAACTTCTTTGCACCCAATGCCTTTGTGAATATGTCAGCTACTTGATCCTTTGTGCTGACGTAAACCAGATCAATAAAACCTACTAGAACATTCTCCCGCACATAGTGATAATGCACCTCAATGTGCTTTGTTCTAGCATGATAGACTGGCTTATTTGCCAAATGTATACTGCTCATGTTGTCACAATAAATGACAACTAGCCCATCTGTAGACCGATGCATATCAGCTCAAATATGGCCTCGTAATAGTCATATAAATCAAACTTCCTACTATGCGTCTGTACATAATAGGGTCTTCCAGAAGCTCACCTGCATCTGCTTAGGAGTAGAAGGGTTATAGCATCTATACCCTTTCTGCTACATAGAATAACCAATAAAGATGCACTTCTCAGCTTTTGGATCCAACTTGGATCTCAACTCATCTGGCACATGAACATAGGCAATGCAATCAAAAGCTTTCAAATGAGATATCTGGTTTGCTACCAGTATACCTCTGCCATGTATTGCTGCAGTGGGAGTCCTGTTCATTATGTAGACTACTGTAGCAATCGCTTCAGCCCAATAATAGTCTGGCAGGTCTTTTTCATTGAGCATGGCACGAGATACCTCTCCAATATGCCTGTTTTTCCTTTTTGCAAGACATTTTGCTGTGGGGTATGACTGCATGAATATTGTTGCTTTATGCCATGCTCCTGCAGGAACCTTGCAAACTCATTTGAGAGGTACTCTCCCCCTCCATCTGACCTTAGGCATTTTATTTGCAGGCGTGTTTCTTTCTCAACCATAGCTTTAAAAGCTTTGAAATGCCCAAACACTTCACTTTTCTTTTTCATAAAGTACACCCAAACTTTTCTGCTGCAGTCATCAATAAAAGTGACAAAATAATGACAACCTCCAATAGATGCAATTTTAGTAGTCCACACATTAGAGTGGATTGATTCCAATGGCCTCTTACTCTCTTGAACATGTCGAGGAATTGGTTTCCTTGCCTGTTTCTCAAATTGACAGGCTTCACATACCTTATGCATTTCTACAGCCTTGAAGTTAGGCAATCTTACAACAATATTTTGGGCCTGCATTAATTGCTATCAAGCGACCTTTATTTTTCATATCTTCAACAAAGCATCCATGAGGATTAAATATGACCTGCAAGCCCTGCTCAACCATTTGACCGATAGAAACCAGGTTCTTAGTGATATTCAAGACATGAAATACATCAGACAGGTATTTCTTTTTCCCATCTTGCATAGACAAAGGAACTTTACTAATCTGCACAATAGGATGTGCAGTATCATCACTAGTCTCCACAAATCCTTGTCTTTCCATTTTCCTTGCATTCTGCATCCATTCTGCATGACCTGTCATGTGGTTTGACGCACCTCAGTCAACATACCACACATTACTGCTTTCTTCTGCACTTGTCATAGAATTGGTCATGTGCTGCACCATGAACAAATGATCATTTCTTTCATCACCTTGTCTACTAGAGGATGCATAATTGCCTTGCTGCAATTTTCCATTCATGATGTCATTCTGCTTTTTGTAGCAGTCTTTAGCCATAGTCTTTAGCCATATGAGCCATTTTACCAGAGTAGTAGCATTCAACATTGCTGTTTGCATTTTGGCCTCTCTGCCATCCACCACGACCTCTTTGGCTCCCCATGCCTCTAAGGTTACCACGTCCTTCTCCATAGGACTGGTTTTCTTGAATTTGCTGCATATTCTGATTTCTGCAACGGCCTCCAGATCAGCCTGCTCTACCTCTGCCTCTACCTCTTCCAGCATTTGAGTAGAAGACAGCTTCTTTTGAAGTTCTTGTTGAAGAAGATGCATTACCATTTCTCTGCTCCTGAATATGCATGATCATAGAATTTGAAATACTGATAGATAGCCAGTACATAACTTTCCTGGCTCTCTCATGCCAGCCTTTAAATGCCTGCAACTCCTATTGATTGGGAACATTAGGAATAATTGGTTCTTGTTTAGCTCCAGTAATGAACTCCCAATATCCTTTTCCCTTAAGGAAATTCGTCATTCTAAACTTCCATGCTGGGAAGTTGTTCTTGTTAAGCTTTTCAGTGACTATCTGTGAAGAGCATCAGACGCCATTACAGAACATTCCAAAAATATATTGTCACTGCAAAAAACACAACTCCTGCCTCACAAGGGCAAATCTGCAAAACTGACGAAAGTGGTATTTGACCACACAGTCACTTCCTAGTGACGATTTGCATCAAGAGGCAATAAGAATGATTCTGTTACTCCCAATATCACTACGCATAGGCATACGATATAATTTTTGCGGCAAATTTTCACCGACCTGCAGAATAGTGGTCGCACAACAGAAACAACGCACCTTTTTGAGTGCCTGCGGAAAACTTTCGCCATCGAAATGGGCCCTGAAATGGCCACCAAAACGGGCCCCGAAATGTCCTCGAATCAAAAAAATAATGTCACCATGGGCTTCGCGCTCTCCCGCAGCATATACTACCCTCTCGCGACACTGCAAAGGGTGTCCCAATCTGAGATAGTGCACTCTTGCACTTTCCGGCTGTGTTACCCGCAGAGATTTGCTCCCAAACTCGAAAAAGGAAAGCAACATTGATCCTCTTACCAAGACACTGCGAACTTGGTTTGCTTTCTTGAGCTCCTTACCACGAACCGAGCTCTGATACCATGTGAAGAGAGTGGGAGAGAAGTAAGGAGTCTCACTTGCAACTTTCTCGCATACACAATGGGGGAATACACACAAAGGTGGAGGCTGAAAATAGTTTTCCTCTTCTTAGTTGTGAAAGCCAAAAGAACTCTCTCTCGGTACAAAAGGAATAGATGAACCCTATATGTGGGTCTCAAACCAAACTTAGCTAACCTAGGTGGCATACTAACTGAGCCACTAACTAGAGTACATAAAGATAGCTGTCATCCAACTATTATTCATGGGCGGTGTACCAACCGCATCTGCAGCTAACAAGTCGGTGACATAAAATGCACAACGGTCACCCTGGCATATCACGAGTGGAGGTCTATGCCTATGGTGCTAGACAAAAGTCTTCATGTGTGGGGGATTGAATAAGCAGGCCATACAATTGGCACATGGAATAGAAATCCTTACGAGGGAATTTTCCCACTCCACTTGAGATTCCAACTAGCTTCATTTATGAACATGGGACTTTATACATGTAGGAAGATACATAATCTCTCTTTGATTAAATTGTACGCAGTCTTCCACATGTCTCGACTGGGATCTGCAAATTCTCTTGAAGTTACCCAAACACGCAAGATCATGGGACTATGCCAAAGGCCTTTTGAAAGTATAGAAAGCAAGCATAGACTTTCTGGGATCCTAATCTTGCCTCAATGATTGCCTATAGGATAAAGATATAATCAAGAGTGGAATGTTGTCTCCAAAATCCAATGCCCACTACATGTGTGTCTCTATGGTAGGAGCTCATATCTCTCTCTAGTATTGACCGATAAATCTTGGCTAGTGTATGATTGATCATGAGAGTGCAAAATTTTCGAGTATCCATGAGATTCCCTGTTTTGTGTATCGACACCATGGCGGTGGTACTCCTAGCAGGGGGGAAGCTATGTCATACATCATGATTGAACATCCGTGCTAAGATTGGGGCCAACAAGACCTCGTGTTCATGTGCAAATTTTTCAGTCTGTAGCCCTCTGTTTGTAGAGCTAGTGTAATGTAGCTCACATAATGTGTTGTGAAAAAAATGCACATATTATGTACATAAGTGGCCAACATTTAATCACATGGTAACATGTAATAACTATGCAGTGCTACCTCTCATGCATGTTTAACTTTTTTGTTATGATGCAATATATTTTATTGGTAGAGACCAAGAGAGAAATAGATATGCAAAGATCAAAGAATATCATTTTATACATCTCGAAGCTCTAGTCTTTGTGGCATGACAAATAACTATTCTTGAAAAATTCTTAGATATTAGTCTATATCAATTGCATGCAATAGCCTCTTGAGGACCAAGGTGAGGACCAAGGTGTTTGATGCAATTGCTCCATTAAACAAGCTTTCTATTTTCTTGAATTGTGTGGTGTAAATTCATGGCATGGTGTGATGCAAACAAGAATTTTAATTTCAAGATGACAACGAATATCTAAAGGTGAATATAGTACCATCAAATGAAACTCAAAACATTGTGCTAAGCTGTATATATATTCAGAGTAGGGCCTTTACAAAAATCTCTTCGTGATTTATTGAACAAAACATCCATTCACAAAACATGGAGTGACAATAAAGATAACCCTGATGATTAGGGAATTCATATGCCTTAAGTCACTTCTATGTGCACGCCTCATCTTATTACAATGAAGCTCATTTGAATTCCCAATAGTCAATTAAACCGGTTTTCCAAATAATACTCTCACATGGTTCTTTAAACCTTGTTTGGACAACCATTTTCTCTCAAGTTTCAAAAGCATCATCATCATCGTCATCAGGTAAGGGTTGCATTATTGCTTGTGCCAAGGCTTCCTCGTGCCTGCATTCACATGCTTATTAGGGATGTGCAAGTCGATTGCAACACCATAAAACATGAAATTAAGCTAAAGGGAAGGTAAATACATATGTATTGTTACCTTTGCTGCAAAGCTAAATCAAGATGGACTTCTGGTGGAGCCAAAGCAGGGGCCTCAACAAAGTGTAGATTTGGGTCTCTAAAAACAAAACCACACATAAAAACAATACCCTACATAAATAAAAAAGTGTAGATTTTGGTCTCTAAAAGCAAAACCATACATTAAAATATATATAGAATCATCTCATAAACTAAAGAGCTAATGTTAACAAGAAATTAAATTAAACTTGACATACCCAGAGAGTTTCCTTGCGAGGTAAAGGAAAGGTTTTTCAAAATTGTAGTTGCTCTTGGCAGATATTTCATAATATTGCAGGTTCTTCTTCCTATGGAATGTGACTTGCTTTGCTTTGATTTGTCGATTCTTAACATCAACTTTGTTCCCACAAAGCACTATGGGAATATTTTCACATACCCTGCAATGAAGCTTTGATATTAGATCGATGCGACTGTAGGCTCATGAAGGCTAACAATGCTAATCCCCGTGCTAATCTTGAAAGACAAACCACGTTGATTGTAAAGACACATGTTAAAACAAATTAACCTGCAGAGGTCTCGATGCCATGTCGGAACATTCTTGTATGTCAAACGAGACGTCACGTCAAACATTATTATTGCACACTGACCATGGATACTGCATCAAGAGTAATATGATTAAAATCGGAGAGAAAATAGGCATTAGCAAGTTTGCATGCAAAATGAGGCTTGATCAGGACAAGGTAGCACAAGGCTACCTTCAGCGATGGTTTTCGTTCGCATGAATTATTGAAAAGGGATGAGAAAGACATCTGTTAGATATAAACGACAGGCAGCAGCTAGCATAAAGCCTAAATTTATACGTTGGTAACAGAAAGCACAAAGCCTCATGAACTCACTAGTATCCATCCCGCAGACCTCCAAACTTCTCTTGACCTGCTGTGTCCCAGCAATAAAAACGGATTGGCCCGCAATTTGTATAGAAATCGAGAGGTCGGACATCCACGCCAATTGTGGCTGTAATCCAAAGTTGTGTTTAGTATGTAAACAAGTGAAATTCTGAGTGAGGTGAAGAAATTAACATATTTGTGGTTTCGTCTGTAAGCGTCCCAATGAAGATCAAATCAAGATAGACAGCTATAGTGGTTTCAAACCCAATGGACAAATCGATCGGTCTCACAATGTCGAACTACTAGAAGTTATAACGCAGGAAGGCACTTACGTTCATATCTCTTTTCGAACTCCCCAGTCAGGTGACGTTTTACAAACGTCGTCTTCCCTGCGCATAAATTCCAGAAGATTATTGATTGATCAATAGAGAGGCATGATCATGCACAAAGTACAGTAACGGCGCAGAGATTGAGCACAATTTTTTTCAACTAAGCAGGTACCTGTGCCTCCATCTCCTACGATCACGAGCTTGAAGCTTGGGTAGTTGACTGTCTGCCCTGCTAGGGCCTGCTCAAAAGAAGCTACCCGTCTTAGCAATAATACTTGCAAAAACTTGACAGCAAACTCTAGGAAATTTCATGAAGCAAATCGTTCTCAAACAGCGACGTGCCGTGTAGCAACTAGCACAACCCACAAGGGCGAAAATCCGAAATTTTCATTTCAAAGTTTAAATCAGAGATCTCTCAAAAAGCGGCAAGTGTGGATAATCGGAGAGGATCACAACGATCAAAACACTGAAGCGCAAGGGATCCAGCAGGACAACGGAAGAAGCATCGTGCAAAGGACACTAGCAGCTGCAACTAGGCATGAAACAAAGGAGGAAAATTACCATGAAATGGGATCGAGCAAGGGAGAAGAGGAACGGAATACGGCTATGGGGATGAGAATTAATGAGAAGATGGTGAAGGTGAAGGTGAAGGTGATGAGTATGAAGATGGCTGCCTGTTTATATGCCAAAGCTTCAAACGGCAGGCTCTTTGTGCTTACAAACAACGCTAGTCCCACTACTCACCCCTTTTTTATTTGGGCAATGTCCTTTGGATCTTCTCTCCACGCCAAAAGCACTCCCAAAAAGCAATCAGAATGTGTTTATCACTTCGCCTTTTCCCTTTTTAATTATCTCGCACATCGCTCAACGAGGAGATTCCAAAAAGACATAGTGAGAATCCGCTTTTTCCTCTTTTGTACCTCTCCTGATATGAGAGCCCTTCGCACATGAACCTCTGCCCCTTGCATGCATGTAAGAAGCACACATGTATGCACACAATTACACATGCACACACACACACACATCCACTTGCATGTGTGCACATGCGAACACACACACACACACACATGCGTGCGTGTGCGTAGAGGCTCGTGCGTGTGTGCACGTGCATGCATGTGTGTGTGCGCATGCGTGCATAGGCAATGCATCCACATACACACACGCACACACATGCATATACACACACTCACTCACACACACATCTCTGCATTCCTTTATTTTGTTACATGTGCTACTAATTGCATCCACTTTTGTACCTTGACCCATCTTGGAGTATCATTTGTATTTTTGTCTTCAAAGGTTTAATTGTAGGTTTGCACCCACCTCTATGAACTTCTCATAAACTCAAAGCAATCCCTTCATCTCCATTCCTAAGAGCCATCATGTTATATTGGTATATTATTGCTTCCTTAAGAGGTTATATGCTTATTGGAACGTCATCACATCAGAGAACAAACATGTTCAAGCTCTCAAATCATATTACAAAATAACATCTTTCAATTGATTACAAGATAATTAGCAAAAGTAAATAACCCAATGTGATTTAGGATAAAATCCACAAATATAAAATGTTGGCTTTGTGTTAATAGCAAATAAGGATTCTATTGTGTATGGCACATAAAATCTTTATCTAAAAAGTTAATCCAAAACTCAGGCAAAAAGTAAGCATCAAATATATGGAAAAGTTAATGGATGTTGACATTATAGAATAGTCCATCCCCTGCCTCTAATTACTTCTTCCATTCCCCTCATTCTCCCATCCCATCGTGCATGGCTAAGAAGGTGTCATTGAAGTGCTAGTAACGTTCACCATATGCATGACCTACCCTTTGAAGAATTGATTGCTATTCGTGATCACCTTAGTTAGCCGAGTTTGGTTTGAGACCCACATATGGGGTTCTTCTATTTCTTTGTACTAGAGTTCTTTTGGCTTTCACAACTACAAAGAGGAAAATTGTTTTCGGCCTCCACCTTTGTGTGTATTCCCCCATTGTGTATGTGAGAAAGTCGCAAGTGAGCTTCCTTCCTTCTCTCCCACTATCTTCACATGGTATCAGAGCCTGGTTCGTGGTAAGGAGCTCAAGAAAGCAAACCAAGTTCGCGGTGTCCTAGTAAGAGGACCAGTGTTGCTTTCCTTTTTCGAGTTTGGGAGCAAATCTCTGCAGGTAGCACAGCCGGAAGTGCAAGAGTGCACTATCTCAGATTGAGATGCCCTTCGCAGTGTGGCGAGCGGGCAGTATATGCTGTGGGTAAGGGAAAAGCCCTTGGTGACTTTATTTTTCTAATTCGAGGCCATTTCAGGGCCCCGTTTTGAAGGCGGAAGTTCTTCGTAGGCACTCATAAAAAGGCCATGCTTTTGCTGTGCGACCACTGCTCTGTAGGTTGGTGAATAGTTGCTGCAGAAATTGCATCGTATGCCTGTGCGCAGAGATATTGGGAGTTACAGAATCATCCTTATTGCCTGTCATGCAAAATCGTCACTAGGAAGTGACTGTGTGGTCAAATACCACTTTCGTCAGTTTTGCAGATTTGCTTGTGTGAGGCAGAAGCTGTGTTTTTTGCAGCGACAGAATTTTTTGCAGTGTTCTGTAATGGCATCTGATTCTCTTTCACAGATTGTCACTGAAAAGCTTGACAAGAACAACTTCCAAGCATGAGTGTTTAGAATGACGAATTTCCTTATGGGAAAAGGCTATTGGTAGTTCATTACAGGAAATGAAGAAGAACCAGTTCTTCCTAATGCTCCCAATCAACAGGAAATGCAAGCATTTAAAGTATGGCATGAGAGAGCCAGAAAAGTTATGTATTGACTGTCTAGTAGTATTTCGGATTCTATGATTGTGCATATTCAGGATGCAAGTACGCCAAAGGAGGCATGGCATACTTTGGCAAAAATGTACAACACAAATACGGAAGCTAGGGAAATGCAGCTCAAGCAGGAGTTGCACAATGTGAAGAGAGAAAATATGAGCATCAATGACTACCAAATGAAGGTGAAGAAAATTGCAGATGCACTTTCTTCCATTGGGTCGCCAGTGGAAGATGATGATTTGGTTTCTGTGACCTTGAATGGTCTAGGAAATGATTATGCACAGTTCCGGACATCTATTGCCATCCGTGAAAAATTTCCTGATTTTGAGGAGTTGTTTGCTCTCCTAATTTCTGAAGAGCAGAGAAATGGTGGTGCATCTTCTTTAGGAGGAACTTCAAAAGAAACTGTCTTCTACTCAAATGCTAGAAGAGGTAGAGGCAAAGGTAGAGGAGGCCGATCTGGAGGCCGTGGTAGAAATTAGAATATGCAGCAAACTCAAGAAAACCAGTCCTTTGGAGGAGGAGCTGGTAACTCTAGAGGCAGGGGGAGCCAAAGAGGTCATGGTGGATGGTAGAGAGGCCAAAATGCAAACAACAATGTTGAATGCTACTATTGTGGTAAAATGGGTCATATGGCTAAAGACTGCTGCAAAAAGCAGAATGACATCATGAATGGAAAATTGCAGCAAGGCAATTATGCATCCTCTAGTAGACAGGGTGATGACAGAAATGAGCATTTGTTTATGGTGCAGCACATGACCAATTCTGTGACAAGTGCAGAAGAAAGCAATGATGTGTGGTATGTTGACTCAGGTGCATCAAACCACATGACAAGTCATGCAAAATAGATCTAGGATGCAAGGAAAATGGAAAGACTAGGATTTGTGGAGACTGGTGATGATACTGCACATCCTATTGTGTAGATTGGTAAAATTCCTTTGTCTATGCAGGATGGGAAAAAGAAATACCTATCTGATGTATTTCATGTCCCGAATATCACCAAGAACCTAGTTTCTGTTGGTCAAATGGTTGAGCAGGGCTTGCAGGTCAGATTTAATCCTCATGGATGCTTTGTTGAGGATATGAAAAATAATGGTCGCTTGATAGCAAAAGGAAAGAAGAAGGGCATGATGTTTACGTTGGATGCGGACATGCCTGAATTGAGTGTGCAATGTTTGCACATGGGACCGGTGTAGTTGTAGATATTGATATCTGGCATAAACGCATTGGTCATGTTAATGTACAGCGACTTAAATCAATGCAAGCCCAAAATATTGTTGCAAGATTGCCTAAATTCAAGGTTGCAGAAATGCATAAGGTATGTAAAGCTTGTCAATTTGGAAAACAGGCAAGGAAACCATTTCCTAGACATGTTCAAGAGAGTAAGAAGCCATTGGAATTAATCCAATCTGATGTGTGGACTACTAAAGCTACATCTATTGGAGGCTGTCATTACTTTGTCACTTTTATTGATGACTACAATAGAAAAGTTTGGGTGCATTTTATGAAAAAGAAAAGTGAAGTGTTTGGACATTTCAAAGCTTTTAAAGCTATGGCTGAAAAAGAAACAGGCCTGCAAATAAAATGCCTAAGGTCAGATGGAGGGGGAGAGTACCTCTTAAATGAGTTTGCAAGGTTCCTGCAGGAGCATGGCATAAAGCAGCAATATTCATACAGTCATACCCCACAGCAAAATGGACTTGCAAAAAGAAAAAACAAGCATATTGGAGAGGTCTCTCAGGCCATGCTAAATGAAAAAGACCTACCAGATTATTATTGGGCTGAAGCAATTGCTACAGTAGTTTACATAATGAACAGGACTCCCACTGCAGCAATACATGGCATGACACCAGAGGAGATGTATACTGGTAGGCAACCAGATATTTCTCATTTGAAAATTTTTGGTTGCATTGCCTATGTTCATGTGCCAGATGAGTTGAGGTCCAAGTTGGATCCAAAAGCTGAGAAGTGCATCTTTATTGGTTATTCTCTACAGCAGAAAGGGTATAGATGCTATAACCCTTCTACTCGTAAGTTTAGGGTGAGCAAAGATGTTATTTTTGATGAGATGAGCAGCTGGTATAAACCAGTAAATGTGATTGATGATGTAGATGCACAAAATGGTAATGCTACATGGAATTCATAGCAGCAATCACAAAATATTAGTGGACCTGGAGTGTCCTCTAGCAGTGGTTCACATACTTCGCCATGGACAGGCAGATTGAGATCGGGAGAATCTCCTCAAAGCAATACAGATAGTGGTACGCAGGTATCATGAAAAGGAAAAGAGAAGGTAGATCAGCCCATGTTTGATGTGAATGCACGTCAGTCTTATGTGGATGGTGAATCTAGTGGCTCAGAACAGAGCATTGATGATGACTTGGGTATTCCTTCTGTTGTTATACCTAGAGTAAGGAAGACCAAGGATGTTTTGAGAGCACCTGGAAGTGAGCCTATTTTGCGCAGGTCTACCAGAGCTAGATATCCTGTGGATAGGCTGAAATATGATGGATTTACAGCCATTCACTATGCCTATATGGTCAAAGTGATACAAGAACCAGAACCCACTTCTTTTGAGCAAGCCATGGGAAAAGAAAAATGGGAGAAAGCCATGGATGAAGAAATGGATGCCTTGGAAGCAAATGCTACATGGGAATTGGTGCCTTTGCCTAAAGACAAGAATGCAATTGGCTGTAAGTGGGTTTATAAGGTCAAGCAAAATGCAAATGGTTCTATGAATAGATACAAGGCAAGATTAGTTGTTAAGGGGTATGCATAGACATATGGCATTGATTATGAAGAAACATTCAATAGACTGGTTGCAAGGATGGCAACCGTAAGAGCAATCATTGCTATGGCTACATCAAAGGGATGGTCTTTAAATCAGATGGATGTAAAGAGTGCCTTCTTGCATGGTGATTTGCAAGAAGAGGTGTTTATGGAGCAGCCACCAGGTTATGTTCATGCTGTTCATCCTGAGTTTGTTTGTAGGTTGAAGAAAGCCTTGTACGGCTTGAAGCAAGCACCTAGAGCATGGTCTGACAAGATAGGACAGTATCTTGTCACTATTGGCTTTATGATTTCCAAGGCAGATTTCTCACTTTATGTGAGAAAAACAGAGAAAGGTATTATGCTACTTGTCATTTATGTTGATGATTTGATCATCACAGGTGATAGTGATGAAGATATCCTTCATGTGAAAATGCTATTGAAGCAAAAGTTTGAGATGAAGGATTTGGGAGAGTTGCGTTATTTCTTGGGCATTGAGGTGATTAGATCACCAAGTGGGATATAGCTCTTGCAGAGGCAGTATGGATTGGACATGCTATCCAAATATGGGATGACAGGCTATAAGCCTATTTCAGTTCCTTTGGAGCAGAATGTGAAGCTGAGCGCAGATGCAGGTGAGCTTCTGGAAGACCCTACTATGTACAGACGCATAGTAGGAAGTTTGATTTATATGACTATTACCAGGCCAGATTTGAGCTATGCTATTGGATTGGTAAGGCAGTTTATGCAGGCTCCAAGGAAACCGCATTTGGATGCGGCTAGACGCATACTCAGGTATGAAAGTCCACATTGCAGTATGGACTATTTTATGAGGCTGGGGTTCAAACACAGTTGCATGGATACACTGATGCTGATTGGGCTGGTAGTATTTATGATAGATGCTCTACCAGTGGATATGTGTTCTCTTTTGGGAGTGCTGGAGTCACTTGGAGTAGTAAGAAACAGCCTACAGTTGCCTTGTCGAGCACAGAGGCTGAGTACAAGGGTGCAACAATGGCTGCATGTGAGGTAGCTTGGTTGCATAAGCTAGTTTATGATATGCATCAGTCTATAGATGGGCCAGTTGTCATTTATTATGACAACATGAGCAGTATACACTTGGCAAATAACCCAGTCTATCATGCTAGAACAAAGCACATTGAGGTGCATTATCACTATGTGCAAGAGAAGGTTTTACTAGGTCTTATTGATCTAGTTTATGTCAGCACAGAGGATCAGGTAGCTGACATATTCATGAAGGCATTAGGTGCAGAGAAGCTGCACAAGTTTAGAGACCTGCTTGGTGTGCAGGAATCGGGATTAAGCTTGAGGGGGAGTGTTGAGATATCAAGCTCCACTCGTGATATGCCAGGGTGACCGTTGTGCATTTACGTCACCGACTTGTTAGCTGCAGATGCGGTTGGTACACCACCCACGAATAATAGCTGGATGACAGCTATCCTTATGTACTCTAGTTCCTGGCTCAATTAGTATGCCACCTTGGTTAGTTGAGTTTGGTTTGAGACCCACATATAGGGTTCTTCTATTTCTTTGTACTAGAGTTCTTTTGGCTTTCACAACTAAGAAGAGGAAAACTGTTTTCAGCCTCCACCTTTGTGTGTATTCCCCCATTGTGGAAAGTCACAAGTGAGCTTCCTTCCTTCTCTCCCACTATCTTCACATTGGGAACACAAGCTCATTGCCGCATTGTGGGCCTACCGAACGTCTTACAAAGTGGCCACAAATTGTACCTCCTTCAGTCTAGCCTTTGGGGTGGAAGCAGTTATGCAATGGAATATGTAGTGCCCATCCTTCGCATCATGGTCAGAGAAAGGATCACCGAAAATGCCTTGGTGGAGCACTTAATTGATCTCAGGCAGTGAACTGCCAACCGGAGGGCTCAAACAACAACTCTTAGGAATGGGGGGAGAACTGTAGTAATTTTGCTTTGGAACTTCATCCCACCTCCCCCACAATAGGTACCACGACCCGCAAAAGGCAAGGAAAGTTTAAACGAAGGTAATTCCAAGGCCCTAGCAGCCCCCGACACTCCTAGCTCTAACCCCCAGAAGGAAGTCCAGGCCAAAACGGTGCAAAGTTCTAATCGTAGTGACAACAAGGCCATGTTGCAAGCTACTCTTCCGCCCCTACCTACCACCTAGAAATGCTACGAACAACAGGTACAAGAAGCCATTCTCTGTGCTCAACACCACTTCAACATAAGTCAACAACGCTAGAAGACCAAAGCAGGGGAAGGGCCTCTAATCCCTTCTTAGCCTGCACCAACATGGGCAATCCCATCCAAGAGAAGAGCTTGATGCCACCAATTTCCTTGACCGCAAGGGCCATATCCACCACTCCAAGCATAGCGGCCTCACAAGCGCTGGGTTGTGACAAAGCTCTTAGAAGCCCTGGCCTACTACCAAGTTGAGTGAGCCACTGGGGTCCAAAAACTTTCGATGACACCGAATACACGATTCAAACTCACTTGGGTTTAGAAGGTAGTAACACAAGAACTTGTGGCAACTCTGGATGCAATCCCACAAGAACCTACCCTCGAGCCCATCGCGATGAACAAGCCCCCAAGCCCACAGAGTGCCATGATTCCATGACTAGTACAAAACAATGAGAAAGTCGCTTAGGTCCCTGAAGAAGCAACACAAGAGCCAATCCATAAAAGTGGGGTAGTTACACAAGAACCTTCCTCCATGCGCACGTCATCAAAGGACACTTTACTCAATATAGCACTGATGATGTTACCCGAGCATAAACTGTCTACCACATCAAGGGTCATGGTAACGCAAGAACCTGTTTTCACCCCGGTTACAGCCACACAACAACCCGCATGCCTTACCCAAGGAGAGATTCTTCAAAGGGAACACAAAAGTGCTAGTGCACACCTGACAACCAGAATGATGCACAAACTCAATGCGTGCTCTACTTGGCTGATGACGCAGTATGCTGCTGCTCGGCATTCATCTCCATTGCCTTTGACCTAATCATCAAGTCGAGGTCTAGGTGAGTCCGTATGGTAGGCATAACACCCACATGCACCAGCAGCTCACGAGTTCTTGGTATCCCAACGCACCCACCCACATTCATGGTCAGCATTAGGTGAATATGGCTAGTACATTTTTTGCACATTTTCTTCATGTTTTGGATCCTTGCACGCTGACCTCACGACTCTATGGATCACTTAGTCTGTTCACCTTGTCTTTCCCTTCGCACAACACCCTTAGCATCAACAGCCCACGGTTTTTTATTTTCTTTCTTTTTTTCCTTTTTTCCTTTTCCCTTCTTCCCTTTTTACCTCTCCCCCCCCCCCCCTTTTCCTCTCTATCAAATTTTGACATATGCTATCCCCATGGCCGTTGCCTTTCTACTATCCCCATGGCGATTGCCTTTGTGCTATCCCCATAGCCGTCGCTTTCCTCTTAACCCCATGGCCTTTTCCTTTTCTATTATCCCCATGACCCATCACTATAGCTCCCATCTGGTCGACCCATCCCTATAGCTCCTATCCCCATGACCCGTTCCCTTATCCTATCCCCCCAGCCATAGGGATACCAAAAACTATAAAACGCGAACATATCCTCCCAATTGTCACCTTAGCAAAAAGAGCAAAACTTTGTCAAATTTCTACCAGATCTTCCTCAGTTCTCTGCCCTCTTTCAGCTTGCATTCCAACCCCCATTGAATGTCATCAACCTCATCCTCCTCCACCAAATCTCTCCTCATGCAACTACCCTCCCTTTTTCCCAAGGATCTTGACAACAAATTCTTTGAATTCGAAATGGAATGTGGCCTCTACCCCCCAAATCCATAGCCCACTGGCCCCTTTAAATCCTAGAGTACACCCTTAGGGACAATCCAGATGCCCTCTTGTTGGCTCTTTCCCATGGCTTCCACAGGAAGCGCAGATTCTCAATATGCAGGGTTCCGAGGCTTTTTGTCACCTATAGATATATCGTTTGTCGTTTGTAGTATATGTGTAACTTAGGACCTCGAGTCGCATTCTGGTGAGAGATGTAGGCTTAAGTGTAGTAAGCAAACATAGTGCATGCATGTGTGAAAGGAACGTGCATCATCATGGTTGAGGTAATGAAGGCTTTCACCTTCATTGGGGGTTGAGGGGTTTAGGAAGAGTTTAAGGGTTAGAGGGAAGTTCAGAGTTTAGAAGGAGGTTCCAAGGTTTAGAAAGAGGTTCCAGGGTTTAGAAGAGGTTCAAGGGTTAGAAGGAGGTTCCAATGTTTAGAGACAAGTTCTAGAGTTTACAAGAGGTTCCAAGGTTAGAGGGAGGATCCAAGGTTCAGAGTAGAGTACATGGTGGAGAACTCATCTCCCTCGTAGATCATGGAGGTTAAGGGTTGAGGAACTAAGGGTTTAGGGGGAGCATATGAGTGGGAGAAGAAGAAGGTGTAAGAGCATGGGGGAAGGAAGAGAGAGGAGGGAGGAGGAGGAGGGAGAAGGAAGAGGAGAAGGGAGGAGGAGGAGGAGGAGGAGGAGAAGGGAGGAGGAGGAGGGAGGAGGAGAGGGAGAGGATGGGTTGCAAGGTTGGAGGAGAGAGGAGAAGCAGTTGCAAGGTTAGGACATGCTTTTAGACGTGGAGTGCAAGGAAGCATGGACACTTGAGACAATTGCCTAGAATACCAAAGTAAAACTCAACACAATGCCCCAAAGAGTGTGGGATTCATTCCATTATGGGGTATTTGTACAAGTTGGAGAGCTTCTCTCTCTGCATGTAGGAATTGTAAGACATTCTCTCTCTGCATGTAGAACTTGCATATAGAAGCTGCATGTAGAAGTTGCAAGTTGCATGTAGGAATTGCATGTAGAACTTGCATGTAGGAGTTGCATGTAGAACTCACATGTAGAACTTGCATGTAGGACTTGCATGTAGGAGTTGCATGTAGAACTCGCATGTAGGAGTTGCATGTAGGACTTGCATGTAGGACTTGCATGTAGAACTCGCATGTAGGAGTTGCATGTAGGAGTTGCATGTAGGACTTGCATGTAGGAATCGTATGTAGAACTTGCATGTAGAACATGCAAGTTGGATTTCTAAGAGGGATTATTCCTAGACTTATGCAAGTACAAGCGAAGCTTTGCTGCTACTCTACACACACATTTTGTACTATCTAAGTCCATGTTGGCATAGAGACAACATACTCCTAGATCCATTTTATTACCCGTCCTCAGGTTATGGCCTATTGCAAGCACGTAGTTGGGTTGCCATGACTTTAGTCTAGTGGATATGGAACTTGTGTCGTGCCAGTCGATCCTACTATAAAGCCTTGGCACCATACAATTTTTGCTCAGTTTCTAGCAGGTAGCTTGTATCCACCATTTGTTTGAATAGAGATATGTGGCATGCTTCTAAGAAGATCACTCTTTGATAGAGTCGGGCTTGTAATTTGAGCATCGACCTATTCATTAGGATTGAAACTAAGTGGAGGCAAATGGGTATCGAGGTGACATGGGACCTCCAGAATCAATTCCAATGTTTTGCAAAAGATAGCACTTAGGCAAAGGAAGTGATCAATGTTGTCATGCATTATTTGCTCATGCTGCTGAAGTGCTCGGATCATTGTCCCTTGGATATTCCATTCTACACCAGAGTATGGTGCGATCATTGGCCAATTAATGGTGCGATCTTCATCCAAAGTGTGTATGTTGGCTTCCCATTTTTTACGTCATGGAACTGCATAGAACTTGGGATGGGTTCTGAGACATGGAGGTGCATGTAGGTACTCCTTCAAGAAGATTACATCAAAGAGCTTGGGATAGCGCCAATCAGGTTGTGGATCCAACTTGCTTATCCAACCTTCACTAATTTGATGCTGATGACGAAGGTTGGTAGGAAAGTTGTCTAGGGTCCATCCACCTCGAGTTTTCATATCAGGATATTTGCTCCAAAATTCCTTGATGGGGTTACTGGGAAGTGGTATCTTATCAAAATCATACCCATCATTGGAACTTGGCATGGGAGTATGAATTGGATTATCCGGATCCTGATATTCAAAATCAAATACTGTGTCATTTTCTGGTGATGGAAGCACAAGTAGTGTCGGAGGTGATGACAAGTCATGAGAGAATCTGGGGACATGGGGGAGAAATATGGAAGAGTATTAGTCATGGAAGGGGGAGCAGAGGGGAGGGGGGGGAGAACTAGGCAAATGGTTTGAGCAGCTTGGTAATCCTCGAGGGTAGGATTAGCAAGGGAAGGGAAGAAGCTAGTTGTGAGGGGTTCATAAGTTTGAGACTGTTGGGTTAGTTGAAAATGGTGAGAGGCATGAGCAAAGAGACGATGGAGGGAATAGATGTTAGGATGGAGCTTGGGGAAGGTTAAGAGGGTGGTAGCAGTAAGGGTAAGTGAGGTAATGAGGTTGTCAAAGAGAGTGGTTAGATATGGGAAGTTGGATGTGAGATAGGCCCTATCATCTTCCGACACTTCTTTTTGCTGGTGCAATGGGATCATCAACTGCATGGGTGGGATGTCGATTATGTCAAATAATAGTGATGGCCTTTGTAGCAATATTGGAAACAAACCAGCAATAACCCTGAGGGGAGGTCTACCCATGAGACATACATATGAAATGAAAGCATTCGTCCTAAGTGCTATAAACCCGGCATGTGTAGACAGGCATAAGATATTTTTCTCATCTTCGGACAAATCTTGGCAAATTATGCGTAGAGTTTTGGTCCCTATGGAGCATTTCCATTTGATTATTGGATGAGCGGATATGATCCTGATTTGGAGTTGCTTCCATTGGATAAGCACGCATGCGTTGAGGTGGTCTTCCACTTGTAGAGTAGCCACAAGCTCTTGGTACACCACCATTGTGCATTGTAGTGGGGCTTTATTGGTGTTGTCTTCCATTGCCTCCTTGTGCACTAGAAATTGGAGTTCAAGCTTGGAGATGATTATCTTTTGGGAGTGCATCTCATTCATTTTCTCTTTGTATTTCTAGCAGATGGTTGTATATGCCTCCTTAAGCTTTCTCATTTGCAAGGTGACCTTTGCCAGTTGAGGAATGTCTTCAGTGATATTGGACCATTGGTCTAAGACTTGTTCTTGTGAAGTGTTGGCCTCTTTAGTGGTAGCAAGTTGGTCCTTTAAGATTCTGCATTCCCTCATAAGCTTGTCAATGCTGAAGGCATGTACTGCCAAATACTGTTCATGTCTTCAAGCTTGTCTTTGAAATCCTAGAGCTAGACTTCTTCTTTGTGAATTAGAGTGAATCGAGCTTGTGCCACTACCTCTGTTTGCTGAGCATGTGTGGAGGTCAAGGAGTTATAGTAGGATTGTCGTTGCTTGTACTGCTGTTGTCAGTTGTGTTCGTCTTTGGTGTGTGTTCAGCTTTGGTCACATCCCTCACTGCCTTCTCTTGAGCTTGGAGAGCTTGGTTCATGCACACTTCTTCTTCCTACTTCTCATCTATCTACACCCGAAGTGCCTTGATTTCTATGGCAATTTCCTAGAATTAGTCTTGAATTTCTGTTGAAGTCTGTCTATCCAATTCTCTTTCATATTCTTCCTTGGCTAAGCTAGTGAATAGTTTGGACATTTGGATCATTTGGCTAGCTTGATGTTGGAGAATGACAGATGGTGATGAGGATTGGTGATACTGCTGATACAAGTGGTGCCCATGTAGCCATCCTGATGATTCTGTAGTACTTGTGGGAGGTTGTTCCAATGGTATTTCAGTCACTTGTGTACAATAGTCATACTGTTGATCTGGCACTAGCTCCTCTTGTGGCTCATCAACTGGCATGGTGTCAATGGGTGGTTTTAGTATGGATGTAGCCTCAGGATCTAGTGCTGATCTTTCCTCAGGCTTCCTCAGGCTGTGGTTGTTGCTGTTGTTGCAAATATATTGGTTGCAGTTGTGCACCAAGCTGTAGCATCTCGTGGGGCAATTCCTCCATTATGACCTCCAGAATAGGTTTTTCTTTTGAGGCATCTGCACTTGCCAATGTGATAGTAGGAGAAGTTGGCGATGGCTCCCATATTGGTGAGAAGGGAATGTCCAACTCCTCAATGGGTTTTGGTGATTGGGGCAGAGTCATTTCTCGTTCCTGTAGCTCTTTTTTGATGATTATAGCCAATAAGTGTGGAATTTTATGTTTTTGGCCTGATGAACCATCTAGTTTTTTTGAGAAGAAGATGACTAACTGCTAGATCCAGTCTTGCTTTAGTTTCCTACTTAGCAAAACAAATGTGCGGAGTGGAAGGGATCGATTATTACCACACTTAACGTCCAGGATTGTGGATAGGAATTGTGCTGCTTCCCTGAGGCGATGGTTAAGGATGGTGTGAAGTAATATGCCGTCCCTATGGATTAGTGTGCCCTTGGCAAGGAGAGGCTATACTTCGAGAAATTTTGCATCGACAGGTAGTGTAGGGTATTTGTCACTTTGTGTTGGGAGTGAGAAAGCCCTTTGAATGACTGTACTATCGAGAATAATGCTGAGTGGGCTCTGATGTGTAGTGATGGTTGTAAAGAAATAGGGAGAGAGATAGGAGACTCAAGTTCAGCTTTCTTCACAACACACAAAAGAGAGAGGACACAAGGTTGGAGGGTGAAGCCTTTCTTCACTTTTGCACACAACAACAATACAATAGAAGAGGGAAATACCCTATATGTCAAAACCTAGAATACGTGGTTCATATGTGAACCCAAACCAAAAACATACGTGGTAGTCTAACTACACCACGAGTACAACTAACATAGGTGGTGACATAAATGATAGTCATCCAGGAGATGTATCGGGGGTAGAGCTTGATATCTCAACACTCCCCCTCAAGCTCAAATCCATCTCACGTACACCAAGCAAGCTCCTAAATCTGCGAAGCTTCTCGGTACCCAATGCCTTCGTAAAAATATCAGCCACCTGCTCCTCAGTGCTGACATAGACAAGATCAATCTCACCAGCTAGAACCTTCTCTCTCACAAAGTGATAATGCACCTCAATGTGCTTCGTTCTAGCATGATAAACTGGGTTATTAGCAAGCATGATGCTGCTAATGTTGTCACAATGAATGACAACTGCTACATGAACTGACTGTCCCATATCTCCAAGTAGCTTTCGTAACCAAGCTACCTCACATGCAGCCATTGCTGCACCCCTGTACTCAGCCTCTGTGCTCGACAAGGCAACTGTTGGCTGCTTCTTGCTGCTCCAACTGATGGCACCACTCCCAAGGGAAAACATAAAACCACTAGTAGATCTCCTGTCTGAGACACTACCAACCCAGTCAGCATCTGTGTATCCATGTATTTGTAATGCACACCCAGCTTCATAAAACAGTCCATAATGCAATGTGGACTTCACATACCGCAGTATGCGCCTAGCCGCATCCAAATGTGGCTTCCTCGGTGCCTGCATAAACTGACTCACCAGCCCCACAGCATAGCTCAAATCTGGTCTGGTTATAGTCATGTAAATCAAGCTACCTACTATGCGCCTGTACATAGTAATATCTTCAAGAAGCTCACCTGACTCTGCATTGAGCTTCACATTCTGCTCCAATGGAACATAGATAGGCTTACAGCCTGTCATCCCATATTTGGACAGCATGTCCAAACCGTATTGCCTTTGCAACAGCCATATCCCACTCGGGGATCTAATAACCTCAATGCCCAAGAAGTAACGCAGCTCTCCCAAATCCTTCATCTCAAATTTCTGCTTCAACAGCAGCTTCACTTCATTAATGTCTGCAT
This sequence comes from Dipteris shenzhenensis, assembly GCF_047967505.1. NCBI lineage: Eukaryota > Viridiplantae > Streptophyta > Polypodiopsida > Gleicheniales > Dipteridaceae > Dipteris > Dipteris shenzhenensis. Next base: position 35,809,332 of record NC_141611.1, read on the forward strand.
CACTATCACCTGTAATAATCAAGTCATCAACATAGATGACTATAAGCACAATCCCTCTGTTTGTCCTTTTCACATAAAGTGAAAAATCTGAATTGGAAATCTGAAATCCAATAGTGACAAGATATTGCCCTATCTTGTCTGACCATGCCCTCGGCGCCTGTTTTAAGCCATACAAGGCTTTGCGCAACCTGCATACAAAATCGGGGTGTGCTTTATCCTCATAACCTTCTGGCTGCATCATATAGACCTCTTCCTGCAAGTCACCATGCAAGAAGGCATTTTTCACATCCATCTGATGCAAAGACCATCCCTTTGCAGCAGCCATAGCAATTACTGCTCTCACGGTTGCCATCCTTGCAACTGGGCTGAAAGTTTCCTCATAGTCAATTCCATATGTCTGTGCAAAACCTTTGGCAACCAATCTTGCCTTGTACCTGCTAACAGACCCATCAGCATTGTGCTTTACTTTGTAAACCCACTTGCAGCCAATAGCCTTCTTATCATGAGGCAAAGGCATCAAATCCCAAGTGTGGTTTGCATCCAAGGCAGCCATCTCTTCATCCATAGCTGCTTCCCAATTTTTATGCCCTGCTGCATCCTCAAAACATGTGGGCTCTGGCTCCTCTAGAACCTTGACCATATAAGCATAGTGATGTGCTGTATACCCATCATATCTCAGCCTGTCAACTGGATACTTAATACGAGTGGACCTCCGTACAACTGGATCAGTTGCAGGCGTCTTTAAATCATGCCTGCTTTTCCTTGCACCAGGTGTAACAACAGAAGGAATCCCAAGTTCCTCACCAAGGCTCATTTCAGAGCCGCTTGACTCTCCATCAACATGAGAGCTACCAGCAGACACATCAAATACTGGAGCATGGTCCACTTTTTCTTTTCCCTTATGTGATACCTGCACAACACTATCAGGACTGCCATGTGACAATTCACTAGATCTCAATCTCCCTGTCCATGCATTAGATCCACTAGTAGAGGACTCTCTGGGTCCAGTCAAGGCTTGAGATTGCTGCTCTGCATTTATTGCAGCATTCCCATTTCCTGCATCTGCATCTCCTACCATAACAGTTGGTGCATACCAGCTGCTCATTTCTTCAAAAACAACATCTCTGCTCACTTGCATTTTGCGGGTGGAAGGGTTATAACAGCGATACCCTTTCTGGTGCTGAGCATATCCAATAAAGATGCATTTTTCTGCCTTTGGATCCAGCTTTGTTCTCTTCTCATCAGGAACATGAACATAAGCTATGCAACCAAATACCTTCAAGTGAGAAATATCTGGTTTTTGGCCTGTATACATTTCTTCAGGCGTCATGCCATGGACAGCTGCAGTGGGGGTTCTGTTCATAATATAAACAGCAGTTGCTACTGCTTCAGCCCAAAAATAATCAGGCATGTTTTTCTCATTTAGGATCGCCCGTCCTACTTCTGCAATATGCCTGTTCTTCCTTTCTGCAACCCCATTCTGCTGAGGGGTAGACCTGCATGAGTACTTCCTTTGAATTCCCTGTTCTTTCAGATATTCACAAAATTCTTCTGAAAAGTACTCTCCCCCTCCATCAGATCTTAGCACTTTAATATGCACACCTTTCTCTTTTTCAACCATGGCTTTAAAAGCCTTGAAATGGCTGAACACTTCACTTTTGTGCTTCATAAAATAAATCCACACCTTCCTAGTGTAGTCATCAATAAACGTCACATAATAATGGCATCCACCAATAGAAGCAGCTTTGGTTGTCCAAACATCTGAATGGATCACTTCCAAAGGTCTTCTGCTCACCTTAGCATTTTTGGGAAATGCATGTCTGGCCTGCTTACCCATTTGGCATGCTTCACATACCTTTTGCATTCCCTCAACTCTGAATTTAGGCAAACCTGCAACAATGTTTTTCGTTTGCATAGATTTCAGCCTTTGTATATTCACGTGCCCAATGCGCTTGTGCCATATCTCAATATCTGCAATGACACCTCTCCCATGCGCAAACATAGCAGCTTTCACCTCAGGCATATCAACATCCAAGGCGAACATTCTTCCATTTTTGTTGCCTTTCGCAACCAAGCGGCATTTATTTTTCAAGTCCTCAACAAAGCATCCATCAGGATTAAATCTAACCTGCAGACCTTGCTCAACCATCTGGCCAACTGAAACCAGGTTCTTAGTGATTTTTGGAACATGAAGTACATCTGCTAAGTACTTCGTTTTGCCATCCTGCATAGCCAATGGCACTTTACCAACCTGCGTAATTGGGTGCGCAGTATCATCACCTGTTTCAACATAACCTGGCTTATCCAAATTTCTAACATCATGAAACCACTCACCATGACTGGTCATGTGGTTAGAGGCACCTGAATCAACATACCAAACATCATTGCAAGCTGCAGCATCTCCTGACATGGAGTTAACCATATGCTGCATCACAAAAAGGTGCTCATTTCTGTCATCACCATGCCCACTTGATGATGCATAGTTGCTTTGCTGCAACTTTCCACTTTTGATGTCATTCTGCTTTTTATAGCATGTATTCTCCTTGTGTCCAGGCTTTCCACAATAATAGCATTCTATGCTGCTATTTACTTGCTGGTTCCTTTGCCATGAACCACGGCCTCTTTGGCTCCCCCTGCCTCTAGAACTACCACGTCCTCCTCCATAGGACTGGTTTTCCTGTTGTTGCTGTTGGTTCTGATTTCCTGCACGGCCACCAGAACGGCCTCTTCCTCTACCTCTGCCTCTACCTGTATTCGAGTAGAAAGCAGTCTCTTGAGAAGTTGAGGTGGCTGAACCACCATTCCTTTGCTCTTCACTCAGCAAGAGAGCAATAAGTTCCTGAAAATCAGGAAATGTTTCACGGACTCCAATGGATGTCCGAAACTGTGCATAATCTTTCCCAAGACCATTCAAGGTCACGGACACTAAGTCCTCATCATCAACAGGTGCTCCAATGGAGGCAAGAGAATCTGCAAGGCCTTTCACCTTCAAGGAATACTCATTTATATTCAGATTTTTCCTTTGCACATTGTGCAACTCCTGCTTTAGCTGCATCTTTCGTGCTTTGGTATTTGTGCTATACAGCTTCACCAATGTATCCCATGCCTCCTTAGGCGTCTCTAGATCCTGTATATGCACAATCATAGAATCTGAAATGCTAACGGACAGCCAATACAGGCATTTTCTGGCTTTTTCATGCCATTCTTTAAAGGCCTTCAATTCAGCAGGAGTGGGAGCAGCACCTAAAACTGGTTCTGCAGTTTCACCACTGATGTAATCCCAAACTCCCTTTCCCATAAAGAAGTTTGTCATCCTGAACTTCCATGCTTGGAAGTTGTTCTTGTCAAGCTTCTCACTGACAATGGTAGACAGATTCTCAGACATTTTACAAATCACGAATTGCAACAGCAACCTGTAAACACAGCAAATGCCTCAGAAGGGCAAATAGCAAGGGCAAATAGCAAAACTTCTGCAAAGAGCCTCACAGGGGCAGATCTGCAACACTGACGAAAGTGGTATTTCACCACACAGTCACTTCCTCGTGACGATTTTGCATCAACAGGCAACAGGCATGAATCTGCAACTCCCAATATCTCTGCACGTAGGCATACGATGCAATTTCTGTGGCACCTTTCCACCGACTAGCCGCGCGGTGGTCGCACAGCAAAAACAGGGCCTTTTTCTGAGTGCCTGCGAAGAACTTCCGCCTTCAAAACGGGCCCCGAAACGGCCTCAAATCAGAAAAATAAAGTCATCAAGGGCTTTGCCCTTTCCCGCAGCATATACTGCGCTCTCGCCGCACCGCGAAGGGCCTCTCAATCTGAAGCAGTGCACTCCTGCACTTCTGGCTGTGCTACCTGCAGAGATTTGCTCCCAAACTCGAAATAGGAAAGCTACACTGGTCCTCTTACCAGGACACCACAAACTTGGCTAGCTTTCTTGAGCTCCTTACCACGAACAAGGCTCTGATACCATGTAAAGAAATAGGGAGAGAGATAGGAGACTCAAGTTCAGCTTTCTTCACAACACACAAAAGAGAGAGGACACAAGGTTGGAGGGTGAAGCCTTTCTTCACTTTTGCACACAACAACAATACAATAGAAGAGGGAAATACCCTATATGTCAAAACCTAGAATACGTGGTTCATATGTGAACCCAAACCAAAAACATACGTGGTAGTCTAACTACACCACGAGTACAACTAACATAGGCGGTGACATAAATGATAGTCATCCAGGAGATGTATCGGGGGTAGAGCTTGATATCTCAACAATGGTACCGTACTTGCCAACCTGTGCATTGCTGGAGTGGTAAGAATGGAGAAAGTCCCTAATCTATGTGGTCATTATAGGACTATCCTCCAAGGATTTTAGGCTCTCATGCAAACTACCTAGACACCTTTGCTCTAAGTAAGATGTTGCTTCCTTGGAAAGAGCATAAGTCGATGTAGGTGGCCAAACAAGTTCCAGTGACTGGGCCTCGTCACTGGTTGTGTAGGCCGGTGGAAATTGGGGTGGCATTCGTTCTTCTCGGTCATGCATTGAATCCTCCTTGGAGCTATCACTTTGGACCACAAATGCTTGTGGTCGCCGTGGTTGAGAGGATGTAAATGGCTTTGAACTCTGGAGGGGGTCTCATGGTTGAGGCGGTGGGCTCTTTCTACACATCCTCTTTAGTGGCAACATATTTTCTGAACATGCATCCATGTGCATGTGGTGTACCATTGATCATTAGATTAGTTGGCATGCAGGTATGATCTTTGTGTGTGTTTGTGAGAGATCTTATTTTTATACATGCTTTGAGAGTGTGGAATGAAAGTGTGTGGCACAATTATTCATGCAATCATCTATGTGTCTAAGCAAAAGCATGTGAGTGCACGTGACCTAGTAGCTAGGTAGGCACTAACTATATGCTTTTTTTTGTTGTTGGGATTTCATAGGGCAGCTAGAACTTAGGCATCACTCTAGGCCCTAGGTTAAAATCAATTGATGCTACTTATATGCGCGGACATACATGTGCAAGTGGGTGCTCTTGATATGATCTAATCCTATCTAAGGAAGACTTGGGTTTCCCAAATCTTTATTTTTGTTGGGGATGGCTTGTGTGTTGTAGTAGCGCTCCAGTCGCAGCTCCCGTTTATTGTTGTGTTGAATTGGACTCCATCTAATGTTTCTAGTAGCACAGCTCCGATGGGATTCATCTTTCTTACTCGGTAGGGTCCTTGACCTAGATACTTCAGTTTCCCCTTGTGTACTTTGGCATTGTATAACAGGATCAAGTCACCTTCCTTGATGTCTTTAGCTTTAATATTTCCGTCAAACCATGCCTTTCTTTTGCATTTTTCTGTTTTGTCATGGCATGGTAGGCGACTAACCTTGTCTCTGTATGCTTCACCAACTGATAGAGTCTTTCTTTCAAGGATTCATGGTCTCCCATGCGTTCCTGTACTGCTATGCATAGGCTTGGTATTACAAATTCTAGTGGGACCACATCTTCAAGGCCGTACACCAATTGAAAAGGTGTGTTCCCTATATTGACCTTGAGTGTGGTTCTGTATGCCCATAAGGTTGCATTCAATTTCTCTGCCCAATCAAAACGTTGTGGTTTTACTACCTTGGTGAGAATAATGCATAATATTTTGTTGGTGGATTCGGCCTATCCATTCCCTTGGGTTTAGTAGGGTGTGCTTTTCATATGGATTACCATAAATCCAGACGAGTTCTTGGATTACCTCATTGACAAAATGTGTGCCTCTATCCAACACAATTTCAATGGGGCACCCGAATCAAGTGATCACATTCTCGTATAAGAATCTTGCTGTGCTTTTGGCATCTGCCTTTTTCACTACTTAAGCTTCATCCCATTTTGTAAAGTAATCAATGGCCACAATGATGTAGTGTGCTTGTGTTCCCTTTGCTGTTGGATGGATGGGACCCACATAGTCAATCCCCCATTTTTAGAATGGTTTTTGTGCAACAACTATTGTTAGGGGATTGAGGTCTTTGTGTTGTGGTTTAGTAGTCTGTTGGCATACATGACAACCTTTTACATATTCATAGGCATCTGCCCAAAGTTTTGGCCACCAATAGCTTGTGAGGAGGACTTTTCTTGCTGTGGCTTCCCCTTGGAAGTGTCCTCTTGCAATGCCTTCATGAACTTCACTCAAAATTGGCATGATCTCATGAGGAATTACACATCTTCTTAATACCTGGTCCTTACCCATCTTGTTTAATTGTCCTACAATGAGCTTTATGGCTGACCTCGAGTGGAATAATGAACTTGAGGAAGGTACCCATACCAATCATGACTCTGATTTTCCTTGGGACCTTGAAACTGAGGCTGAGAATGCTGAAATTGAAGATCAAATCTTTTGATAATGACTTAGCCATTCTGCATGCCCTAATGGTAGTCGAGCTCCCAAAAGTTGAACCTCTAAAGTTGAATAACAATAGAAGATCTTGCAAGAAAGATGGAGGAAATTGCAAAAAAGCCAAGCCGAACAGTTCAATGAATTCGAATGAGTCCAAACAAGGATTGTCAAATTGTATCTTGCAAAGCTAGCTCCCTCAAAATCAAAACCACCACCTCTTGAATGGTCCCTTGAGGGAGGACTGGAAGGATTATGTGTAGCAAATGAACCCTTACTTGGGAACACCTTACTAGTGGAAAGATTACCCCACAGTTCCCAACGTAAGAAGTTTCAGAAATATAAGCCACATGTGCAGATGAAGCTCGATCAAGAGACTTGAGAAAAAGAAAGGCAAAAAGAGCCTGACAAATTGGTAAATGAAACTATGCCACCCAGTAGACATGGCACATGTTAGGCTAGTTCAACACCATCAGAGGCTGATCTTTGAGAAGTGCCGGAGGACTTCAAGAATTACACAAGTGGGAGTGCCCCAATAGTAATGCCAAGACCACTAAGAGAATCTAAAGTTCAAGAAACTGATAGCATTACAGAAACTCCAATCTATGAGGGACCAACAAAAACTCGCATAAGAAACGTCGCCCTTGAAGGGGAGGAAGAAAAAATGGTTTTCATTGGGAAATAGCTTCGATAGGAAGATGAAACCAAACTCAAAGCACTCCTAATGGAATACCATGACTGCCTAGCATGGTCATACAAAGAGATGAAATGAATTTCACCAGATGTAGTAGTACACACAATACCTATAAGGGAAGGTGCCCACCCTAAGGTATGTGGACCTTATTGCACAAATCCTAGGTATGGCACCATGGTTTGTTTATGATGAGTTGGAAAATCTCCTACATGTTGGATTCATCTATGAGATAGAGCACACTGATTGGGTTTCACCCATCATCATTGTGCCTAAATGCAACAAGAAGCTTAGAATATGTGTAAACTTAAAGAATGAGAATGCCGCCACGATCACTATCCCCTACCCTTAACAGAAAGAGTGTTGGAAAAGGTGGCAGGCTCCAAAATATATAGCTTCTTAGATGGCTTCAATGGCTATAAGCAAGTGCAAATTGCTGCTAAAGACCAATGAAAAACAACATTTGCTACACAATGGGGTACTTTTACATATAGAATCATGCCATTCGGCCTTTGTAATGCCCCAGCCACATTCCAGTGAGTCATGTTCATAGCTTTCAAGTCATTTCTGAATAAGTTTTTACAGGTGTTCTTGGATGATTTGTGAATCCATTTGAACAAAAAAGACCACTTCAAATGTCTTGAAGTAGTATCAATCAAATGCAGGAGTATGGTATCTCCCTAAATCCAACAAAATGCCAGTTCATGATCACCCACGGAGTTGTTTTGGGACACATCGTTTCTCAACATGGGATTGAAACTGACATGGACAAAATCAAAATCATCATGCAATTGCCTCCTCCTACAAATTCCAAAGGTGTACACATCTTTATGGGACATGCCAGCTATTATAGAAGATTTATATTGCGGTATGCCATGATAGCTAGACCACTTTACAAATTATTAGTGGAATTCTTATGGACAAAAGAGTGCGACCAAGCCTTTGAGCTTTTAAAGTGGCGCCTAATCACAACACCCATCCTTATATCTCCCAATCCGGATATTGATTTTCATGTTCATACTGATGGATCCAAGTATGTGATTGGGAGTGTGCTTTGTCAACCTGGTGAACATAAGAAAGACTACCCATTCTACTTTGCCAGTCGACAACTCAATGATGCGGAGATCAACTATACCACCACAGAAAGAGAAGCCCTAGCAATGGTGTATAGTGTTAAGAAATTTTGGCACTATCTACTGGCAAACGATTTTGTCTTCTACACTGACCATCAAGCATTGCTTTATCTTGTGAACCGTTTGTGTGCAACAGGAAGAATAACCAAATGGCTCCTCTTGCTTCAAGAATTCAACTTCAAAATAGTGGTTCGCAAGGGTTCCCAACACTACATTGCTGATCACATGTCTCGTGTCAAGTTGGGAGAAGAAGCCACTGGAGTACAAGATGACTTGCTAGATGCCACACTATTTCAGATAGATGCTATTCCAGATTGGTGTGGAGATATCATTGGGTACTTAATGGCAGGAAGACCACCATCTGAAATGAAAGCAGTAGATGTCGAAAAGATGGGGTCTAATGAATGGCAGTTTTCGATGGTTGCCAATGTTTACATCTAGTTATTGACATTGCTTTGTGAATTGCCCGCTATGGCATGCTGTTGCAGGGGAGCTGATTTGCTTGAGATTGTCGTTGAAGATGTGTCATCTAACGCTCTAAGCACAATTGGTTTTATAGCTCCTGTCCCCACATTCACCCTCACTGTGGTGTCACGATTTTGGATTGTCAGTCTATCAATTCGAGATCAATTCCCCAGCCATGGAGGACTGATGCTTCCCGTAACCAAGGACGTCCCAATAAGATTTGATAGGATTTTTTGGAGAGATCCAAGATTGTGAATTTGATGCAAAAGCAAACTCTTGCGACCTTTGTTGACATACCATTCACTATTCCCAAGGGTTTAGCCCATGAATCATTGGCAAGGTGTATGTTAAAATTAGCCTTTTGCATTGGTGGGATACCCCATTCATAGTAGAGGTCCTTTGATAGGACATTTACACCTGCGCCACCATCCACTATGGCTTGGACTTCAGTATATGCCTTGTGGATCAAAGTCATGGTAATGTTGTGTATGTCATATGTCTCACCCATCCGCATAGGGATATCTTCGATGTTGTTCATAGGTGGAGGGAGATTTGCGAGTTCAATCCATCCTTTGAAACTCTCCCAAATATTGGGACAATTCCACAGGAGGATTCCAATGGGAATTGACACAAGGCCACTCAGGATGCCAGAGACCACATGGACCTACTTAAAATAGAATTTAAAAGGTGCTTTCAACAAAGAGGCTACAAGATGGTCCTGCTCTCCAACTAAGTAATATCGAACAAGGCCATCAAGAAGATGTACGCATGTACCTGGGCAAGATGAAAAGATTAATCGCCAAATGTGACCCACGCCCCGATGCAAAGTACCTCATGGCCTGGTTCATTGCACGACTAAGGAAGAAAATCCAGAAGGATATGAAAAAGATTAGCAGCAGCTCTATGAAACATTCAGTGCTGCTCATGTGTAGCAGCCATTGACATCGAGGATGGCATGACTGACTTTGACAACAATAGTGATGATGGAAGATCCAGTGCATGGGATAAGCACTCTAAAAAGGGAAAATCCAAGTCCATTGCCAAAACATCAAATGAAGATTTCCTAGAGGCCATGGCCATGAAGCTGAAAGAGAACATGATGCAGGCCATGGAACAAAAGCTTCACTTGTCTTAGCTGCCAACTCAGACTTATCCACGATGAGAAAATGTCTGGTGTCTACACTATATGGCCAATCATATAGCAAATGAGTGCCCAATCCTAAGAGCCAAGATCACTACACAAGCATAGCTGCATGCATTCAGACCCGGTCCTGAGGCTGCATATCATTATTAAAGATATTGTCAGCCTCTACATCGAGGCCATATTGTGGCATGGGGGAGTTAAAGGCATTGTTGGAGGCAGAGGTTGCAGCAGAGTTGTATGCTGATTTGGTGAGCATTGGAGTCAGAGGCATTGGCCGGAGCATAGCTACATGCAGATGGGGCGAGAGCTACAAAGGGTGTCTTTGCCACAAGTGTGAGTGTTGATGTAGTTATGTTTGGAGGGTTAGAGTTGTGTTAGTGTTGTGGGGACCATCGTGTTAATAATGTGCCTAAGATTTTCCCACATGTGTAGGGAAATGTGCCTGTGTAGACGGATCATCAATCGGAGGTCACTGTGTAAAGATATAAGTGAATTAGTGCAACACTAGGCCCACACAGGGGCACGAATGAGCGAGTGCTAGGGATGCAAAAATGGTGTACAATGGGCTAGAAAAATGCCCCATAGTGTGATGTTTTTGTGTGTGAAATATTGGTTCAAACGGGGTCCAGTTTGGGTCTCAAACGGATGAGTTACAAGCGGTTAAAGAAGGGGGAAAATGGACCTTTTTTATGGGGTGTTGGGGAGGGGGGGTCCCTTGGTCTTAAGGTTGATGTGAATGGACTTTAAGTCCAACTGAGTGGTTTGAACTAGGTTAATTCCAATTAGTCTAACTAACCTATTACCCTAACTACCCAGTTATTATAACTGGACAGTTACTGATTGGGCGAGCTATTATTACCCTAACTACCCAGTTATTATAACTGGACAGTTACTGATTGGGCGAGAGTTGCAAAGGGTGTCTCTGCCACAAGTGCGAGTGTTGATGTAGTTATGTTTGGAGGGTTAGAGTTCTGTTAGTGTTGTGGGGACCATTGTTTAATAATGTGCCTAAGATTTTCCCACGTGTGTAAGGAAATGTGCCAGTGTAGACGGATCGTCAATCGGAGGTCACTGTGTAAAGATATGAGTGAATTAGTGTGAAATGAGGCCCACACGGGGGCACGAATGAGCGAGTGCTAGGGATGCCAAAATGGTTTGCAATGGGCTGGAAAAATGCCCCATAGCATGCTATTTTTGTGTGTGAAATATTTGTTCAAACAAGGTCAAGTTTGGGTCTCAAACGGATGAGTTACGAGCAGTTAAAGAAGGGGAAAAATGGACCTTTTTTGCGGGGTGTTGGGGAGGGGGGTTCCCTTGGTCTTAAAGTTGATGTGAATGGACTTTAAGTCCAATTGAGGGGTTTGAACTAGGTTAATTCCAGTTAGTCTAACTAACCTATTACCCTAACAACCTAGTTATTATAGCTGGATAATTACTTTAACTAACCTAACTACTTTCACTAACTAGAGTTATCAACTAACTGAAGGTCAGTTAAGCTAACCTAGCTAATCAGTTAGTCTAACTAACTAGGAGTTAGACTAACCTAATTGTAACTAACTAACCTAGAGTTAATCTAACTAACATAGGTTAAAGCTAACCTAACATAAGTTAAAACTAGCCTATGTATTAACTAGAGTTAGATAAATGGTTAGGTTAGGGTTAGGGTTCTTTTTTTTTAATACAATTTTTTTTTTTAAATTTTGGGGGGGAGGTTTGTCATGTGGCGGCGGGCTAGTGAGAGGAGAGGGGGGGGGTCGCAAGGTTGGAGGAGAGGGGAGGAGTTGCAAGGTTAGGACATGCTTTTGGACGTGGAGTGTAAGGAAGCATGGACACTTGAGACAATTGCCTAGAATACCAAAGTAGAACTCTCAACACAATGCCCCAAAGAGTGTGGACTTCATTCTATTATGGGGTATTTATACAAGTTGGAGAGCTTCTCTCTTTGCATGTAGGAATTGTAAGACATTCTCTCTCTGCATGTAGAACTTGCATATAGAAGTTGCATATAGAAGTTGCAAGTTGCATGTTGCATGTAGGAGTTGCATGTAGAACTCGCATGTAGGAGTTGCATGTAGAACTCACATGTAGAACTTGCATGTAGGAGTTGCATGTAGGACTTATGTAGAACTCACATGTAGGAGTTGCATGTAGGACTTGCATGTAGGAGTTGCATGTAGAACTCACATGTAGGACTTGCATGTAGAACTCGCATGTTGTAGGTAGAAATCATATGTAGAACTTGCATGTAGAACATGCAAGTTAGATTTTTAAGAGGGATTATTCCTAGCCTTATGCAAGTACAAGGAGCTTTGCTGCTACTCTACACACATTCTGTACTATCTAAGTTCATGTTGGCACAGAGACAACACCTTTGATGTTCCAGTAGAGGAGCTACAAATAGAGGGGGAAATCTTGATGCAAGAGGCCACTCAGGAACCATCAACAGCGATCGTGTGATGAACCCCTCCAAGATATTTAGGAAGCATACCCTAGCTCCAACACAAGGGGAGTACAAGATTGTGAGGTCCCAGATGCACTGGCCAACCTGGCTGCAACAACTCAATGGTTGTGTGATCCACTCCACATACGCCTATGAGAGGCATGATTACATTCTCCACTACCACAACACGACCAAGTACCAATCCCTCAACGAGCCAGAGGTGCAAGCCTCGCTAGCACTAATAGGCCTTGGACCCATTGCAGACTATTTTCCTTGTCACCTCGACATGAACCTGCTCGGGGAATTCCTCCAAGCCTACAACTTGAACACCAATGTCAGCATCTTGCACGACAAAACGGGTACCCCCCACTTCTACCACCTCAATGTAGACATGGTATGTGATGCCTTTGGCCTACCCATCATTGCAAAAAAGTACTCACAAAAGAAAAAATTGCATGAAGCCCTCATCTAGATCTACAACTATGATCGGAAGAAGAGAAAGGGCCACATCCATTTCTCTAAAATCACCAAGCCAAAGTTGGAGAAATTGGCATGCATGCTCCAATGGTGGTGGCTGGTCAAGCATATGGACCACCATGAATCAATCGTGCCCAACATCCTTGCAAGATTGGCAATGCCACAGGTGACCAACTACATGGATTACTTCTACACCTAGATGTGGGAAGACCTCAACAGTTATAGCAAGGTCCTCAGCAACCCCATGCTATATATGCAAGTCCTCAACCACATACTGCAGCACCAACTTCCGATTGGATATGGGATGGTTGACAAAGAAGCCACAGGACCTATGCCAGTAGAAGAAGAGGAGATAGTGGCCATACCTAAACAACCAAGGACTAATCCAAGCACCACCCCCTCCAACCATCCCGCTCAACCACCCCTTGATAGCCAGTTACGTGCCCAATACAAAGATTGCTAGGTGTGGGAATTCCTACCAAGGTAGCACCGCCATCTCAAGCATGCCACTCCGCTCTCTAAGGGCAAGGCCACCACCCAAGACCCCATGAATGTCAATGACTTCCCTGGGGATGATACTATCCACATTGGCCTCCACCCTGGAGCCCTAGGCACTTACACCACCCCCTCTGGTCCACAACTTGCGACCTCATCTTCTGCCCACCAACCCCAAGAGACCGCCTCCTTCATCACCGGATCCTCTTTTTCCTAGGGCTTGGCTCATAGATGCCCTCCACTTTTGTAGCACACCCTAGTACTAGACCCCAGGAGGCTACAACACCATGTCAGCCAAGCAGCACCCACACGCCGATTAGATGAAGCTCTATTGGATGCAATGGCCCAGGTCTCGCAGGCGGCGCGAACAATTTTGCAAAGGAGGCAAGAGCACGCCTCCCAGCTATCATCCTCTCTCCTCCAAGCACAACTCTCAGTGCATGTAACAGCCACATGCTCATGGTCGCTGCACAAGCTACAAGGCAAATTGCCCTTGATAGATTGGATGAATATCGGGCCAAGGCTAAAGAGCTGGAAGTCTCCCTCACCAAGCTGAAGGATGAGCTTTCTACCTTGGGGCGCCAACTCTCTTTAGTAAGAAAACCTATCAAAATCCTAAATATGAGATGAATTTGACAATATGCCATGAGTAAAAATTAGTCAAAATAACATGGTTGTGTTTTGCACTAAAAGAGCTTCAAATATGTCTTTACACCTTGAAATTTGGTAACACATGAAAAAGTTATATTAATTTCAAAAGGAGATGGGTTTTTATATTTTAGTGTATTTTTTGTTTTTTCCCCCCCCATCCAAAAGACCCCTCCCCTTGGGCCTCACATATTATGAAAAATATGTACAAATCTTAAAATCTTGCATATGTTCCAAGGTATATACCTTATATTTTGTGGGAGGGGGGACATGAAATTTTCATATTTTTCTCTTGCATATTTGAAAATTTGAAAGGAAATCCATGCGTATTCTATATGGACCTTGTCCCCCCATACCCTGGATTTTGGATGAGGGTAGTAACATATTACATATTGAGTTGGTGCCCTAGGCTCCAAACCCTTATGGACCAGTTGGATAGGGCAGAATCTAGCCTTCGTGCTGTGGAAGAACGCAGGGCGCAAGCTGAGGAACAACAAGCTAGACTTAGGGATCCACGACAGACAAATCTAAACCCTCCAAGATATCTTAGCACAAGAGCATGCCCTCCGAGTCACCATGCAGGTAGAAAACAAGAGCTTGCACACCTCTTGTCGCCAAGAGGAATCGACATTGGAAGATAAGGAGCAATAGGAGTTCTAGATGTACTAGAAGGTCTCCGCACAATTTGCCACTTACACGCTCACCCCATGCACCATCCCCCAAACACTCCAAATGCACTTTAAGGCACTCCATGCACAAAACCTGATCTTCCACATAGACCTCACCACCCCTCTTCTACCCAATGCATTGCAAACCATCCTCCATCACAATCTTGACCATTGCCTCACCATGTCGTATTTCTCCCTCGACCTTTAGCCCATCGGTCTCTCCCTCCTCCGTCCTTCCGATCTCCAAACCCTCGCTGCCCACCCCATCCTGCTTAACTTCCAGGCATGATGCCGGGTCATCATACAGAGTCCACAACCTATCCATAAGACTATGAAGTGATGCAACTAGCAAAGCCCGACAAACTCAGCCCATGGGTCTGCACTCTTGACGACAACCTCCAAGCCGACATCAACTAGATGTAGACCAGGCCTCCATTGTCCAAATGCAAGGGCACCTAATTGCATACCACTCCACCACCTACCATTGCCTCTGCATAATCATTTTGTATAATTTGGTGCTACAAGCTCTCCAGGACTCTCTTGAGTCCTTGGTTAACAGTAATTTTGAAACTATTCATGTAGCCTACTCGAAAGATGTCACTGAAGAGTTAGGGCTAGAAGACATAGCTGTCTTCAACTCTACCCCCCCCCCATTTGAAATTCCACAGCCACCTCCTACAAATCCCGCCCAACCCCCCCAGCAACCCAGCAACCCCATCCATCCCCCTCCACCCCAGACAAACCTTTGGACTTCATGTATCCCAAATCAGCAAAATACTTGTCAATTCTATTGTACCAACTTCTGGGTGCTTGTTTTAAGCCGTAGAGACTCTTCTTGAGATGGCAAACCTTATTTTCCTTTCCTAGTTCAACATAACCTATTGGTTGTTGCGTGTAGACTTCCTCGTCTAGGTAACCATTGAGAAATGCATTCTTGACATCGAGCTGATACACATTCCATCTACTGAGTGTCGCTAGTGATATCAAGAACCGTATGGAATCCATCTTTGCTATTGGAGCATAAATCTCTCATAGTCCTGACCATATTGTTATGCAAATCCTTTTGCAACTACTCTGGCTTAGTATCTCTAAATACTGCCATGTGGATGGTACTTCACTTTTTATACCCATTTGTTTACTATGGCCTTCTTTCCTAGTGGAAGGTCGCATAATTCCCAAGTATTATTCTTATACAAAGCATCCATTTCTTCATTCATAGCAGTTTGCCATTCTGGCTTGTCTATTGCGTCTTCAAAGTACACTGGCTCTTCTGTAGCCATGATGGTAGTCATAAGAGCATAATTGGTGGTTTCAACCTGAATTGCTTTGCCTTTTTGAGCATATGTCAATTTGGCTAGAGGCCTGCTTTTCCTAGTAGACCGTCTGAGTTGTTGTGGCTCTGCTTGGGATGTTGTTGGCAATTCTTGCTCTTCTTCATCAAACTATTCTGTAGATGACTGTGAAGTCTATGCTTCTATCTCCTATGTAGGTGAGGTTTTTCATTCTGATTCCTCATCAAGATAACATCTCTAGAGATAATGACTTTGCGGTTGATGGGATCATACAATTTGTATGCTATGCTTTCTTCACTGTAGCCAATCATGATGCATTTGCGTGACTTTGCATCCAATTTTCTGTGATGATCATCATGTATGTGGGCATATGCTATGCAACCAAATATGCGGAGATGCCCAATGTGTGGCTTGTGTCCAGTGAATGCTTCACAAGGAGTCATCCCCTCTATCGGTTCGGTAGGAAGCCGATTAAGCAAGTAGTTTGCTGTAGCTATTGCTTCTGCCCAATACTGATTTGGAAGATGCTTTTCACTAAGCATTGCTCTAGCATTGTCTGCTAAAGTCCCATTCTTCCTTTCAGCTCTTGCATTCTGCTGAGGAGTATCTGCACATGTAATTGTCTTCGAATGCCATGATTTTTGCAAAAGTTCATGAATGTTGAAGACATGTATTCAGCTCCTCTATCTGATCTCATGACCTTGATCTTTCTGCCTGTCTAGTTTTCTACCATGGCTTTGAATTCTTGAAATCTAGAAAACACTTCAGATTTCTCTTTCAGAAAGTAGACCCAACAATATCTATTGTAGTCGTCAATGAAAGTCAAGGTAATAAAGTGAACCATTGATGCTGCGGGTCTGGGCATAACCCCATACATCTATATGTATCAAATCAAGAATACCTCATGCACGAGAGCTACTTCTGACAAAGTTGGTTCGCTTTTGTTTGCTGAAGCAACATGCTTTGCAAACTTTTTCAAGAAATTGTAGCTTCGGAATCCCAATTGCCATATTCTGATTCCTGAGATCTAACAAGTACTTGAAGTTGACATGACCATATCTCTTGTGCCATTTTGCAAATAGTGGAATCTATTGCAGTTGAGCTGACATGGCATGCTTATTTGGTACAATATCTAGCATTCTATATAAGCATCCTTCCTTGACACCTCTTACTACTAGCTGACATCTTTTGGATTTATCTCTAATAGTGCATTCATCATCATCGAAGATGACTTTGTAATTCTATTCCGTCATTTGACCTACTGACAAAAGGTTCTTGCTGAGCTTCGAAACATAGAGCACATATTTGACTAATTCTTTTGTACTAGTGAAATTGTTCATAGGGATAACGCCTATCCCTTGAACTGGATTCAATGTATTGTGTGCTGTGTAGATGATATTTTTTTGTCCTTCTAATAGCTTCATTTTTGTGAACCATTCCTGATGATTTGTCATGTGAGATGATGCACCGCTGTCGATGTACCAAGGATCCTATTCCACTTGGTCAACTTGATAGCTATAATCCTCTTTGGGATTGAAATCAATGTCTAGGTACATTGTATTAGTTTGATGCAATTCCTCGCTTGTAAGAAACATATTCCCATGTTCATTTGCAAAATGACTGTGACTAGAATGTCCACCATGATGATTTCCTTTACCTCGGGAATTCCCTTGATTACTACTGGATTGACCGCCTTGGTCGTACTGCTTCTTGCACCAACCAATCTCTTTCATAGTGTCCAAACTTGTGACAGTAGTTGCACTAGATGTTTGACACATTGGTGGATGCATTCCCTCATCCTTGGAATCTTCCTCGATTGGAAAGATTTCCTCTAGGGCTGATTTGGCTGAATGGGATGGTTGGGACTCAAAAAGATAAAGATTTTGATATCAGTTTCATTCAAAACAAAGCTTATAACAGAAAGTTATGATGGTTTTATGAAAGGTTCTCAAAACTGCTCCAAACAATAGACCCGACCACTCAAACAACAATAACTTTTATTCTACTAAATAAAACAAATATGTGAATACATCAATAGATGTATCTTAAAAAGAAAAGATTCTGATATAAGTTTCATACAAAACGAAGCTTGGAACAAAAAGTTATGATGGTTTTACAAAAGGTTCTCAAAACTGTTCCAAACAACATACCCAGCCACTCAGACAACAATAATTTTTGTTCTACTAAATGGAACAAATATATGAATACATCAGTAGATAGATCTTGAAAAGACAAAGATTTTGATATAAGTTTTATTCAAAGTGGAGCTTGGAGTAGAAAGTTATGATTATTTTACAGAAGACTGTCAAAACTGTCCATACCCAACTAAAGTTATGGAAAGGGCAATGATCTCCTTTAGCAGAGAAGTAGCTTCCAAGATACATGGCAAATTAAGGTCGCCCAGGGGAGTATAGAATACCCTTAAAACAAATTTAGAAATGACTCACTCATGTGGGTACACTAAGCTTTAGAGCGAGGAGAGAGGAGATGCAAGAGGGATGAGGAAGAAGAAGCATGAACTTTATTCAAAACATCAGAAGTAAGAAGAGGGATACAAAGTGAGAGCCTAATGCTCTAAGAAGAAGGGAAGAGATAGGCAAAGCTAGATACAAGTGATGGCATAACTACAATGAGAAGAACCAGATGCTAGAGAGGGAGGAGAGAGGTCTCTTTTATAGAGTAATTCTCACCCTCCTTCACCTTGTTACATTTTCAGCTAGTAGATTCCTTCACTCCCTGGTGACATAAGGACATGGGTCACCATTAAATGTCTTTTTGGGCACATTTTGACAAGTGTCCCATCACAAGATCCTCATGACTCTTTAAAATTTGAGAAAGTCAAGAGTCTTTCCCCTTGGAGCCCATAGGGACCCTCTCTTTTCCATATGTCAACATCTGCCATATACCACCTTGGAATTCTAAAAGGATTCCTCTTGACTTTACACTCTGCCACACTCCTCCATATGCCCTCCATGTGCTTGGCATGTGATCTCCATATTATTTTAGTACATTATGGAGGCCATGCAGTCATTTGGCCCACTCGAAATACATGACTCATTTCTATTTTCCCAATTTCAAAGCAAATAATATATCTCCCAAACCATTCCATCCCTATACCAAGGTATTTATAATTCATACCCGTGGTATTTACAATGATGCACTCCACTCATAATCACATTTGCAATCATTTTCACTAATTAGTCTAATTAGTGTCAAATCCACATTAATGATTACATGAAATAAAGTAGTCGACATCAAAAGATTGACAAGCCACAACGAAAGTAGCTGCAAAGAGCCATCTCCCACCACCAACTTCTCCATCATGCTTCTTGGTTCTTTGTCTCCATGGTGAGCTTTTGGCACCTTGCGGGCCCCACAAATCCACAGGTTTCAGAACAAAATATGATTTTTTGTTGTCACATCTTTCTACCCCCAGCAAATCCTCGTGCTTGTCATGGGGGTTTGCTAGCCATGGTATCCGTGGATAAAACACTTTTAACTGGTACTCATTGGCACATCCAAGGACCTCTTGACCATTTGCATCTTCCAAAAGGTAAGTGTTATTTTTTAACTTTTTCTTCACCCTAAAGGGACCTTCCCAGCAGCGAAGGAGTTTCTTGTCTAGCCACTTCTCCACACGACCATCAAACTTCATGACCAAGCTTCCTTCTTTGAGTTCTGGCTTCTTCTTCTTCTTGGTAAGAGCATCATACCTTGCTTTGTGACGTTGTTGTGTTGCCTCCAGATGTTGAAGTACTTGAAGCCATTTCTCATCCAAGGTCTCCAGCTGTACTAGACGTTGGGCATGTGTTTCTTCTTCGTTGCACCATCAAGAAAAAGATGTGCGAAGGCTTGAGATTTCCAATTCTATTGGAAAGATGGCCTCCACTCCATAAACTAGCTGAAAAGGTGTGAAACCAAGGGAGAGCTTATGAGTGGTTCTATAAGCCCACAAAACCTCTGGTATATGCACATCCTACTTCCTTTTCATGGTGTCTACTAGCTTAGACAAGGGCCCATAAAGCAAACCATTACTTTTTTCCACAAGACCATTGCATTGGGGATAATATGGAGTTGATATGACATGATTTATTTTCAATTTCTGCACCAAAGATTCAATCAAGTCATTCTTAAAAGATCTCCCTCCATCTATAAGGATCTCCAAAGGGCAACCAAAATGGACACATATAAACTCCTTGAGAAATGATGCCATGGTTGTTGCTTTGTTGTTGATAGTAGCTTTTACTTCTACCCATCTAGTTGCATAATCAGTTGCAACTAATATATAATACTTCCCTTGTGAAGAACGAGGAAGGGGGCCAACAAAATCCAATTTCCAACTCTCAAATGGACCACATGCTAGAATGGAATTCAAGGGCCTAGGAACTAATTGCTTGCATCCATATGCTTGGCATACCTCACAACTTCGGTACCACTCATGGACATCTTTGTTGAGTTGGGGCCAATAATACCCTGTGTTAAGGATCTTTCGAGTGGTGCTAGCTAAAGCAAAGTGACCTGAACATTCATGACATAGCTCCATAATCCTTTTAGATTCTTCCAAGCTCACCACCCTCCTAAGAACCATATCTTTACCTTGCTTGTATAGAACATCCCCAAGGATTGTATAAGGACAAGCCTTCCTTGTGAGCCTCTGCTTTTGTTGAGGGATCAATCCATGAGGAAAATGTCCTTCAACCAAGTAATATTGAACATCTTGGAGCTCTAGCCAACCTGTATCTATCAATGCAAGAGTAGCTTCAGTGAAAGAATCCATAGCTTTAGTAGCGATCTCATCAGCTTGATGATTATCTTTTCTTTGAATATGCACAAACTTGCAAAACTCAAAAGCTTTCTTTAACTCCATCGCTCTTTTATAAAGATCTTGTAGATTAGGACTCCGTGCCTTATAAACACCTTTCATTTGCCTAATGACCAATTGAGAGTCCCCTTTCACCTCTACCTCTTTCACTCCTTCCTTTAGGCAATCTTCTAATCCACAGATCAATGCATTGTACTCAACCACATTATTTGATATTGCTTCAGGAAATTGCCTACCTTGGCCCATACCTCTTTTCCTTTTGGATCAAATAGAATTATCCCCCCAGCCCCACATTTCCTAGAAGGGCTAAAGGCTCCATCAAAATGCAGCTTGAAAGCTGTTGGTGGGGTCTCCAACTCTTCACCTAAGTCTTCTTTTGCCTTTGCTACTTCTTCTTCCTCCTTACCTGTAAGCAAATTTGCAAGAGAAGCTCTAGTGGTGCTTTCTGTAATAAAAGTGAAAGAGAACTCTGAAGCTTACAAATCCACTTAGCAAACTTTCGAGCAAGATTGGGTTTGCGAATCAAAAATTGTAAAGTAGGTTGAGATGTAAGGAAGAAAAAAGGGCGAGGTAGCAAGTATAACCTAAACTTCTTCACTGCAAAGACCAAAGATAAGCCTTTTTTCTCCATTTCACCGTACCTCTCCTCAGCCTCCATGAGTTACCAAATTGCATAATACATTGGTTGCATGCGTCCTTGCTCACCCTTCTAAAGTAGTATAGCTCCCACTGAATGAGTTGACACACTTGGATTCACATAGAAATCATCATCCCACCTAGGAGGCTACATAATTGGCCTTTGGCTCATGCATTCCTTAAGCAAACAAAGTGCCTTATCTTGCTCTAGTCCACCATTGGAAAGATACATTTTTCTTTGTCAATAAATTTATAGGATACATCTTTTCAGAAAACATATCAACAAAGCACTGGTAATACTTTGTTTTACCCAAAATGCCCCTCACCTCTCTGATATTACTAGGTGGCAGAAGGACCATGATTGCTTGTACCTTCTCAGGATCCATTTCTATACCTTCCTTCGAGATAACATGTCCTAACTAAGCCACCTTCTTCCTGACCAAACGGCATTTTGCAGTATTAAGGCAACCTTTTGCATCATCAATACTTTTCAATGCAATCGTCAACTTTTCCAAGTGATCCACACTACTTGAATAAATGCAAAAATCATCCAAAAACACTTTTATGAACTTTCCCAAGTAGGGTGCAAATACCTAGCTCGTGAAATGCTGGAAAGTTGCTGATGCATTAGTTAAACCAAATGGCATCACCCTATATGCATACACCCCCCATGGTGTAACAAATGAACTCTTTTTTTGATCTTCCTCACAAATCCGAATTTGAAAGTATCTGGAGTACCCATCACATACTGAATATATTTCATGGCCTGCAACTTGATCTAATATCTCATCCTGAAATGGTAGAGGAAAATAATCCCTCTTTGTGCATGCATTCAAAGGGCGAAAGTCCACATAAACATGCCATTTCTTTCCTTTCTTGGGAGTAACCACCATTGGAGAAACCCACTCTGAATTCTCAACTAGAAAAAAAAATCCAATTTGGAGCAAGTTAGTTACCTCCTTCCTCAGCACTTCTACTTGTACCACTCCCAACCATCTAAGCCATTGCACCACTAGCTTGCTTTGAGGCTTCAAGTCAATTTTGTGCTCCACTAAGGTAACTTGGCACACTTGTGAGTAACTATTTGCAAATAGATTAGGAAACCCATCGAGCATTTCTAGGTATTCATCTCTTTCAGTACCTGTTATAGTCTCATCAAGAAGAATCTCATTTTGTTGGCGAAGACTAGTATGATCCACCACTTCCTCATACATGGTTGAAGATGATTCTCCTTTTGAAGCTCCATTTACTTGATTGTCCCCCCAATCAACACCAAGGCAAAGACCAAACAACACTCCTTTCACCTCTCCTTCTAAGATGGACACCTCAGAGGTACCACTTGTCTCGTGATCGAATGACTCGGACTCTAAGCTCTTGGAAGTTGAAGCTTCCTCCTTACCACCTTCTTGTGGTGACTCTTGATGTTGTAGCGTACCTTCCTATTCCCTCCTTGGAGAATAAGATCACCTGTCTCCCACTTTTGTACTGACTTTACTTGACGGAGCCAAGGCCTTCCCAAGATCAATGGGTAAGCCCTAGCATTTGGTTTTGTAGGAATAACCTGAAATGTTAGGTACATAAATTCCACACACATCCACTGCCAAATTCTCACAACTCCTAGAGTTTTCACTCTAGTATTATCAGCCAACTTAATGCGATAAGGAGAGTTGAGAAAAGATAACTTCAAATCAGCATCTTTCATTGTCTTTTCACTCATGACATTTATCGATGCACCCCCATCAATGTATGCATTAGAAATGGTCTGGCCATCTATGATCACATCAATAACAGGTACTTCATCTCCCACATCTATGTCTACCTTTTGTGCCATAGGTATCCCATTATCCTTTTTCTTCTTTTTCTTAGATCCCTAGTGCTGGCCAATTTACTCCATTCCTTCCTAAGTTCTGGAGAGAGTGCCAAAGCTGCCCAAATGTGATTTGTGTAGTCTTCTCTCTAAGGTATGTCAATAGAACATAACTAAGAGTCCCTTGTCCAAGAGGAAAATCAGATTGTCCAATCTTTCTTTGGGATGATTTTTTCTTCTTATGTTTCCGTTCTTTCTCTTCCTCTCTTCCTCGTCACTCCTAGTTTTACAACTTCTTGTCATCAATGGCATCAAAGTTTCTTCCTCATCTTCCTCCTCTGAACATGTTCTTTCTAAAAGTACTACACTCTTGTCTTGTCTTTTTTTCAATTTTGGACATTCAGGATGAAAGTGTCCCTTCTCTTGACATTCATAACATGTAACATTGCTTTTATCCCTAGGTTATCCTCAGTTCATGGAGCCCTAGGTGGCTTGACATTCACTAAGTGCAACTTCAAATCAGCAAATTCTGCCATCAATTGTGCAGTATTATGATCCAGTGAGGGACTAGATACTTGGGATGTTGAGGCTACCTCTACCCGATGTGCCAGAGTCATGAAACTTGTAGATGGCTGAAATGCGGACTCAATTTGATGGGTCGCCTCCTTCTTCAAAGTAATGCGAAGAGCCTCTTTGAAATTACTGGGATTTTTGCTTATAGAAGACATTTTCTTTTGAAGTTCCTCCTGAAGAAGATGCACCACCATTTCTCTGCTCTTCAGAAATTAGAAGAGCAAACAACTCCTCAAAATTAGGAAATTTTTCACGGATGGCAATGGATGTCCGGAACTATGCATAATCCTTTCCTAGACCATTCAAGGTCATAGAAACTAGATCATCATCTTCCACTAGCGACCCAATGGAAGCAAGTGCATCTGCAATTTTCTTCACCTTCATGTGGTAGTCATTGATGCTCATATTTTCTCTCTGCACATTGTGCAACTCCTGCTTGAGCTGCATTTTCTTGGCTTGCGTATTTGTGCTATACATTTTTGCCAAAGTACCCCATGCCTCCTTTGGCATACTTGCATCCTGAATATGCACAATCATAGAATCTAAAATATTGATAGAAGGCCAGTACATAACTTTTTTGGATCTCTAATGCCATCCTTTAAATGCCTGCATTTCGTGTTGATTGGGAACATTAGGAAGAATTGGTTCTTCTTCTAGATTCCATGGAAAATAGGTGGCCTAACAGACTTGTATGTGTGTAGGTCCACTCGCACCATTTTCTCCTCATGACGTAAATAGATGTTGTCCGTATGCCAATCATGTATGACTCTGAACATTTGCAGGAAGGGCCTACCTAGGATGGATTCATATCGGGCTGCTGGGTGAAGTCCATAACCACAAATCCAATGGGGTACGTGAATCCAAACACCTTAATGTTAATACCCATGAGAACTCCCAGGGGTTCAATAGTTTCACCCTCAACTAGCTTTACTACTAGATGGGTTTGCTAGATGGAAGGCATTCCCCACATCTCCCAACATTCTTTGGTATAGCATCACACCTGCCCCCCCATCTAGGATGGCAAAAACCTTTTGGTTCCGGTAAGGTATGTGGATAGTTGCATTAGTGCCATCACCTTCTAAGTATTGGATGAACTTATTGATGGGGGGACCTTAGGTCAATTTTGACCCTCCTCCTATGGTTGGTTGTCTTTGGGGTTGGTAGGACCTTGGGCCATAATTTTTTTGTTCATCCAATTGTTGGAGAGATCTCACCAAATGGTAGGATTCCCCCTTAACAAGGATGCAATTGGCATCTTGGCCTCTATGGAGAGGAAGGCCACTAACCTAAAAATATCACACAGTTCTTGAGAGTTCTCCCTTCCCACTAGTAGTGGCTCCTCCAAGTCATAGAGGTATTACTCCTCTCTTAGGTTTTGCAACATTGTGTTCTCTCGAAACATCTACTGTATCAAGTTTGGAACCTCTAACTTACCAAAGTTGGGTGGTTCTTCTTCTTGTTGGTAATTGTGTGATCAAGGGTTTGTCCTATGATCATATGTGTGTGTGTGTGTGTGTGTGTGTGTGTGTGTGTGTGTGTAGCACACTAAGTGCTATGATATGTTTAGCCTATGACATAAGGGATGATGTAATGCAAAGGCCACCACATGGGGAGGTGCCTTTGATATAGGAGTCCCTATGATGTAGGGAATGAATTTTTTTGATTTAGGAGAGGTTACTAGGCCACCCTCTCTCCCATTCTATAAAAGAGAGGACTTCCTCTCAAATCAATAGAACAATTTTGCTCTTTGGTTACCACCCTCTCTTCCATGATGTCCTCGTTCTCTCCCACTCCCCAACATGTGGTATGAGCCCTTAGTCCATTTTAGCTTTAAATTGCCACCTCATAATCATCTTCCTCATACTCCACCTTTTTTCCCCCTTTGCATGCTCCACCTTCTTCATACTCCACCTTTTTCTCCCCTTTGCATCAATTTTCACCAAATTTTGCTTAGCCTTTTTCTCTTCATCTGATGCACCATTTTCCAAGCCCTTTGATCTAAATCATCCTTGACTTGGTGTTGTGACAACAAAAAATGATATTTTGTTTTGAAACTTGTGGGGCCCGCAAGGTGATAAAAGCTAGCCATGGAGACAAAGAACCAAGAAGCGTGATGGAGAAGTTGCTGGTGGGAGATGGCTCTTTGCGGCTACTCTTGTTGCGGCTTGTCAATCTTTTGATGTCGACTACTTTATTCCATGTAATCATTAATGTGGATTTGACACTAATTATACTAATTAGTGAAAATGATTGCAAATGTGATTATCAATGGAGTGCATCATTGTACATACCATGGGTATGAATTATAGATACCTTGGTATAGGGATAGAATGGTTTGGGAGATATATTATTTGCTTTGTAATTGGGAAAATAGAAACGAGTCATGTATTTTGAGTGGGCCAGATGACTACATGGCCTCCATAATGTACTAAAATAATACGGACATCACATGCCAAGCACATGGAGGGCATGTGGAGTGTGGAAGAGTGTAAAGTGAAGAGGAATCCTTCTAGAATTCCAAGGTGGTATATGGAGGATGTTGACATATAGAAAAGAGAGGGTCCCTATGGGCTCCAAGGGGAAAGACTCTTGACTTTCTCAATTTTTAAAGAGTCATGAGGATCTTGTGATGGGACACTTGTCAAAATGTTCCCAAAAGGACATTTGATGGTGACCCATGTCCTTATGTCACTAGGGGGTGAAGGAATCTACTGGCTGAAAATGTAACAAGGTGAAGGAGGGTGAGAATTGCTCTATAAAAGAGACCTCTCTCCTCCTCCTTCTCCAGCATCTGGTTCTTCTCATTATAGTTATGCCATCACTTGTATCTAGCTTTGCCTATCTCTTTCCTTCTCCCTAGAGCATTAGGCTCTCACTTTGTATCCCTCTTCTTGCTTCTACTGTTTTGAATAAAGTTCATGCTTCTTTTTCCTCATCCTTCTTCCATCTCCTCTCTCCTCGTTCTAAAGCTTAGTGTACCCACATGAGTGAGTCATTTCTAGATCTATTTTAAGGTTATTCTCTACTCCCCTGGGTGACCTTAATTTGCCATGGATCTTGGAAGCTACTTCTCTGCTGAAGGAGATCGTTGCCCTTTCCATAACTGCAGTCGGGTATGGACAGTTTTGACAGTCTTCCGTAAAATGGTCATAAGTTTTTACTCCGAGCTCTGTTTTGAATGAAACTTATATCAAAATCTTCATCTTTTCAAAATATATCTACTAATGTATTCAGATATTGTTCCATATAGTAGAACGAAATTTATTGTTGTCTGAGTGGTCGGGTCTGTTGTTTGGAGCAGTTTTGAGAACCTTTCATAAAACCATCATAACTTTCAATTCCAAGCTCCGTTTTGAATGAAACCTATATCAAAATCTTGATCTTTTCAACATCTACCGACTCTTATGCCGTTTGGGTTATGTATCGCATTTGAGTTTCTCTGATTTTGAATTTTGTGAGCACTGTCTCTATGGGAAGCAGACTAAATCAGCCCATAAAAGAAGGGGAAAGAAAGAGTTTGAAAAGCTTGATTTGGTGCTTTCAGATGTATGTGGTCCCGTGCTTACACGATCATTAGGCGGGGCTGAACACTATGTGACATTCATTGATGATGCAACTAGGAAAGTGTGGGCTTATGCTATAGCTCAGAAGAGTGATGTGTTCTAGGTATTTCAAAAATGGCTGGCCTTGGTTGAGAATCAGTCAGGTAGAACGCTTAAATGCCTATGGACTAACAATGATGGAGAGTATCTTTCTCATGACTTTCAACATTTCTGTGATACACGTGGGATTAAGAGGGAGCTCACATCCCCTCTTACTCCAGAGCAAAATCCAGTTGCAGAAAAGATGAATGCTACCATTCAAGAAAGGTTTCAATGCATGCTTTCCAATGCAAGTCTTTCTAGTGGTTTTTGGGCTGAGGCAATGAAGACTGCAGTGCATGTGATCAATAGATCACCTGGTAAGAGTTTGGATGGTGGTATTCCTGAAGAGGCATGGAGTGGCAAGAAGCCCTCTTACTCTCATTTGTGTATATGTGGGTGTGAGGCATATGCACATGTGCCAAAAGAGATTCGAAAGAAGCTAGATCCTAAGTCTAGGAAATGCATCTTTCTGGGTTATGGTGAAAGTGGAGAGATGGGCTATCATCTCTGGGATCCAGAAGCAAAGAAGATCATATGCAGCCATGATGTAGTCTTCAATGAGAAGAAGATGTATAAGGCACCCATGAGGGATGTAGAAATGAGGAGAATCACTTTCCAGGATGTGAATCCACCTACATATGTTGATAGACAGCAAGCTATCCATGCACCAAATGTGCAAGGAATGGTACCACCAAGTACTCCCACAGGTATATAATTAAGGGTAAATGATGGATCATCTATTGGTGGAAATGATGAGCCAAATGTGGCTGATATGCAGGTGGGACATCAAGCTGAAATGCCCTTGAGAAGATCATCTAGAGTGTCTAGACCGCCTGATAGGTTTGTTCCAGGGGTAGACTATGTGATGCTTATTGATTGCGGGGAGCCTTCTTGCTACAAAGAGGCTATGATGCGCGAGGATCAATGCAAGTGGGAGTATGCTATATGCAATCAGAGATGAGTTCACTTATGAAGAATAAGACTTGGGACTTGGTTTCTTTGCCACATGGAAAGAAAGCATTGCCATGTAAATGGGTCTACAAGATGAAGGTCACAGGTGATGATGTGCCTAGGTACAAGGCCCGTTTGGTCACTAAAGGGTTCAAGCAAGAGAAGGGTGTGGACTTTGATGAGATATTCTCTCCAGTTGTGAAGATGACCACACTTAGATGCATGCTTGGACTAGTGGCATCAGAGGATATGGAGCTTATGCAGATGGATGTCAAGATAGCTTTCTTGCATGGGGATTTGCATGAGGAAATTTACATGGTGCAGCCAAAAGGCTTTGAAGAAAAGGGCAAAGAGCATTTAGTTTACAAGCTGAAGAAGAGTCTCTATGGTCTTAAGCAAGCGCCTAGAGAATGGTATCAAAAGTTTGATGCTTTCATTCGGTCCCAGGGTTTTAGAAGGAGTGAAATTGATCACTGCCTCTACACTAAAAGGGCTAAGGATAATAGCTTGATAATCTTGGCACTATATGTGGATGATATGCTATTGGCTAGCAAGAATACTTATGAGCTAGATGCATTAAAGGCCAAGTTGCATGAGTCCTTTGATATGAAGGATTTGGGACTTGCAGGTCATATTCTTGGTATGTGCATCACGCGTGATCGGAGTAGGAAACTCCTTTGGCTTTCACAAAAAGAGTATGTTACAAAAGTTTTGCAACGTTTCAATATGGAGGGGGAGAAGGTAGTGAGTACTCCATTGCCTCCATATGTGAAACTAAGTCATACAGATAGTCCCAAATCAAATGAGGAAAGGGCCACGATGGCCAAGGTTCCTTATGCATCAGTAGTTGGGAGTCTTATGTATGCTATGATAGCTACTAGACCAGACATTGCATTTGTAGTGGGAGTTGTTAGCCGGTATATGGCTAATCCAAGAAAGAGGCATTGGAAGGCAGTTAAGTGCATCATGAGGTACATGAAGGGTACCAAGGAGATGTGCATCTACTTTGGTAGATGAGACATGCCTGTACTTGGGTACACAGATTCAGACTATGCATGGCATGTGAATAGTAGGAGATCCACTTCTGGTTATGTGTTCACCTTTGCAGGTGGTGCAGTGTCGTGGATGTCTCGCACACAAAAGTGCGTTGCTTTGTCTACCACAGAGGCTGAGTATATTGCGGCCATAGAGGGTTGCAAGGAGGCTATATGGCTTGATCGGCTAGTGGGAGATTTAGGGATTCATACAGGTGTACCGACATTGCATAGTGATTCCATGAGTGCTATTCAGCTAGCACGGAATCCGGACTTTCATGCAAAGACCAAACACATTGAGGTCAGGTACCATTTCATCAGGGAGGTACTTGAGGACAAGCGCATAGAGCTTGTCAAGGTTCATACAGATGATAACCCTGTAGATATGCTGACGAAGAGTCTACCTAGTCAGCTATTTGAGTATTGTCGTGTATTGATGGGCATTGGATAGTATGCTCACTCGTTGTTCTCCCTTAAAGGCACATTGTCCTTTAAGTGGGAGGTTGTGGGGTTAAAGGTCACTGTGCCTTTACCCTGGTTATGTACAATACTCAAACACATATATGAATGAATGAAAAAGAAGATTAGGGTGGTTCTGCACCCACCAAAACTTGTGTGGCTCTCTATTTCTCTCCCTCCCTCTTCCGTTCTTGCTTCCGTTGAGAGCACTCTCACTCCTACTACTCCTCCCTTCTCCTCCTCCTCCCTCCTCCTCCCTTCTCCTCCTCCCTCCTCCTCCTCCTCCTCCTCCCTCTCCTCCTCCTTCCTCCTCTCTCTTCTTGCCTCCATGCTCTTACACCTTCTTTCTCTCCCACCCCTATGCTCCCGCTAAACACTTTGTTCCTCAACCCTTAACCTCCATGATCTACAAGGGAGACGAGTTCTCCACCATGTACTCTACCCTGAACCTTGGATCCTCCTTCTAACCTTGGAACCTCTTCTAAACTCTGGAACTTCTCTCTAAACCTTGGAACCTCCTTCTAACCCTTGAACCTCTTTTAAACTCTGGAACCTCCTTTTAAACCTTGGAACCTCCTTCTAACCCTTAAACTCCTCCTAAACCCTGCAACCCCCAATGAAGATGAAAGTCTTCATTACCTCAACCATGATGATGTGAAGATAGTGGGAGAGAGGGAAGGAGTCTCACTTATGGCTTTCTCACATACACAATGGGGGAATACACACAAAGGTGGAGGCTGAAAACAGTTTTCCTCTTCTTAGCTGTGAAAGCCAAAAGAACTCTCGTACAAAGAAATAGAAGAACCCTATATGTGTGTCTCAAACCAAACTCAGCTAACTAAGGTGGCATACTAGCTGAGCCACAAACTAGAGTACATAAGGATAGCTATCATCCAACTATTATTCGTGGGTGGTGTACCAACTGCATCTGCAGCTAACAAGTCAGTGACATAAATGCACAACGGTCACCCTAGCATATCACAAGTGGAGCTCGATATCTCAACACTCCCCCTCGAGCTCAATCCCAATTCCTGCACACCAAGCAGGTCTCTGAACTTGCGTAGCTTCTCTGCACCCAATGCCTTCGTGAATATGTTAGCTACCTGATCCTCTATGCTGACATAAACTAGATCAATAAGACCTAGTAAAACCTTCTCCCACACATAGTGATAATGCACCTCAATGTGCTTTGTTCTAGCATGATAGACTGGGCTATTTGCCAAGTGTATAATGCTTATGTTGTCACAATAAATGACAACTGGCCCATCTATAGACTGATGCATATCATAAAGTAGCTTATGCAACCAAGCTACCTCACATGCAGCCATTGCTGCACCCCTGTACTCAGCCTCTGTGCTCGACAAGGCAACTGTAAGCTGTTTCTTGCTGCTCCAAGTGACTACAACACTCCCAAAAGAGAACACATATCCACTGGTAGATCATCTATCATAAATAGTACTAGCCCAATCAGCATCAGTGTATCCATGCAACTGTATCTGAACCCCAACCTCATAAAATAGTCCATACTACAATGTGAACTTCACATACCTGAGTATGCGTCTAGCCGCATCCAAATGCAGTTTCCTTGGAGCCTACATAAACTGACTTACCAATCCAACAGCATAGCTCAAATCTGGCTTGGTAATAGTCCTATAAATCAAACTTCCTACTATGCATTTGTACATAGTAGGGTCTTCCAAAAGCTCACCTGTATCTGCGCTCAGCTTCACATTCTGCTCTAAAGGAACTGAAATAGGCTTACAGCCCATCATCCCATATTTGGACAGCATGTCCAATCCATACTACCTTTGCAAGAGCTGTACCCCACTTGGTGATCTAATCACCTCAATGCCCAAGAAATAACATAGCTCTCCTAAATCCTTCATCTCAAACTTTTGCTTCAATAGCATTTTCACATGAAGGGTATCTTCATCACTATCACCTGTGATGATCAAATCATCAACATAAATGACAAGTAGCATAATACCTTTATTTTTCTCACATAAAGTGAGAAATCTGCCTTGGAAATCTAAAAGCCAATAGTGACAAGATACTATCCTATCTTATCAGACCATGCTCTAGGTGCTTGCTTCAAGCCATACAAGGCTTTCTTCAACCTGCAAACAAACTCAGGATGAACAGCATGAACATAACCTAGTGGTTGCTCCATAAACACCTCTTCTTGCAAATCACCATGCAAGAAGGCATTCTTTACATCCATCTGATGTAAAGACCATCCCTTTGATTTAGCCATAGCAATGACTGCTCTTATGGTTGCCATCCTTGCAACCGGACAGAATGTTTCTTCATAATCAATGCCATATGCCTGTGCATACCCCTTGACAACTAATATTGCCGTGTATCTATTCACAGAACCATCTGCATTGTGCTTGACCTTATAAACCCACTTACAACCAATTGCATTCTTGTCTTTAGGCAAAGGCACCAATTCCCATGTAGCATTTTTTTCCACGGCATCCATTTCTTCATTCATGGCTTTCTCCCATTTTTCTTTTCCCATGGCTTGCTCAAAAGAAGTGGTTTCTGGTTCCTGTATCACTTTGACCATATAGGCATAGTGAATGGCTATAAATCATTCATATTTCAGCCTATCCACAGGATATCTAGCTCTGGTAGATCTGCGCAAAATAGGCTCACTTTCAGGTGCTCTCAAAACATCCTTGGTCTTCCTTACTCTAGGTGTAACAATAGAAGGAATACCCAACTCATCATCAATGCTCTGTTCTGAGCCACTAGATTCACCATCCACATAAGACTGACCTGCATTCACATCAAACATGGGCTAATCTACCTTCTCTTTTCCTTTTTGTGATACCTGCATACCACTATCTACAATGCTTTGAGGAGATTCTCCTGATCTCAATCTGCTTGTCCACGGTGAAGTATGTGAACCACTTCTAGAGGACACTCCAAGTCCACTAATATTTTGTGATTGCTGTTGTGAATTTTGTGCAGCATTACCATTTTGTGCATCTACATCATCAATCAGATTTACTGGTTTATACCAGCTGCTCATCTCATCAAAAACAACATCTTTTCTCACTGTAAACTTATGAGTAGAAGGGTTATAGCATCTATACCCTTTCTACTGCAGAGAATAACCAATAAAGATACACTTCTCAGCTTTTGGATCCAACTTGGACCTCAACTCATCTGGCAGATGAACATAGGCAATGCAACCAAAAATTTTCAAATGAGAAATATATGGTTTCCTACCAGTATACATCTCCTCTGGCATCATGCCATGTATTGCTGCAATGGGAGTCCTATTCATTATGTAAACTACTGTAGCAACTGCTTCAGCCCAATAACAATTTGGTAGGTCTTTTTCATTTAGCATGGCCCGAAATACCTCGCCAATATGCCTGTTTTTCCTTTTTGCAAGTCCATTTTGCTGTGGGGTATGATTGCATGAATATTGTTGCTTTATGCCATGCTCTTGTAGGAACCTTGCAAACTCATTTGAGAGGTACTCTCCTCCTCCATCTGACCTTAGGCATTATTTGCAGGCCTGTTTCTTTTTCAACCATAGCTTTAAAATCTTTAAAATGCCCAAACACTTCACTTTTCTTTTTCATAAAATACACCCAAAGTTTTCTGCTATAGTCATCAATAAAAGTGACAAAATAATGACAACCTCCAATAAATGTAGCTTTAGTAGTCCACACATCAGAGTGGATTAATTCCAATGGCTTCTTACTCTCTTGAACATGTTTAGGAAATGGTTTCCTTGCCTGTTTTCCAAATTGATAGGCTTCACATACCTTATGCATTTCTGCAACCTTGAATTTAGGCAATCCTAAAACAATACTTTGGGCATGCATTGATTTAAGTCATTGTACATTAACATGACCAATGCGTTTATGCTAGATATCAATATCTACAACAACACCGGTCCCATGTGCAAACATTGCTGCACTCAATTTAGGCATGTCCACATCCAACGTAAACATCCTGCCCTTCTTCTTTCCTTTTGCTATCAAGCGACCATTATTTTTCATATCCTCAACAAAGCATCCATGAGGATTAAATCTGACCTGCAAGACTTGCTCAACCATTTGACCAACAGAAACCAGGTTCTTGGTGATATTCGGGACATGAAATACATCAAACAGGTATTCTTTTTCCATCCTGCATAGACAAAGGAATTTTACCAATCTGCACAATAGGATGTGCAGTATCATCACCAGTCTCCACAAATCCTGGTTTTTCCATTTTTGTTGCATCCTGCATCCATTTTGCATGGCCTGTCATGTGGTTTGATGCACTTGAGTCAACATACCACACATCATTTCATTCTTCTGCACTTGTCACAGAATTGGTCATATGCTGCACCATAAATAGATGCTCATTTCTGTCATCACCCTGTCTACTAGAAGATGCATAATTGCCTTGCTGCAATTTTCCATTCATAATGTCATTCTGCTTTTTGTAGTAGTCTTTAGCCATATGACCCATTTTACCACAATAGTAGCATTCAACATTGTTGTTTGCATTTTGGCCTCTCTGCCATCCACCACGACCTCTTTGGCTCCCCTTGCCTCTAGAGTTACCACGTCCTCCTCCAAAGGACTAGTTTTCTTGAGTTTGCTGCATATTCTGATTTCTACCATAGCCTTTAGATCGGCCTCCTCTACCTCTTCCTCTACCTCTTCCAGCATTTGAGTAGAAGACAATTTCTTTTGAAGTTCCTCCTGAAGAAGATGCACCACCATTTCTCTGCTCTTTAAAAATTAGAAGAGCAAACAACTCCTCAAAATCAGGAAATTTTTCACGGACGGAAATGGATGTTCGGAACTATGCATAATCCTTTCCTAGACCATTCAAGGTCACAGAAACTAGATCATCATCTTCCACTGGCGACCCAATGGAAGCAAGTGCATCTGCAATTTTCTTCACCTTCATGTGGTAGTCATTGATGGTCATATTTTCTCTCTGCACATTGTGTAACTCTTGCTTGAGCTGCATTTTCTTGGCTTGCATATTTGTGATGTACATTTTTGCCAAAGTATCCCATGCCTCCTTTGGCATACTTGCATCCTGAATATGTACAATCATAGAATCCGAAATACTGATAGACAGCCAGTACACAGCTTTTCTAGCTCTCTCATGCCATCCTTTAAATGCCTGCATTTCCTGTTGATTGGAAACATTAGGAAGAATTGGTTCTTCTTCATTTCCTGTAATGAACTCCCAATTGCCTTTTCCCATAAGGAAATTCGTCATTCTAAACTTCCATGCTTGGAAGTTGTTCTTTTCAAGCTTTTCAGTGACAATCTATGAAAGAGAATGAGACGCCATTACAAAACACTGCAAAATATTCTGTCACTGCAAAAAACACAGCTTCTGCCTCACACAGGCAAATCTGCAAAACTGGCGAAAGTGGTATTTGACCACACAGTCACTTCCTAGTGATGATTTTGCATGAACAGGCAATAAGGGTGAATCTATAACTCCCAATATCGATGTGCACAGGCATACGATGCAATTTCTGTGACAACTTTTCACCGACCTACAGAGCAGTGGTCACACAGCACAAATAGGGCCTTTTTCTGAGTGCCTGCGAAGAACTTCCGCCTTCAAAATGGGCCCCGAAATGGCCTCGAATCAGGAAAATAAAGTCACCGAGGCCCCCCCCCTCGTGCAGCATATACTGCCCTCTCGCCACATTATGAAGGGCATCTCAATCTGAGACAGTGCACTCTTGCACTTTCGACTGTGCTACCTGTAGAGATTTTCTCCCAAACTCGAAAAAGGAAAGCAACACTCGTCCTCTTACCAGGACACCGCGAACTTAGTTTGCTTTCTTAAGCTCCTTACCATGAACCAGGCTCTGATACCATGTGAAGATAGTGGGAGAGAGGGAAGGAGTCTCACTTACGGCTTTCTCACATACACAATGGGGCAATACACACAAAGGTGGAGGCTAAAAACAGTTTTTCTCTTCTTAGTTGTGAAAGCCAAAAGAACTCTCGTACAAAGAAATAGAAGAACCCTATATGTGGGTCTCAAAACAAACTCAGCTAACTAAGGTGGCATACTAACTGAGCCACGAACTAGAGTACATAAGGATAGCTGTCCCCCAACTATTATTCGTGGGCGGTGTACCAACCGCATCTGTAGCTAACAAGTCGGTGACATAAATGCACAACGATCACCCTAGCATATCACGAGTGGAGCTCGATATCTCAACAGATGATACACGTTCCTTTTACACATGTATGCACTATGTTACCTTACCACACTTAAGCCTACATCTCTCCAACGGAACATGACTTGAGGTCCTAAGCTACACGTATACTACAAATGATAACCCCAATATATGTGTAGGTGACAAAAAGCCTCGAAACCCTACATACTAAAAATACCCTACTCTTCTCACGGAAGTCGTGGGAAAGAGCCAACATTTGGCACCCCTGTTGGGGAGACTAGTGTCCCAAGTAATGAGTAAACATGCGCAGGTATGTGTAAAAAATAAACTACTTCAAACTTTCATGAACATAACACTCAAGGGCAAGGAGATTAAAATTTTTTCCATTTCTAGCCAAACATATCAACCCCAAGCATCAACCTTGGGTTACATTAAGAAATTTTCTTTATTTCCTAAAAAGAAGCCACTTGATAAACAATCAGGCTAGGTAGTGGACACGAATACGTAGAGCTTTGCAATTTCAATCATTTCACCTATTTTTGGAAGAGCAAACCAAGCTAACCATAAAAAGTTATGGCTCGGGAAGAGTTTAGGGTTTAACCCTAAACCTAAACCCATTTCCTATAAAACCCACTCCACCCCCTCATTCTTCATGTTTCACATCTTGCCTCTATCCTCTTGCCCATTCTCAACCCTATGCAAGACACTCCTCCCTCTCCATCGACCACCACCCTACTCCCATCCTCACATGGTAAATTACTTCGAGCCCATCTCATAGCGATGATACCCTAGCCATCCACCCACCGTCCATTAGTCCTCATCGAGAAAGACTTGGAGAGCATTCAAGTGACCACCTCTTCTTCCCTTTGGATTTTCGTCAAAGTTTTCTGTTCGTTAAGGTTTTTCTTTTTTTTTTTTTTTTCCCCTCCCTCCACCATTCCCCACTCCACCCCCCCCCCCTTCTCCATCTCCACCACCTCCCCCTTCACCATTCCCCCCTCCACCACCATCCCCTCCATTCCTGCCCCCCTTTTTTCCCCCTCCCTCCATTCTCCCCCCCTCCTCCATCTCCACCACCCCCACCTCCTCTATCTCCACCACCTCCCCCTCCACCATTCCCCCCTCCACCACCCTCCCCTCCATCAAAACCACCCCGTTCTATCTTCACCATCTCCCCCTCCACCACAACCCCCTCCCCCCCTCCATCTCCACCACCCCTTTTCCCCCCTCCTAACTCCACCCCCCTTCCCTCCACCCCTCCCATTTCCACCACCTCTTTCTTCCCTCCCCCCACCCCCTCCATCTCCACCACCCCTTTTTCCCCCCCCTCCCTCCATTTTCCCCCCCTTCCCTCCACCCCTCCCATTTCCACCACCTCTTTCTTCCCTCTCGCCACCCCCCTCCATCTCCACCACCAACCCCCCTCCTCCATCTCCCCCCCCCCCCCTCCTCCATCTCCAGCCACCCCTCACCACCATCCTTTCCCCCCCGCTCCTCCATTTCCATGACCCCCCCCTCCCATCTCCACCCCCACCCTTCCCCCCCCTCCTCCATCTCCACCTCACCCCCTTCACCAACCCCCTTCCCCCCCCCCTCTCTCTCTCTCTCTCTCTCTCTCTCTCTCTCTCTCTCTCTCTCTCTCTCTCTCTCTCTCTCTCTCTCTCCCCCCCTTCTCTCTCTCTCTCTCTCTCTCTCTCTCTCTCTCTCTCTCCCCTTTCTCTCTCTCTCTCTCTCTCTCTCTCTCTCTCTCTCTCTCTCCCCCTTCTCTCTCTTTCTTTCTCTCTCTCTCTCTCTCTCTCTCTCTCTCTCCTCCTCTTTCTAACCCCCCTCACCGGCCACTCCTCCCTTAACCTACCTAATCCTAGTACTATCACAACAAAAAATGATATTTTGTTTCAAAACATGTGGAAGGATTTGTGGGGCCTGCAAGGTGACAAAAGCTAGCCATGGAGACAAAGAACCAAGAAGCATGATGGAGAAGTTGGCGACGGGAGACGGTTCTTTGCGGCTACTCTCATTGCGGCTTGTCAATCTTTTGATGTCGACTACTTTATTTCATGTAATCATTAATGTGGGCTTGACACTAGTTATAATAATTAATGAAAATTATTGCCGATTGCCAATGTGATTATGAGTGGAGTGCATCATTGTAAATACCATGGGTATCAATTATAAATACCTTGGTATAGGGCTAGAATGGTTTGAGAGATATATTATTTGCTTTGTAATTGGGAAAATAGAAATGAGTCATGTATCTCGAGTGGGCCAGATGACTGCATGGCCTCCATAATATACAAAAATAATATAGAGAGCACATGGAGGGCATGTGGAGGAGTGTGGAAGAGTGTAAAGTCAAGAGGAATCCTTCTAAAATTGCAAGGTGGTATATGAAGGATGTTGACGTATGGAAAAGAGAGGCTCCAAGGGGAAAGACTCTTGACTTTCTCAATTTTTAAAGAGTCATGAGGATCTTGTGATGGGACACTTGTCAAAATGTGCCCAAAAGGACATTTGATGGTGACCCATGTGCTTATGTTACCAGGGGGTGAAGGAATCTACTAGCTAAGAATGTAACAAGGTGAAGGAGGGTGAGAATTGCTCTATAAAAGAGACCTCTCTTCTCCCTCTCCATCATCTGGTTCTTCCATTTGTAGCTATGCCATCACTTGTATCTAGCTTTGCCTATCTTTTCCCCTCTCCATAGAGCATTAGGCTCTCACTTTGTACCCCTCCTCGTGCTTTTGATGTTTTGAATAAAGTTCATACTTCCTTTTCCTCATCCTTCTTCCATCTCCTCTCTCCTTGCTGTCAAGCTTAGTGTACCCACATGAGTGAGTCATTTCTAGATCTATGTTAAGGGTATTCTCTACTCCCTTGGGTGACCTCAATTTGCCCTGTTCATAACTACAGTCGGGTATGGATAGTTTTGACAGTCTTCCGTAAAATGGTCATAACTTTCTACTCCGAGCTCCTAATCTACAAAATCTTTATAAAAGAGCGATGGAGATAAAGGAAGATTTTGAGTTTTGCAAGTTTGTGCATATTCAAAGAAAAGATAATCATCAAGTTGATGAGATGGCTACTAAAGCTATGGCTTCCTAAACTAAATCTACTCTTCCATTGATAGATACAGGTTGGCCAGAGCTCCAAGATGTTCAATATTACTTGGATGAAGGACATTTTCCTCATGGATTGACCCCTCAACAAAAGCAAAGGCTCACAAGGAAGGCTCATCCTTATACAATCCTTGGGGATGTTCTATACAAGCAAGGTAAGGATAAGGTTCTTAGGAGCATAGTGAGCTTGGAAGAATCTAAAAGGATTATGGAGCTATGTCATGAATGTTCAGGTCACTTTGCTTCAGCTAGCACTACTCGAAAGATCCTTAACATAGGGTATTATTGGCCCCAACTCAACAAAGATGTCCATGAGTGGTGCCGAAGTTGTGAGGTATGCCAAGCATATGGATGCAAGTAGTTGGTTCCTGGGCCCTTGAATCCCATTCTAGCATATGGTCCATTTGAGAGGTGGGGTTTGGATTTTGTTGGCCCCCTTCCTCGTTCTTCACAAGAGAAGTATTATATATTAGTTGCAACTTATTATGCAACTAGATGGGCAGAAGCAAAAGCTACTATCAACGACAAAGCAACAACGGTGGCATCATTTCTTAAGGAGTTTATATGTGCCCCTTTTGGTTGCCCATTGGAAATCCTTACAGATGGAAGGAGGTCTTTTACGAATGACTTGATTGAATCTTTGGTGCAGAAATTGAAAATAAATCATGTCATATCAACTCCATATTATATCCAATGCAATGGTCTTTTAGGAAAAACTAATGGTTTGCTTTGTGAGTCCTTGTCTAAGCTATAGACACCATGAAAAGGAAGTGGGATGTGCATATACTAGAGGTTTTGTGGGCTTATAGAACCACTCATAAGCTCTTCCTTGGTTTCACACCTTTTCAGCTAGTTTATGGAGTGGAGGCCATCTTGCCAATAGAATTGGAAATCTCAAGCCTTCGCACGTCTTTTTCTCGATTGTGCAATGAAGAAGAAACACATGCCCAATGTCTAGTATAGCTAGAGACCTTGGATGAGAAGTGGCATCAAGCACTTCAACATTTGGAGGTAGCACAACAATGTCACAAAGCAAGGTATGATGCTCTTACCAAGAAGAACAAGAAGGTAGAACTCAAAGAAGGAAGCCTGGTCATGAAGTTTGATGGTTGTGTGGAGAAGTGGCTAGACAAGAAATTCCTCCAGCGCTCGGAAGGTCCCTTCAGGGTGAAGAAAAAGTTCAAAAATAACACTTATCTTTTGGGAGATGCAAATGGTCAAGAGGTCCCTGGACGTGCCAATGAGTACCGGTTAAAAGTATTTTATCCACGGATACTATGGCTAGCAAACCCCCATGCCAAGCACGGGGATCTGCTGGGGGAGGAAAGATGTGACAATAAAGATCTCATTTTGTTTTGAAACCTGTGGGAGGATTTGTGGGGCCCACAACATGATAAAAGCTAGCCATGGAGACAAAGAACCAAGAAGCATGATGGAGAAGTTCATGGCGGGAGACGGCTCTTTGTGGCTACTCTCATTGCAGCTTGTCAATATTTTGATGTCGACTACTTTATTCCATGTAATCATTAATGTGGATTTGACACTAATTATACTAATTAGTGAAAATGATTGCAAATGTGATTATGAGTGGAGTGCATCATTGTAAATACCACGGGTATGAATTATAGATACCTTGGTATAGGGATAGAATGGTTTGGGAGATATATTATTTGCTTTGTAATTAGGAAAATAGAAATGAGTCATGTATTTTGAGTGGACGAGATGACTACATGGCCTCCATAATGCACTAAAATAATACGGAGATCACATGCCAAGCACATGGAGGGCATGTGGAGGAGTGTGGAAGAGTGTAAAGTAAAGAGGAATCCTTCTAGAATTCCAAGGTGGTATATGGAGGATGTTGACATATGGAAAAGAGAGGGTCCCTATGGGCTCCAAGGGGAAAGACTCTTGACTTTCTCAATTTTTAAAGAGTCATGAGGATCTTGTGATGGGACACTTGTCAAAATGTGCCCAAAAGGACATTTGATGGTGACCCACGTCCTTATGTCACTAGGGGTGAAGGAATCTACTGGCTGAAAATGTAACAAGGTGAAGGAGGTTGAGAATTGCTCTATAAAAGAGACTTCTCTCCTCCTTCTCCAGCATCTGGTTCTTCTCATTGTAGTTATGCCATCACTTGTATCTAGCTTTGCCTATCTCTTTCCTTCTTGCTAGAGCATTAGGCTCTCACTTTGTATCCCTCTTCTTGCTTCTAATGTTTTGAATAAAGTTCATGCTTCTTTTTCCTCATCCTTCTTCCATCTCCTCTCTCCTCGCTCTAAAGCTTAGTGTACCCACATGAGTGAGTCATTTCTAAAATGTTATAAGGGTATTCTCTACTCCCCTGGGTGACCTCAGTTTGCCATGTATTTGGGAAGCTACTTCTCTATGTTGAAGGAGATCATTGCCCTTTCCATAACTGCAATTGGATATCTGCAGTTTTGACAGTCTTCCGTAAAATGGTCATAACTTTTTCCTCCGAGCTTCATTTTGAATGAAACTTATATCAAAATCTTTGTCTTTTCAAGATCTATCTACAAATGTATTCAGATATTTGACTCCTTTCGTAAATTCGTCATAACTTTCTATTCCAAGCTCCGTTTTGAATGAAACTGTTATCAAAATCTTTGTTTTTTTGAGATCTATGTTTTGCCCCAACCATCCCATTCAGCCAAATCAGCCCTATCAATTCATGCCTTTCACATCAGTTCACATTGTGTTGAGTCAAAAGATGTTCTTCCAAACAACGGCTCACCCTTACTTTTGGGGCTGACCAATTAGCTCAAATCAATGCTTCCCCTCATCCTTTCTTATTTCCAATGCTAGAGTACAACCTCACCTTTGACATCTATATCTTTGTTCTGATCTGAGAAGATAGAGAGTGAGTGTCTCTTTAAGCTTTGTCTAATGCCCAAATCTCTTCTCTCTTCTTCAAATTTGTGGGTTGAGATGTGACCAAAACCAAACCCCCAGTTTTGTGTCACAGTGCTAAAGTAGGGGCCTAAGCCCTTGTTGTTGCTACAAAGGATATCCCAACGGCCCGCGGTGGTGTGCCAGTGGTCCCCACCCTTGCCAAGCCTGGCTGCCCGCCCCTGCCCCTCTCTGCACTACCCCTCCCCTTTGCCCTGCACCCACGCTCTCCCCCTTCCCTCTGCCATGCCCTCAACCTCCTCCCCTCCCCTCTTTGCGCTCTCCACCTCCCCTCCCCTCTTTGCGCTCTCCCCCTCCCCTCCTCTCCTCCTATGCCCTCAGCCTCTTCCCCCCCCTCCCCCTCCCCTCCACCCTCCCTTTCCCTCTACCCTTTCCCCACCCCCTACACGAAACCACCACCCCCCCACCGCTGCGTGAAACCACCCCCCCGCCACCGCGACATCCCTCCCCCCACAAACAATTCCAAAAAAAAAACTAACCTAAACCTAACCCTAGGCTAGGTTAGTCTAACCTAGTTAGGTTTAACCTAGGTTAGTTACTAACAGTTAGGTTAGTTTAACTAACCTTCAGTTAGTAAACTGTAGTTATTGAAACTAGTTAGGTTAACCTCCCAGTTATAGTAACTAGGAGGATATAGGTTGGTTAATCTTGTTAGATATCAATGCTCCACTCTCGTGTAACTACACGGGAAGCAGCTAACTCTACTT
Source organism: Dipteris shenzhenensis (assembly GCF_047967505.1). Classification (NCBI taxonomy): domain Eukaryota; kingdom Viridiplantae; phylum Streptophyta; class Polypodiopsida; order Gleicheniales; family Dipteridaceae; genus Dipteris; species Dipteris shenzhenensis. Next base: position 35,852,008 of record NC_141611.1, read on the forward strand.
GTAAGCCCCCCATATGAGGAGAAGGCATTTGAGTAGCTCGGTTATCCAGTAGGTCTTGGTTTGGACACCAGATGGGGGCCATGTGTGGCCTGATGGATGGACGACTTCAAATAGAGTTGGCACACTGCCAACTATGCTACATGCAAGTGTGGGAAGGCATCCCTTGACTGACCGCACTGAGGGTAGACGGAGCATTTCCCAGGGCAGCCCACTCTCGGGTTGTGGTTGGAGTCTCAGATGATCTCGGATGGCTGAACGGCGATCATAGGTCAGTTGCTCTGTTTTGCGCACTGGTTCTATCATATGGTCAGTGGCCTATTTCGAGACCGACCCCTTGTCGATCATTTTGGGTGGACTGAGTGGGTCACCCAATTGAGCCTAACCGACTACGATTGGTGGCTATATAAGAGCAAGCCCGTGAAGCCCATTTTATCACTGGCTATAGCAACCCTGATTCCTTAGCATCCAGCCTCTGTCTTCTACTATTTGTAGCATGCCATCGAAGCTTCTTTCACAGGAGCGATGGTTGGGAGGCAGCGCCATCTATTGTATCAGTTCTACAGCAATCAAATTTTTTGATTCTCCATACTATCTTGTTTTCTCTCTTGTGTACGAGATCCTGTTATCTATTGAGCACAAACATTGTATTATTTTCTTACAAATCTAATTACATTTAACTTGGTTCAAACCCCTCAGTTGGACTAAAGTCCATTCACACCACCCTTAAGACCCCCTCCCAAAAAGCACATTTTAACCCTCCTTTAATCCCTCGTAACTCATTCGTTCGGTACCCAAATTGGACCCCGTTTGAACTAAGATTTCACACATAGAAACATCACACTATGACATATTTTTCTAGTCCATTGCACACCATTTTGACATCCTTAGCACTCGCTCATTCATGCCCCTGTGCAGGCCTCATTTTGCACAAATTTGCTCGTATCTTTACGCCATGACCTCCGATTGATGATCCATCTGCACTGGCCCATTTCCCTACACACGTAGGACAATCTTAGGCACATTATTAACATGACAGTCCCTACAAAAACTAATACCACTCTAACCCTCCCAACAAACTACTTCAACACCCACACTTGTGGCAGAGACACCCTTTGCAAATCTCACCCAATCTACATGTAGCTACGTTTCGTGACCAATGCCTCTGACTCCAACGCATTTTGATTCCTCATGCATTTTGATGCCGCATGCTGAGCAGGTGGAGATCCAGCCTGATTCCTCCAGCATTTTGATGCCACATGCCGAGCAGGTGGAGATCAATCCCATGAAACCAAGGTGGCTTGGTTTCCCATGGCCTTAACTGATGAAGCATCTGAATGGTACCTAGACCTTCTATGGAAGAGTGTGCCACATGGGACCTACTTCAAATAGAATTTAAACAATGCTTTCAAATGGAGATCATCTCGCTCTTCAACTAAGCAAGATCGAACAAGGCCAGTGAGAAGATGTATGCATGTACCTGGGTAAGATGAAAAGATTAATTGCCAAATGTGACCCATGCCCAAATGCAAAGTACCTCACGGCATGGTTCATTGTTGCAGCACTAAGACAAAAAATCTGAAAGGATATGAAAAAGATAAGCAGCTATGAAACGTTCAGTGCTGCTCATGTGGCAGCCATTGACATTGAGGATGGCATGACCCCGGCTCAGACACTAGCAATGATGACGGCAAATCTAGTGCATGAGATAAGTGCTCAAAAAAGGGCAAATCAAAGTCCACTGCCAAAACATCAAATGAAGATTGCCTAGAGGCCATGACCATGAAGCTGAAAGAAGACATGATGTATGCCATAAAACAAAAACTTCACTTGTCTTAGCCGCCAACTCAGACATATCCATGGTGAGAGAATGTCTGGTTTCCACACTGCATGGCCAATCATACAGCAAATGAGTGCCCGGTCCTAAGAGCTAGGATCATTGCACAAGCAAATGCACTGCCAAGGTTGTGGTGCCATATCTACTTTGTTGGCGGCCATGATGAAAACAGTTGCATCTTCAACATGCGTGACAACCTGCCTCGACCTCAACCATACCAAGCGACACCTATGCCAGTGTATAGGCAACCAGAACTTGCACAAGCTCCCCTAGCTCTAAGGCTAAATGTTCCCATTCGGACACAAGTCCCATAACTACTTAGGAATCTGAATCCACGACCATATCCAAGAGCACCAAATTCATCTCCTTAGGTAGTTTCAATACATCAATTACAAGGCGAGGAAGTAGACTCATCATTTGAGTATCAAACAGAGTACCTAGTGTACTATGTAGAAGATGCAAAGGGTCTAACACTAGTTTATGCAAATCAAGTACGTCCCAACACATATGGAGCACCAATCAAGTGCTATGGTTGTGGCAAAAATCACCGGATTGCAAAGTGCCCTCATCGTGGTAGCCCAGCTACTTTCCAACCACTCTGCAGATATTGTGGCATAGGACATGCATGTATGGATTGTCCCATGAAAAATAAGGTCCCACAACAAACAAAGGTTAAGCCTGACATCCCAATCGGCATCATTGGAGTGGACCATTAAAGTCTGGGTCGGGCAAGTGTAATATTGTGACACAGAATTTTGGGGCTTCTTTGTTGATAAACAAGACAAAGAAGCCATTTTTGTTGATAAAGCTCAACACAAGAAAGCCCACAATTATTGGAAATAAAAATACAGCTATGATAGCATGGGAATAGCTCTTCCTTTGACCCTCAAAACCCAAAAAAAAGAACACATGCTTGTAGGGTTTGAAAAGACAAGAATGTTGATATATAGTTCACAAAAAATGGAACAAGAAACACACTATTCAAAATTTTTGGACTTGTGTAAAGTCCAATTTGAGAAATGGACTAAAAAACAGTCCAAAAATTTTGAATATACTAGTAATGTTGTTTTTTAACTAGATTTGCCAACTCAAAACAAAAGATTTAATGATTTTGAACTAGATTTGCCAACTCAAAACAAAAGATTTAATGATTAAGTACTAAGAACATCAATGCATAACCAAATCTCTTACAAAGGGGTCTACATAAACATTTTCATAACTTCACAAAAATCTCTTGCAAAGTGGTCTACATAAACATCTTCATAACTTCTTGTGAATTGAGCAACTATCACCTAAGAACATCAATACATGACCAATAATAGATGACCTATTCTCTTACAAAGTGGTCTACATAAACATCTTCATAATCACGTAAGAACATCAATAGATGACCAATTCTCTTGGAAAGGTGGTGTAAATAAACACCTTTATGTATAAGTGGTGTGCACACACCTTTATGACCATTTCTTTTAGAAAGGTGGTGTACATAAAGCCCCTAGAAAGGTAGTGTAGATAAATCCTTTTATGTGTAAGTAGTGTACATATACACCACACTTGGTATTAAAAAACACCGTTAAGTATAAAATGGCCCTCATAAACAATCTTTATACATAATAATGAGAGTAAAGAAATAAAAAAAGTAGTAAACTTTTCATTAGATATTAGCTTTACATAGAAGTTCAAAACTTGTGATTACAAAGCCGTTAGCCAACATGTTACTCAGTACCAATGTCCTCAATGCCAGGCCCTTGACTACCAGGGTCCTGACTAATAGGCTGCTCTAAGACTGGAGTCTCAGTAGCAAGGTCCTTACTAGTTTGCTCTTTAGTTCCAAGCACCTGACTAGTAGGCTGCTCTAGAGTCTCATGACCAAGTTCTTGGTAAGTAGGGACCTGGCTACTAGGTTCCTGACTAGTAGGCTGCTCTGGAGTCTGTAAGGTCATGGTTGAAGAACCATCTATGCCTCCTGGTAACTCCTCCTGGTCATGCTTTGCCTCGTCCATACCTTCTTTGAGTAAGGCTTCCTTGCTTGATCCACTTGCCTGTCCTTCACCCAAGATCGATCCACTTGCCTGTCCTTCATCCAAGATCAAGGGTGCCTTCCTGACTTTTAATTTTAAGGGAAGTGCTTCCACCTCTTTAGCCTTACCTTTACCTGTGACGTGCTGTACTACTGTAACTTCTTGTTGCCGTGAACCTTCCCGTATGATGAGTGGAACCTCCTTGACTCTAGTTGACAATTGATCACCCTTATTCTTTGTGCGGATTTCTTCTTGCCGTAAGTCATCGGATGTAGAGCTTTCATCCTCATCATCACCTGAGCTAGAATCATCACCCTCAGACTCACTACCCTCTTCTTTGACATTTTCCTCCTCAAAGAAAGTAGTGCAACTGTAATATGTGTCAAAGAACTCAATTTGATGGGGGGTATCAATAACATTTACATTTTTACCTTGCCGTAGCAATTTCTCAGTAGCAAAACCCATTCGATACAATGCTACTTCCCACCCATCATTCAATAAATTCTTTGTCATCTCTAGTATCACATCAGGATCCATCGGCTTTCTGTAATCCACCATTGCTGCATCAAGCTTAACCTTATGGTCCTCAAAGTAATGAAGCTCGAGAGTCCTTAAAGGAGTTTGGATTAGATTACCACCACCCCTCGATAAGAAGCACATCAAGAAAGGCTGCAAGACTTGAATGGCAGTGCCTTCCAAGACAGTCATATGATTACGCATATGATTACGCAGGACTATACCATGGTATACTTTTGAAAGTAAATACCCAAATGAAGATGTCAAACTCGCATATAGGGCATCCCTTTGTGATTTTGTCACGAACAGGACCAACGTTGATCTTTTCTTATCTGCCATAGGACCTTCAACAATAAACCGCACAAGTTCAACTATCTGTGACACTGCAAGGTCTTGCAATTCATTTATGAAAAATACGCATGGCTTCTCCCAATCATGACCGCTCATTGTTATGAAATGCTCCGTATCAATGCCATTGATGTGTGCAAATTTTGTATCATTCTCTGATAGCAGGATATCATAAGAGAAGCTGAATGAAGAACCATCATCTAAACCACCAATTGCTCTACCTTGGGTACTGGACTGCAAGGCCTTTTTCTTAATGTCCATATATTCTGTCTCAACAACCTTTGGCATTTTAGCTCTTAGATCCTTTGTTGGTGTGGCATCTGCATCCATTGAAGCCAACCACTTTCTAGCCCATGTTTTATCAAGGAGTTGACCTAGGCTAAGTGCTTTCTTCTTATCCACATCAATTGACTTGCCAGCTAACTCATCATCAGATTTCAATAAAAATAATAGTGCCGAGAGAGCAGCCTCACTTTGAATCATTCGGGTGACCACTTCATCTAAGTTGCTATGCTTGCTCTTCTTTCCAAAGAAGCAGTCACCACTTAGGATCTTCTTGCATACTTCTTCTGTTATTGCATCTGGAACAAACCTTAAAGCTCTCCACCAAACAATAGACATCGGTTTCTTTATTTCTTTCCTCTGAGTTGCAATGTGCTCTGGTGCCTCAAAGGATATCTTTCCTATTTCATATGCTTGGCAAACATCCACGATGCTCTGAAACACTGATTCCTCACGGAAGACAATGCAGGTAACATCCCTGTATCTTGCAACAGCGGTGTTCAAATCCTTTGCCTCAACCTTATTACCTGGTATGCCTTGCGTATTGCTTACAACACCTTTCAAGCATCTATAGAACCGAGTCCTCTTTGTCATGTACTCCGATGTAGGTCTCCTGCCCTTCACTGTTTGTGGCTTTCCACAGCCCATCCATAACTCCCTTGCCTTTATCAAGATCTCAGAAAGAGAAGAGCTTTTTTTCAACCTAAATGGAGCAGAATTCAGCCTCTCTGATTCTAGAATGTACTTCGAGTCATCATTAAATATGCATATATGACAAATGACCCGTTGAAACTTTTCCATCCACTCAATCTGTGGCAAGTTTCCTTTTCTTCCCTCATCAAGGGCGATCCTGCAAGCCTCACAAAAGTGTTGCCCATCAATGGGCTCAAACCTACATCTTTCTAAGAATCTATTCTTTGCCAGCATGTATCTCTTCTCGATGTCACTCCCATATCGGCTTTGATACAAAGCCTCTCCACGAACAAAGTCACTCTTTCTAAAGTTCTCAAAAGCATCAAGAAAGTCCACGCGCTTTTGAAATGTGACATCAGGCAATGTGGGATCATCTTCTTGAAGTCTCTTAAACGCCATAGGACGAAGAGTGATATTAGTGGCAACGGGAGTTCTTGTTTTCCTTGTATCTTCATACAATTTGTGTGCAAATATCTTATCGAGCTTTCTTTGATTTGTGAACAATGAAGCTCGATCAATAAGCATTGTGGCCACGCTGAATTGTGAAAATCCCCAAATGTATCCCTCATCCTCTGGAGGATGTAAGTCTGCCACACTTATAGAAAAGTCTTCGAGACTTGTATCTTCTTCTTGCTGATCTTTTCTTCATTGCTATCCAATTTTTTGCCTGGTTTTAAATAGCCTGCACTTGAGCGATCTCCACGTGGAGTAGGAGTTATTTTTGCTCTCTTTCTGGGAATAGCTATAGCACTTGAGTCTACTCCACGATCACTCCTTCTTGTTCCTGTAGTTGCAGCAGTCGATGGCGTAGGTACAGTTGGAGATACTGTAGTTACACTTGTTGGAGTTATCGGAGTTACCGCCACAGATATTGACGGTACTTGAGGGTTGTGTGTTATAGATGGCATAATTAGTGCCCCTGAAGGTTCAACACCACCACTTGGAAATGCATCCCACATTTTCTTCAATGCTTCTAAGGCATTAAGTAATTCTTGGGATCCCTCAATTGAATCTGGTAACGGTTTCAAGAAGTGCTTCGGAGTAACTCGTAACTTGTAAACCACCTCGTCATTCTTTCCTTGGCACACAATTTCTATCAAATTGTTTTCTTTAATATTGATGTTTGATACCATGCCACCATTTCTTACTGCCTCTGCAGAATATTTCGGGCTTGATATGTTCTCTGAAGTGATCACCAAAAAATACTTTGATTTCCGCTCCATAAAATACCAAGCATGTTCAAGGTATTTGAAAGACACCTTGGAACCAAAACTGGAAGCCATGAAAGCTATAGTTTTCTGAAAAACAATCAAAAATAAAAAATGAGAAATACAATGATTTTCAAACTCAAAATATTAAATAAATTTTTAATTAAATATTTTTTAAGTTTTATTTATTTTTAATTTTTAAAATAAAATATTTTTTTAAATTATTTTATTTTAATTAGTTAGTTTATTTTAATCACCCCTTGCCCTCACCTTGCGATGTCCCCCTCCCCGCCCCTTGCCCTTCCACGCGCACCTCTTCCCTCCGCCCGCCCCCTCCCCCTTGCTCCTTCCCCACGCCCCCCTTCCCTTGCCCCTCCCCTTCCCTCTCCACACGTGTGTGTGCATGTGGTGAGGGAAGGGGAGGGGCAAGGGAAGGGAGGAGCGGGGGGCCGGGCGGGCGGAGGGAAGGGGAGGGGGGCGAGGGGTACCTGTTGCGTGCGCAACAGGTGGGGGCATCGATACCCGCCTCGCCCCCCCTCCCCTTCCCGCGTTCCCCCCACCCCCCCCTTCCCTCCGCCCCCCAACCCCCCCTCCCAGCACGCGGGGGGGGGCGTGGGGAGGGCGGGGGTGTGCGAGGGTTGGGAGGGCGGAGGGGAGGGAACGGGGGGCGGAGGGGAGGGCGCGTGGGGGCGGAGGGGAGGGGGGCGGGCACGCGAGGGGGGGGGCGAGAAGGGGGTGGTTGGGGGGGCGGAGGGGAGGGAAGGGGAAGGCGGAGGGGAGGGCGGGAGGGATGGGCGGAGGGGAGGGAAGGGGGGGCGGGCGGGGGGAAGCCCCCCACCTGTTGCGTGCGCAACAGGTGGGTGGGGGGGGGTCGGCCCCCCCACCCACCTGTTGCGCACGCAACAGGTTGGGGGGCGCCCTCGCCCCCCTCCCCTTCCCCACACCCCGCTCCCCCTCCGCCCTCGCCATGCCCCCCGCCCCCCCCCCGTGCCCCACCCACGCCCCCCCCCTCCCCTCCCGCGCCTCCCCCACGCCCCGCCCTCCCCCCCCTCCCCACACCCCCCCCCCGCGCGCCCGCCCCCCCTTCCGGACGGAAGGGGGGGCGGGCGCGCGGGAGGGGGCGTGGGAAGGGTGGGAGGGGAGGGGGGGTGGGGGGCTTCCCCCACCCCCCTGTTGCGCACGCAACAGGTGGGGGGGAGCCTCCCACCTGTTGCGCACGCAACAGGTTGGGGGGCGCCCTCGCCCCCCTCCCCTTCCCCACACCCCGCCCCCCGCAGCCCCCCCTCCCGGTGCGCCCGCCCCCCCTCCGCCCTCGCCACGCCCCCCGCCCCACCCATGCCCCCCCCTCCCCTCCCGCCCCCCCACGGCCCGCCCTCCCCCCCCTCCCCACGCCCCCCCCCGCGCGCCCGCCCCCCCTCCCCCACGCCCCCCCCGCGCGCCCGCCCCCCCTTCCGTCCGGAAGGGGGGGCGGGCGCGCGGGGGGGGGGCGTGGGGAGGGCGGGAGGGGAGGGGGGGGTGGGGGGAAGCCCCCCACCTGTTGCGCACGCAACAGGTGGGTGGGGGGGGGCGCCCTTGCCCCCCCTCCCCTTCCCCACACACCCCCCTCCCTCAGCCCCCCGCCCCCAGCCCCCCTCCCGGCGTGCCCGCCCCCCCCCTCCGCCCTCGCCACGCCCCCCGCCCCCAGCCCTTCCTCCCGGTGCGGCCGCCCCCCTCCCCTCCCGCCCTCCCCACGCCCCCCCCCGCCGGCGCGCCCGCCCCCTTCCGACGACGGAAGGGGGCGGGCGCGCCGACGGGGGGGGGGGGGCGTGGGGAGGGCGGGAGGGGAGGGGGGGGTTGGGGGACGGAGGGGAGGAAAGGGGGAGGCGGAGGGGAGGACGGGTGGGCGGTAGGGAGGGAGGGGCGGAGGGGAGGCGAAGGGAAGGGGGGGGCAGAGGATCAACGACAGGGCAGGAGGGGGGGGCGCGGCGGAGGGCGGGAGGGAGGGAGGGGAGTGGGAAGGTCGGAGGGGAGGGAAGGGGGGCGGAGGGGGGTGGGGGCGGGGGTAGGGACGACAGGGGGAAGGGAAGGAAGGGGACGGAAGGAGGAGGGAGCAGGCAAGGGGAGGGGAAGGGGCCTTGGGGAGGGAGGAGAGGAGAAGGGGGAAGGGAAGGGAGGGGAGAAGCGGGAGGAGAGGGGAAGGGACGGGAAGGGGAGGGGAGAGAGGAAGTTGGAGAAGAGGGAGGGCGGGAGTACCTGAGTGGAGAGGTGGTGGAGCTCCAGGAGAGAGTTGTGAGAGAGAATAAGAGAGTTGTGAGACAGAATGAGGAGAAGTAGAGTTTTATAGGAAATTGATAGCTTTTAGGTCAAGTCAGCTTTTTTTAGTTTTTAAGGTTTTTTTAGTTCTTTTAGGTTCACTATAAGTAGAACATTCTTCATTCTCTCTTTCATTCAAAGATCATTCGTTTACACTCCACGCTTCTCTCCTCTCATCAACCTGTTGCAAGATTCACAAAAATTTTCAAAATGATGCAAGAGGTGAGTTGTTGCGTACGCAAGAACTTCTAAGAATCAAGTTTTTATAAATTTGAATTTTTTTTCAAATCCGATCTTTTTCTAAAAAACTTGTGTGTACGCAACAACTTAAAAAACCATTTTAGCATTAAATCTTTTTTTCCATAAATTTTCCTCTTTAACTCAAACTCTCACAACCCCTCCCTACCTATTGCGTACGCAACAACTTCAAAACAAAATTTAACACTCAAACCCTACCTATTGCGTACGTAACAACTTCAAAACAAAATTTAATCATAAATCTCTCAAAAAAACTCATCAACCAAAAAAAAAAATCTATTACAAATTTCTCTCTCAACCTCAAAGCCACTCAAACCTCCCTACCTATTGCGTATGCAACAACTCCAAAACAAAATTCAATCATAAATCTCTCCAAAAAACTCCTTTAAAAAAAAAAAAATCTATAACACATTTCTCTCTCAACCTCAAAAGCACTCAAACCTCCCTACCTATTGCGTACGCAACAACTTCAAAACAAAATTTTATCACAAATCCTCCAAAAAACTCTTCTCACTACACTTTATTACAAATATCTCTATCAACCTCAAAACCACTCAAATGTCCTACCTATTGCGTACGCAACAACTTCAAAACAAAATTCAATCATAAATCTTTTCAAAAAACTCTTCTCACTATACTTTATTAATATAAGAAATCCATTTATAATATTTTTACCCCATAATATAATAAATTAAATTTTTATTAACTAATGTTAAAATATAATTTTACTAAAAATATATATTATTAATCTATAAATTAATATAAATATTATATAATTATTATATAAATAAATATATAAATACATTAATTTAAGAAAAAAATTGAAAGGAGATCTTCTAGCATATGTGCTTTATATAATACTTAGTCTTAAAACAATGAAGAATTAGTGAATATATTGCTCTTTTATACATTATTAACTTAAAAACTAATATAAATATAAATTAATTATTATATAAATTTAAATAAATATATAAATAATTAATATTATACATTAATAACATTTAAAATTATGTAGATTATATACTAATAACCTTTCAATTTTAAAAAGTAGTCAATAAAAGAATTAAATTAATTTTAAAATTTAGAAAATATTAAAATTTACACACTTACTTTTAGCATGTATGCTTTTATTCCATGTGTATAATACTTGTTAGTTAGTCAAAAAATGAAAAATTAGATAATGTATTTGTAAGGTAGGTATTTAAAACCATAGGATCTAGAAGACTACACTATCATTGCATCCATATCATTTTTTTACTTTAGTAACCATCAGATATCCATGATTCCATGTGTATAATACTTGTTAGTTAGTCGAAAGAATGCAAAATTAGATAATGTATTTGTAAGGTAGGTATTTAAAACCATAGAATCTAGAAGACTACAGTATCATTGCATCCATATCATTTTTTTTACTTTAGCAAGCACCAGATATCCATGGTATCCATGATATGGAATACATATTTCTTAGAATGTCCATGATATGGAATATATATTTCTTCGAATATTTCTTATCAAATACTTTTTCATTTCTTCTCATACACCATGCACTTCTTCCTAATCAGTGTGCATACATCACTTCTTCGAATCGGTGTGCTTTTAGCCTATGTACTTGTTCCTAATCAGTAGGATACTTTGAGTAGGTAGGCTTGTAACTACTTAAAGTAAAGCCTTTGCAAAGGATCGTACCTTTTGATACACCATGCAGCATGAATGTAAAAAAATATGAATCGGTGTGCTTTTAGCCTATGTGCTTGTCCCTAATCAGTAGGATACTTTGACTAGGTAGACTTATACTTACTTAAAGTAAAGCCTTTGCAATGTATCATACCTATAAACAAAACACTTTGGAAAGCATATAACATATAGTCTATATATATCTAAACTAAATACTTTAGAATGCATATTTTATATAGTCTATATATCTTAAATCTTACACCCTAAATCTTAAATCCTAAAGTTTCCTAAATCTTAGGTTATATAATCTAAGCTCTTAAACTTATATAATAGTTATAATTCCTAAACCTTAAATCCTAATCCCTATAACTTAAATTCTAAAACCTAATTTTCAATTCTAAACCCTAGATTCTACACTCTAAGCTCATGATCTTATATACTAAACCTTAAAACCTAAATCCTAAACCCTAAAACAATAATCATAAACCCTAAAAGCTAAACCCTAAACCCTATATTTTTAACCCTAAACCCTAAACCCTAAATCCTAAACCCTAAACCCTAAAAATATAATCATAAACACTAAACCCTAAACACTAAATCTTAAATCCTAAGCCCTAAATCCTTAACCCTAAATACTAAACCCTAAACCCTAACCCTAAAATACAATCAAAATTTTATGATTTTTCTCGATTTGTGCAACATGTTAGATATACCCCCAACCTGTTGCTTAAGCAACAGGTTGGGGGGTATATCCGACCTATTGCACAAATCGAGAATTTTCTCGATTTATGCAACAGGTCGGATATACCCCCCAACCTGTTGCTCAAGCAACAGGTTGGGGGATATACCCGCAACCTGTTGCTCAAGCAACAGGTTGGGGGGTATATCCAACATGTTGCACAAATCAAGAAAATTCTCGATTTGTGCAACAGGTCGGATATACCCCCCAACCTGTTGCTCAAGCAATAGGTTGGGGGATATACCCCTAACCTGTTGCTCAAGCAACAGGTTGGGGAGTATATTAAACATGTTGCACAAATCGAGAATTTTCTTGATTTGTGCAACAGGTTGGGGGTATATCCAACCTGTTGCACAAATCAAGAAAATTCTCGATTTGTGCAACATGTTGGAGTATATCCAACTTGATTTGTGCAACAGGTTGGATATACCCCCAACCTGTTGCTCAAGCAACAGGTTGGATATACCCCCAACCTGTTGCTCAAGCAACAGGTTGGGGGGTATATCCGACCTGTTGCACAAATCGAGAATTTTCTCGATTTGTGCAACAGGTTGGATATACCCCCAACCTATTGCTCAATATACCCCCCAACCTATTGCTCGAGCAACAGGTTGGGGGTATATCCAACCTGTTGCACAAATCAAGAAAATTCTTGATTTGTGCAACATGTTGGATATACCCCCCACCCTGTTGCTTGAGCAACAGGTTGCGGCTATATATCCCCCAACCTGTTGCTTGAGCAACAGGTTGGGGGGTATATCCGACCTGTTGCACAAATCGAGAAAACTCTCGATTTGTGCAACAGGTCGGATATACCCCCCAACGTGTTGCTCAAGCAACAGGTTGGGGGTATATCTAACATGTTGCACAAATCGAGAAAAATCATAAAATTTTGAGTGTATTTTAGGGTTAGGGTTTAGGGTTTAGTATTTAGGGTTAAGGATTTAGGGCTTAGGATTTAAGATTTAGTGTTTAGGGTTTAGTGTTTATGATTATATTTTTAGGGTTTAGGGTTTAGGATTTAGGGTTTAGGGTTTAAGAATTAAATGTTTAAAGTTTAGGATTTACGGTGGTTAAGATGTTTTGGTATTAATTATTTAAAGTTTAGGATGTAGGGTTTAGGTTAATGCCTTCTCTGCTAGTTTTGATATAGAAGTTATTAAGTAATAATAAGCTCAATGATTATTTATTAAATGTTCATTTTGAGTTGCTAATTTACTTTTATACATAAAACAGGTAACAGAGGGTATGGATGTGGTGTTATATGAGAAGAATGAAGTGGTGGCTTTTGGACGAATTCATAGTCTTGATCCTATGAATGTGTGTCATTTTCAACGTTGTGGTGAGAGAAGATGTGTAGTGATAATCACCAACGTTGTAAATCCTGAAGTACATTTAAAATATCCACATGGAGACTTTGAAACATTGGGAGATATCTTACAATGTGATATATTTGATATGCAAGCACACAGAATACTCTGGGACCAAGACGAAATTGTTCCAAAGACATACTTTCAAGATATCAAGAAAACTTATATCCAGGGGGAAAAAGTACAGATGTTATCTCGCTTCGGAGAAGTTTTAGCAATTGGCAACTTTAAGGGCTATGCTCAGAGTTTTCTCTGTATAGTGGAGATAATTAAGTTGACTAGTGCAGGTGTCATTCAAAATGCAATGGATAGTACTTCACAATTAGACGTCCATAATACTACGTCTCAACTACAAGTTCATAGTACTTGTAAATGGGGGTTAGCTTTCTTGAAATCAAGTTTGCCCAAGACAGTTTCCTTCAATGTCATGGAAGACACAACAGAATATTATCAGAAGAAAAAGACTATAACACAAATGGGATCCAAATTGATAAGAAGCTATAGTAGTAATCAAGAGTATCATAGTGGCATGCTCACAGGTATCGAGGACATTATAGTAACAGATGTTGATGCAGAAAAGGTTTCTTGTGTTGCAAGTGACTCAAATATACTCACTGGTATAGAAGACTTGTCTTGTGTTGCAAGTGACTCGAACAGGTTCACTGGTATAGAAAGACTTGTCATGTGTTGCAAGTGACTCGAACAGGCTCACTGGTATAGAAGATTTATCATGTGTTGCAAGTGACTCAAATAGGCTCACTGGTATAGAAGATTTGTCTTGTGCTGCAAGTGACTCAAACATGCTTATTGATATAAAAGACAGAAGATGTGTTGAAAATAATAAGATGGGACCACAAAGAAAAATACACGCAAAGATCAATGGGATAAGTGATGCAATAACAGGAATTGATGATATTAGTGACAATGATCATGATGTTACCACTCGAATACAAGGCAAAAGGGGCAGAGAATCTGAGAATATTGTTGCTAGCATGCCAGAGAATATAGATGGGAGAATCTTGAGTTACGAAGGAGAAACAGTTCAACCACAAAATTCAAGAGGCATTGGCAACAAATTGACATCAATGAACATGTCGACCAGATTGCCATTTCCAAGATATTATAAGGTATCAAATAATTCTCAAGCCTACACAGCATTTGATTATAAAGATGAAGATTCAAGGGAAATGGATTCGAGGTTTGATGGTCTTACAACTAGAAAACGCAAGACACTATTTACAAAAAGAAAGTATGTGAGTGTGAAGAGGCGAAGAATCATGGCATCAATTCCAGAACCAAAGAGACATGTGATGCTATCCGAGGAGAATATGGAAAGGATGCTTATGCGAGTTTGTTGCAAGAGACTTTGCATTAGAAAAGTTGGGAAAGATGATTGTGCAGCCATACGCCTTGGTATTTGGAGTAAGACAGCGCCTAATAGACATAACTATCTTCTTCAAGAGTTTTCATGCTTTCTTCATCTAGGCACTAATCAAGATTTGAGCACAGGACACTGTAAACCTAGATTGAAACCCATGGTTAATGGGAGACCCATTTGCAATCGAGGATATCAATGGTTAACTGGACTATCACATGGCACATATTGGACCATCTGGGCAGAGGTGAAAGAAAAAGTTATTCATACAATTCATGGAAATACCTACAAGCTTAAATGCCATGGAAGCACTATAAATGCAACCGCAACATTAAAGCAAGTTCTCAAAGACCATGCATTACCGCAGCCTCATCTTCAACAAACAATGCTAGATGGACGTGTCGAATGCCAACAACATCTTCCTTTGGGAATGACAAAGAAGGTCGTCCTAGAGACTGTCAATAAAACTTTACAAGACAGAGACGAGAGCATGATTTCACGATCAACCTTGTACAAAATTTGGCGTAGAGATTTTTGCCATGTCAAGACACCATCAAAGCAAAGGATGTCAAAATGTAAGACATGTGATGAATTAAAAAATGCCATTGAACATAGTAAATGTGGGCAGCAGCGAGGAAGATATATTAAATGGCAATCAATCCATTTACGTCATGTGCAGGATGCTCGAAAGTTGTATGCTTCTTGGAGAGAGGAAGCTATTTCACATGTCAATAAGTCCATGTGCATCACCATTGATGGCATGGACCAGAATACAACCACTTTGCCACGATATAGACGTATCCCACCGGCATTGGAGGGCAAACGTGGACTAAAAACACACTTGTGTGGAGTATTAGTACATGGATACCGAATCTTTTGTGATGTATGGATTGATAGTTTGCATGACCATGATAGTAACCAGGTTGTTACATCAATCATGAAAGCAATAAGAAAGGTCAGAGATGCTCGCGGATGTTTGCCTAACACATTGCGAATACAAGCTGATAATTGTTGGAGAGAGAACAAGAATAAATATATATTTGCTTTATGCTCTATGTTGGTTGGTTTGAAAATATTTGAAGAAGTGGAAGTTGGCTTTCTTCTTGTCGGCCATACACATGAAGACATAGATCAAATCTTCAGTGTTATCTCTGGTGAGTTGAAGGCAATGGATGTTTTGACAATGGAGGATATGCTATTTCGAATTGGGAAAAAAATTGGAGGTTCTCGTAAGGAAGAATCAGAAGTGGCTATCTTAGAGAGGATGGTAGATTGGAGAGCATTTATAGAGCCACATTTACAAACAGGAGATGATGCCCTAATAGGACACACAAATCCACACTACTTTCGGTTTCACATGCATAACAAGATTCCAGTGATGCAATGGAAGCACTACTCAGTAGATGGAGATCATTTATGGAGTGAGTCATATGCTTTGTTACAACGAATAATTCCATTGGAGGAAACTAGATTTGTTCTTGCAAAAAACAAATCACTTGACATAGATGAAATGAAAGGCTTGAAAGCCTTCATTAAACATCTTCAAAGTATGATGCAAAAATATCCTGAGCAACAATCAACTAAGAATTTGGAGACAATTAAATCAACTAAAGCACTTATCCAATCTTTAGAAAGACAAGAAAACTTAATGAGCATCGAATACTCTGAATCCTTTTGGCCGGAACAAGCTAGGTCACCAAGTTTTCCTTTGGATATAAATATGTTAGTAGATATGGAGGAAGCAGAGGAATGCCTTTTACCTCGAAAATATTGTGGCAGGAAGGGAGACAAATCCTTACCAGAGTTTATACCATGTAATGAGATTGAAGAGGGTCTATTTGTTGCAGTTTGGGCATGTGATCCGGGTTCAGAGTTGGATGACCAAGGTGGCCCAATTTGGGTTGCAAAGGTTACTAAGATAGAAAGGGATGACAAGGGAACTCCTATAACATTTACAGCTTTATGGTATGAACCAAAGCCATTAAAAAATCTCCCGAGAAGATATACAATAAAACAACTCTATGAGGGATGCTTGCAAAAGAAACGTGAATGGGTTCCAAATAATGAGGGATTAACAGAGGTGGAAGTCAGTAGCATTATTCATTGCTGGAAATCGAGGACACGAAGTTTTAAAAAGAAGCATGGATACAATGTTGAAAAATGTATCACAATCCCTGATCCAAGTCGTGTCCATATTAAACATCATTTGGCAAGACTTGACCCATCAAGCTCAAATACATTACATGAGTCTGATGACTCTGAACGAGATTCAGATGCATAAGATAACGTTTTGTATGCTTTTTTCCATACAAATGGTGTATCTATACACCACCAATAACGAGATTCAGATGCATAAGATAATGTTTTGTATGCTTTTTTCCATACAAATGGTGTATCTATACACCACCAATAAGATAATTTATTGTATGGTTTGTTTTTTAAAAAAGGGTGTATCTATACACCACTTATGTATTGAATTCAACAAACTCTTTTTTTTTTTTTAAATGGTGTATCTATACACCACTTATATGTTGAATTCAACAAACTCTTTTCATATGGTGTCATATTTTCACTTCATAGTGTTAAAATTGAACTTGAGTTAGGAGACTACTATTATTATTATTATAGTTATTGGATGGAGGCACCATGCATGAGTTTGGGAATTATAGCTTCAGCGAGCCATTTTTTTTAAAATTAGAGGTTACCACTTGACTTTTTACTAGCTTAATAAGGCCATATTTGTATATAAGTGACCCATTAAGTGCTCAAAAAACCCAATTTTTTAGCTCACTAAGTGAAGTTGAGTGGAAAGGATATGCTCCAAAAAAAAGTCCAAACCAAGAGAGAAAGTCCAAAAATTTTGAATAGTGTGTTAAGAGATGAGAAGTTAGGACCATTTTAGTAACAGACTCCAAAACTATCCCAAATCCAATTCTACCCTGTTCTACACACTGTAACATTTTCTCAATAGATCAAAACATGGAAATAAAGACATAAATGGATAGATCTTAAAGAGATTAAGATTTTGATATAGGTTTTGACCAAAACAGAGAAGGGAGCAAAAAGTTATTGCTATTTTACGACAAGGTACCAAAACAGTCCATGAACGACTTGAAATCTGTTGAGAAGTTATGGGAGATGATCATGGGAAAGCCAAAAGGACCATGTGTCTAAGGAGCAACCTCAAACTTGCAAATCCCCCTCCACCTATAGTCCAAGCCATAGTGGATGGTGGAGCAAGTGTAAATGTTCTTTCAAAGGATCTCTATGAAGAATGGGGTCTCCCACCAATGCAAAAGGCTAATTTTAACATACGCCTTACCGATGATTCACGGGCTAAACCCTTGGGAATAATAAATGGCATGTCCACAAAGGTCACAAGAGTCTGCTTTTCCCTTCAATTCACAAGCTTGGATCTTCCCAAAAAAGCTTATCAAATCTTATTGGGACATCCTTGGTTATGGGAAGCATCAGCCTCCATGACTGGGGAACTGATAGACTGACAATCTAGAATCACGACATTGTAGTCAGGGTAAATGTGGGAACAGGAGCTATAAAACCAATTGTGCCTAGAGCATTGGATGACACATCTTCCACGACAGTCTCAAGCAAATTAGCTCCCTTGCAATAGCATGCCATAGTGGGTGACTCACAAAGCAATGTCAATAACTGGATACAAACATTGGCAACCAGCAAAAACTGCCATTCATTAGACCCCATCTTCTTGCAAATTGATGCTAAGGTGCTACAGGTAGATCCTCCACTCACACATGAAGAACCAATCGATCTAGAGGTGCCATTCTTTATGGTTGACCTCGAGTGGAATAATGAACCTGAAGAAGGTACCCATACCAATGATGAATTAGATTTTCCTTGGGACCTTGAAATAGAGGCTGAGAATGCTGAAATTGAAGATCAAATCTTTGATAATGATAGCCATTCTGCATGCCCTAATGGCAGTCGAACTCCCAAAAGTTCAACCTCCCAAGTTGAATAACAGCAAAAGATCCCGCAAGAAAGCTGGAGGAAATCACTGAAAAGCCAAGGCCGAACAATTCAATGAATTCAAATGAGTCCAAAACAAGGATTTTTATATTGTACCTTGCAAAGCCAGCTCCCTCAAAATTAGAACCATCGCGCCTCTTGAATGGTCCCCTAAGGGACTGGAAGGAGTATGCACAGCAAATGAACTCTTACTCGGAAACACCTTACTAGTGGAAAAGTTACCCTACAATTCCCAACGTAAGAATTTTTGAAAATATAAGCCACATGTGTGGATGAAGCTCGATCAAGGGACTTCAAAAAAAGAAGGTCAAAAAGAGCCTAACAAATTGGTAAATGAAACTATGCCACCTAGTACACATGGCACATGTCAGGCTAGTTCAACACCATCAGAGGCTTATCTTCGAGAAGTGCTGGAATACTTCAAGAATTACACAAGTGGCAATGCACCAATAGCAATGCCAAGACCACTAAGAGAAGCTAAAGTTCAAGAAACTGATAGCATTGGAGAAACTCCAATCTATGGGGGACTGGCAAAAACATGCACAATAAACCTTGCCCTTGAGGGGGAGGAATAAAAACAACTTTGACAAGAAGATGAAACCAAACTCAAAGCACTCTTAATGGAATACCATGACTGCCTAGCATGGTCATACAAAGAGATGAAAGGAATTTCACTAGAAGTGGCAGTACACATGATACCTATAAGGGAAGGTGCTCACTCTAAGGTATGTGGACCTTATTGCACAAATCCTAAATATGGCACCATGGTTTATGAGACGAACTGGAAAAACTTCTAGATGCCGGATTCATCTATGAGATAGAGCACATTGATTGGGTTTCACCCATTGTCATTGTTCCTAAATGCAATAAGAAGCTCAGAATATGCGCAAACTTAAAAAATGTGAATGCTGCCACAATTAGGGATCACTATCTCCTACCCTTAACAAAAATAGTGTTGGAAAATGTGGCAGGCTCCAAAATATATAGCTTCTTGGATGGCTTTAGTGGCTATAACCAAGTGCAAATTTCTCCTAAAGACCAATCAAAAACAACATTTGCTACAAAATGGGGTATTTTTGCATATAGTCATGTCGTTCGGCCTTTCTAATGCCCCGGCCACATTCCAGCGAGTCATGTTCACAACTTTCAAGTCATTTTTGAATAAGTTTTTATAGGTGTTCTTAGATGATTTGTGCATCCATTCAAACAAAAAAGACCACTTCAAATGTCTTGAAGCAGTACTAATCAAATGGAGGGAGTATGGCATCTCCCTAAATCCAACAAAATGCCAGTTCATGGTCACCCATGGAGTTGTTTTGGGACACATCGTCTCTCAACATGGGATTGCAAAACTAACATGGACAAAATCAAAATCATCATGGAATTGCCTCCTCCTACAAATTCCAAAGGTGTACAGGTCTTTATGGGACATGCTGGCTGTTATAGAAGATTTATATTGTGGTATGCCATGATAGCTAGACCACTTTACAAATTATTAGTGGAATTCTTATGGACCGAAGAGTGCAACCAAGCCTTTGAGCCTTTAAAGTGGCACCTAATCACAGCATTCATCCTTATATCTCCCAATTGGGATATTGATTTTCATGTTGATACTGACGGATCCAAGTATGCAATTGGGAGTGTGCTTTGTCAATCTGGTGAACATAAAAAAGACTACCCATTCTACTTCACCAGCAACTCAATGATGCAGAGCTCAACTATACCACCACTACACCGACCATCAAGCATTGATTTATCTTGTGAACCGTCCGTGTACAACAGGAAGAATAACCAGATGGCTCCTCTTGATTCAAGAATTCAACTTCAAAATAGTGGTTTGCAAAGGTGCCCAACACTACATTGCCGATCACATGTCTCGTGTCAGGTCAGGAGAAGAAGCCACTGGAGTAGAAGATGACTTACCAGATGCCACACTATTTCAAATAGATGCTATTCCAAAGTGGTGTGGAAATATCATTGGGTACTTGATGGTAGCAAGACCACCCCATGAAATGAAAGCAGTAGATGCTAGAAAATTAATTCTAAAGGCTGCAGCCTATCAATTCATTACAGGACAACTATACAAGATGGGCAAGGACCAAATATTAAGAAGATGTGAATGCCTCATGAGATTGTGCCAATTTTGAGTGAAGTCCATGAAGGCATTGCAGGAGGACACTTCCAAGGGGAAGCCATAGCAAGAATAGTTCTCCTTGCAAACTAGTGGTGGCCAACACTGTGGGCAAATGCCTATGAATATGTAAAAGGCTATGACATATGCCAACGGACTAACCACAACACAAAGACTTCAATCCCCTAACAATAGTTGTTGCAAAAAAATCATTTGAAAAATGGGGGATTGACTATGTGGGTCCCATACATCCAGCAGCAAAAGGAACACAAGCACGCTACATCATTGTGGTGGCCACATTGATTACTTTACAAAATGGGCTAAAGCTAAAGTAGTCAAAAAGGCAGATGCCAGAAGCATAGCAAGATTCTTATACGAAAATGTGATCACCTGATTCAAATGCCCCATTGAAATCATCATCCACATCCAACACCTATCTAATATCCACTTCCACCAATCACGTGAATGTGGATTTAAACCCTTATAATCAACCCGATATCTAACTCTCAACACTCCCCCTTAATACAAATAGGGTGAAGTATTGTTCATTCATAAGGTGATATAAGTTGGGAAAAGCCTTTATCAGTTATTACATGATTATTTACCAGGTTTTGGATTTTAAAAGAGACATGCTGTTAAACTAGCAACACACTACATAATACGGGTAGTACATTGATCATAGTATGACTCCTGCTTGGTCTTGTCACCATCCGTATACATTGCACCTTGGTCATTCTCACATAATGAACAACGCGAGTCTCTCACCCTCGTTGAAGTAATGTGCACATGGATATGAAAGATATGAACATGAATGAGATTTTTCTACATATAGAAGGAGGGTCTTACCACTTGCCTTTTGTGAAGGTCAAAAGTAGTGTCTACTCCTTTAATAAGTGTAGAGAAATAAAAAGGCATGTTACATGATGAGCCAAAAATGAAGATACAAGCATAAGTAGTGTCGTAAACTTATGCGTTACTATAAAAGTGACTTCTCCATATTGCATGAACCATTTTCTTTTAAGATCTCATCCAAAACATGAATGAGTCTATAGAGCAAAAAAATGAAGGCATGAGCAAGAAAGTGCACTCTCAAAATCATTCTTCTCCCATGAAAATATGGTAAAAATGACTCTTGATTGTCAAGGGATGAATAATGTTTTGCCATATGTGAAATAATTTAACTTTTGAGCTAGTGCAACCCAAAACGAAAAAATGAACTCCCCCTCTTTGTAATAATTATCTTTGAACCAAGAAATTCCCTTTAAAAAACAAGGTTTGGCAAGGAAATGTTAAGGCAAAAAAAAATGATGTGAAAGACCAGCCCTTTTAATGGTTTAGGGATGGCTTAAAATTAGCCTAGTCAACCCTTGGTTGACCAACCAAATGAACGTTTGCAAAGTGATAAGGGGCCAAAGATCAATCAACCACATGTTAATCATCTACAACTTTGGATGAAAACCTTACCAACAATGTTGAAGAGCAAAAATCTTGTCTATCGTCATCGGAAGGAAACTCCATGGTTGTAATTTGCAAAGATGCCTTTATTGAGATTTAGAGACAGGAGAGAAAGCTCAGTTTTCAACCTCTACAGCCTCGCCCTATCTTGTTTGTAGCATTTACCAGTGAGCAATGACCAAGAAAGGCATAGGGAAAGGATGACAACAATGGAGTTTTCTCTAAGAGAAAGCAATCTGGAATAGCACTCTGTCACCATTGCTTCCTCATGCAAGCTTGTCAGACGTGAGTACAGGAGTAGAGAGCCATCAAAGGGAGATAAAAAGAGCCAACCAGTGTTGAGATATCAAGCTCTACCCCCGATATATCTCCTGGATGACTATCATTTATGTCACCGCCTATGTTAGTTGTACTCGTGGTGTAGTTAGACTACCACATATGTTTTTGGTTTGGGTTCACATATGAACCACGTATTCTAGGGTTTGACATATAGGGTATTTCCCTCTTCTATTGTATTGTTGTTGTGTGAAAAAGTGAAGAAAGGCTTCACCCTCCAACCTTGTGTCCTCTCTCTTTTGTGTGTTGTGAAGAAAGCTGCACTTGAGTCTCCTATCTCTCTCCCTTATTCTTTACAACCGGTTGTGAAGAACCACCTTATAAGGGTCTATCAGAGTTTCTGAGCTTTCAAGACTATGCCCAAAAAATCAACGTTAGAGTTACCATAGTATCCAAACTACCATCACAAAAAGGCACCTGGCTAAGAAACCTTTTACATAGCCACCCTTGGAATGTTGTGGAAGACAATACTAATGAAAATCTACAATAACCACTTGTGGTAATAATCAAGAAAATGGCTATGCGTGAGCAAGAGAGAGACCTGTGGTAACAAATCTCATAGCTTTAGACAAAGAGCCTCAATGAGGAGTTGTTTCATTCTCCTCCTTCAGAACTAATTATATACCAGGCAGACACTTTTGGGGCTGCCCATGAACTAGGAAAATGGATAGAAAGCTCTCCAAACATATTGCAAGTTCAAGCTCTTATGGGAAAAGTCACAAAAACTCAAAGAACCATGAAATCTCATAGCCAGAGACTCTAGCAGCAATCTTTGGCAAGCTGCAATCAAAATGCAATCAAAATATTGAATCTCTTAACTTCACTACAACTTCACTGTAAGTCATGATGTGAAATCTTTGTAGTTGACACTGCCACTACCCTACTCTTACTATTTTCAAGGCTAAAGTGCTTGAAGTAGTGCAAGTGTTACATAAAAAGTGACTAGACTAGTAGAATACAAAAGAGGCAAGAAGAGGAATGTGAAAGCCCCAAGAAATAGCAAGAGATGAGAGATGGGAGAAGAGCCTAGAGCTCTGATACCATGTTGAGAATACAATAGTGCTCAATGAGAAGAAGATGGTCACAAGAGGGAGAGGAGAGAGACGGTGAACCACACAAGAAGAATGGAGCCAACACATCAACTTGGTATTGACTATCAGCCTCATGAATAAAGAGACTAAGGTGATCCACACAATAGAAGGGCATGTCCACCCACTAAATAGGACCAAGTATCCATCATCCACATCCAAAACCTATCCAATATCCACTTCCACCAATCACATGAATGTGGATTTAGACCCCTATAATTAACCCGATATCTAATTCTCAACACTTTCATACAAATGCTTGATACAATGCAAGACAGTGGTTGCCCAAATCAACTTGGTGGTTGTTTGTAAATTATTTTTAGGATATTTTAATTGTTTAATCTTTAAACTGGGCTGGCGTGGACTTAATGTGATTGTGCTAAATCATCCCACTGGTTGGAACATCATGCAATATATCACCGTGCTAGTTTAGGTCAAACACCAACTATGTGATTGCCCCAACAATATATTTCACCAATCTAGTGGTTGTTTATGAATGATTTTTGAAATAGTTTGATTATCTTTCTAAATTGGGTTGGCTTGGACTTAATGGGATTGTGCTAAACCATCCCACTAGTTGGAACATCATGCAATATATCAACGTGCTGGTTTAGGTCAAACACCAACTATGTGATTGCCCCAACAATATATTTCACCAACCTGGTGGTTGTTTATGAATGATTTTTGAAAGAGTTTGATTATCTTTCTAAATTGGGTTGGCTTGGACTTAATGTGACTGTCCTAAACTAGCCTGATGGTTGGAACATTATGCAATATATCACCATGCTAGTTTAGGTCAAACACTAGTTATGTAATTGTCCTAAACCAGCATGCTGGAATATCAATATATTGCACTGGGGGCCCGATGTTATCTATGATTGAGTTTTGGAATAGTTTAATTGTTTAATTGCTAAAATGGACTGGCTTGTACTTTATTAATGTGATTGTTCTAAACTATCCTAGTGGTTGGAACATCATGCAATATATCACCATGCTAGTGTAGGTCAAACATGTCCAGTTATGTGATTGTCTTAAACCTTAGTGGTTAAATAATTATATATTTTAAAACAAAAAGAAACAATAATGTATTGTTATTGTTTGATTGATGACCAGCCTGGTGGTTGAAATTGCTATGTTTTTTAGTAGTTAAATATTAGTTAAGTTGAATTTTTGGGTTGGTTTGAGCCATTTACTAGTTAATTTTTGAGACGGGACGGCTTGGGCTTAATGTGATTGTCCTAAACCAACCCCATGGTCAAAACATCATGCAATATATCACTAAGCTAGCTCAGGTCAAACAAGATTTTTGTGATTATCCAACACTAGCATGCTTGAAACAAGAATATATTTTACAATAGAAATAATTAATTACTAGCTTGGTGGTTGGTTAAAATTCTTGTGTTTTCTAGTAGTAAATTATTTAAGCTTAATTTTTGGGTTGGTTCGGGCCATATACCAATTAATTTCTAAACCAAGATGACTTGGACTTATGTGTTTGTCCTAAATTAGCCCAATGCTTGAAACATCATGCAATATATCAGAGAGCTAGTTCAGCTCAAACATGAGCTATGTGATTGTCCTAAACCAACATGGTTAAAAAGAAAATAAATAAAAATATATTTCGCCGATTAATTGATGACTAGCCCAATGGTTGAAATTGTTGTGTTTTCTAAGTTTGTTTTACTAATAGTTTAAATTAGTTTATTTAATTTTTGGATTTAAAGTAGTTTAAATTAGTTTTCTAGGTTTATTTTACTAATAGTTAAATTAGTTTTATTTAATTTTTGGGTTGGTTTGGGTCATGCATGGATTGTGATCATCAAAAACTAGCCCGATGGTTGGAACAATAATATATAATTTAGTTGGTTTATGTGACTGTTGTTTAGCTGTTTAATTATTTTCTTTTCTAATAGCTTGATTAGTTTAATTAGGATTATGATTATTGTCCTAAACCAACCTAGTGGTTGGAACATCGAGCTAGTATAGGTCAAACACCAACTATGTGATTGTCTTGAATTTTTCCAGTGGTTGAAATATACTATTTTTTTTGCATGTACCTATGTTTTTTTTCTCATGCTAGTCAAGAAAATATAGTGTTTGTTTCACCAAAAATTTATTTCCCACACGTTGGTTGAGTAGACACAGTTGCATTTAAAGTTTATGGCTTAGAAACCTAACCTTTCAATTGTGTAAAGGAGCTTTGAGCATTGTTAGCCCTAGTACGTCAGAAAACTCAAAGATAGGAATATGTGTTGTTGTAAAACACATATAGGACACAACAAGTTTTGAATGACTTGAGATCTAGTCATGTTGGGAGCATTGCTTCATGGAGATAGATGCCCATGTATCACAGATGAATATGCAGCCTGTAGACCCCACCCGAATCCTCATCATGTGTTGTAAGGGAGACTAAGTTTGGTAACCTAAGGCCTCTGTGGAGCCAAGAGTCTAACCAAGAGGAGACTTTGAGTGGAACTGCATTGCATGTATTCCTAGATTGTAGTCTGAAGAAGAGACAACTTGATGTCTATCCAAATGAAATGAGGGAAGACAACCGTACTGCTCTAAAATGGAGGAGATTTGAACATGTTAATATTGAAGGGTTCGAGAAAAAGAGATGGCTACTATTGGATAAGAGCACTCAGCCAAGGGAGCTTGTGGTTCAATCCATCCCAAAATATGTGCTTCACAAGTTCATAGTTAGCTGGCAAGATAATCAGAGCCTTGCCAAAATTTCCTAAGACACTATTGTCTCTATCATAGATTTTGCAGAAAATTACTCATTTTAAGATCAAGATGAGATACAAAGTGCTCACTGGTACAATAAGTGGATATCAATTATAGTCCTGTCTTATATAGTTCTTTCAGCTTCATGGTCATGGCCTCTAGGCGATCTTCATTTGATGTTTCAATAGTGGCCTTTGATTTGCCCTTTTTCGAGTGCTTATTGGATGTACTAGATCGGCCATCGTCATTGCTAGTGTCTGAGTCGGTCATGCCATCCTCGATGTCAATGGCTGTCACATGAGCAGCACTGAACGTTTCATAGCTGCTTATCTTTTTCATATCCTTTTGGATTTTCTTTCTTAGTCTTGCAATGAACAGTGCCGTGAGGTACTTTGCATCTAGGTGTGGGTCACATTTGGTGATTAATCTTTTCATCTTACCTAGGTATGTGCGTACATCTTCTCGGTAGCCTTGTTCAATCTTGCTTAGTTGGAGAGTGGGATCATCTTGTAGCCTCTCCGTTTGAAAGCATCGTTTGAATTCTGTTTGAAGTAGGTCCCATGTGCCACGCTCTTCCACTAGAAGGTCTAGGTACCATTCAGACGCTTCATCAGTTAAGGCCATGGGAAACCAAGCCACCTTTGTTTCATGGGATTGATCTCCACCTGCTCGGCATGCGGCATCAAAATGCTGGAGGAATAGGGCTGGATCTCCCCTACCATTATATTTGGGAGGTTCTAGTTTTCCCAAGGGGTGTCTGCCTTGATTGTTATTATTTCTTCAATTAAAGAAATTGTCAGCCTCTGCATCGAGGTCGATATCCCCATCATAGTTGCGACAGCGTCTAGCCATGTTGGGGTGTGGAGGAGTTAAAGGGAGTGATTGAATCTCAGGGGGGGATTCGGGGTAAAGGATTGGTAGGGGAAGTAGTTGCAACGGAGTTGCATGTAGATTTGGCGAGCGTTGGAGTCGGAGGCGTTGGCCGGAACGTAGCTGCATGCAGATTGGACGAGATTTGCAAAGGGTGTCTCTACACAAGTGCAGGTGCGGAGGTAGTTGTGTTGGGAGGGTTAGAGTGGTGTTAGTTTGTTTAGGGACTATCATGTTATTAATGTGCCTAAGATTGTCCTACGTGTGTAGGGAAATGTGCTGGTGTAGATGAATCATCAATCGAAGATCACGACATGAAGATACGAGCAAATTTGTGCGAAATGAGACCCACATGGGGGCATGAATGAGTGAGTGCGAGGGATGCCAAAACGGTGTGCAATGGGCTGGAAAGATACCCCATAGCATGGTGTTTTTGTGTGTGAAATCTGGGATCAACGGGGTCCAGTTTGGGTCCTGCGGCAGCAGCGCAGGGGGGGTTGCTCGGCGGCAACAAGGGGTTTGTGAGGTGGCAGCAGGGGGGTTGCAAGGGAGGGGGAGAGGTGGGGAGGCGAGGTGGGGGGAAGGGGAGGGCACGGGGGGAGGGGGACCGGGGTGTTCGCATCGACGAGCGACGAGGGGGGGAAGGGGGAGGGGAGGGGAGGGCGTAGGGAGGGGGAGGGTGGAGGGAGCTGTGAGGGGCAGGCGTCATTGCGGGCACCGCCTGGCTACCCAATGCAGAGGGCCTTAGCCTTAGGAGGTTAGTAGTTTAGGTTAGTTTTTAGCATTGGAGTGGCCAACGAGGGGGGGGTAGAGAGAGAGAGAGAGAGAGTAGGGGGGAGGGGGGAAAGAGAGACAAAGACAGAGACAGAGACAGAGAGAGAGTAGGGGGGAAAGAGCAAGAAAAAGAGGGAGAGAGCAAAAAAAAGAGAGAGAAAGAAAGAGAGAGGGGGAGGAAAAGAGAGAGAGAGGGGGGGAGAGAGAGAGGGGGAGGGAAAGAGAGAGAAAGAGAGAGAGAGAAAGAGAGAGAGGGAGGGATAGATAGAGAGAGAGAGAGAGAGAGAGAGAGTGAGAGAGAGAGAGAGAGAGACAGAGACAGAGACAGAGACAGAGACAGAGACAGAGAGACAGAGAGAGAGAAGGGGGGAGGGACAAAGAGAGAGAGAAAGAGAGGGGGAGGGAAAGAGAGAGATAGAGAGAGAGAGAGAGAAAGAGAGAGATAGATAGATAGATAGAGAGAACGAGAGGGAGAGGGAGGGAAAGAGAGAGAGAAATAAAGAGAGAGGGGGAGGGATAGAGAGAGAAAGAGAGAGAAAGAGAGGGAGAAAGAAAGAGACAGGGGGAGGGAGAGAGAGAGAGAGAGGGAGAGAAAGAAAGAAAGAGAGAGGGGGAGGGAAAGAGAGAGAGAAAGAAAGAGAAAGAGAGAGAGAGAAAGAGAGAGAGGGAGGGGGAGCAGGTGGTGGTGGAAGGGGGGGTGGTGGTGGTGGAAGGGGGTGGTGGAGATTGAGGGGGGAAGGGGGGAGGGGGTCGTGGAGATGAAGAGGGGGAGGGGGGAGGGGTCGTGGAGATGATGGAGGGGGAAAGGGGGGAGGGGGGAGGGGGAAGGGGGTGGTGGAGATGGAGGGTGGAAGGGGGGAGGGGGTGGTGGAGATGGAGGGGGGAGGGGGGGTGGTGGAGATGGAGGGGGAGGGGGGGAGGGGGGAAGGAGATGGAGGGGGAGAGGGGGGAGGGGGGGTGGAGATGGAGGGGGGGAGGGGTGGGTGGAGATGGAGGGGGGGAGGGGGTGGTGGTGGAGATGGAGGGGGGGAGGGGGTGGTGGAGATGGAGGGGGGAAGGGGGGAGGGGGGGTGGTGGAGATGGAGGGGAGGAAGGGGGAGGGGGGGTGGTGGAGATGGAGGGGGGGAGTGGGTGGTGGTGGAGATGGAGGGGGGAGGGGGTGGTGGAGATGGAGGGGGGAGGGGGTGGTGGAGATGGAGGGGGGAGGGGGGAAGGAGATGGAGGGGGGGTGGAGATTGAGGGGGGGAGGGGGTGGTGGAGATGGAGGGGGGGAAGGGGGGAGGGGGGGGGGGTGGAGATGGAGGGGGTGGAGATGGAGGGGGGGAAGGGGGGAGGGGGGGTGGTGGAGATGGAGGGGGGAGGGGGGAAGGGGGGAGGGGGTGGTTGGAGATGAAGGGGGGAGGGGGAGGGGGTAGTGGAGATGGAGGAGGTGGTCACCTGAATGCTCTTCAAGTCTTTCTTGATGTAACGGGATTGTTGAGGACCAATGGACGGTGGGTGGATGGCTAGGTTATCCCTGCGAGATGGCTCGAAGTCACTTACCATGTGAGGATGGGAGTAGGGTGGTGGTCGATGGAGAGGAGGAATGTCTTGTGTAGGGCTCAGAATGAAGAAGAGGATGGAGGCAAAATGTGATAAATGAAGAATGACGGGGTGGAGTGGGTTTTTATAAGAAATGAGTTTAGGTTTAGGGTTAAACCCTAAACTCTTCCCGAGCCGTAACTTTTTATGGATAGCTCGGTTTGCTCTTCTACAAAAAGGTGAAATGATTGAAATTGCAAGCTCTATGCATTTGTGTCCACTACCTAGCCTAATTTTTTATCAAGTGGCTTCTTTTAAGAAATAAAGAAAATTTCTTAAGGTAGTAACCCAAGGTTGATGCTTGGGGTTGATATGTTTGGCTAGAAATGGAAAAAAATTTTTACTCTCCTTGCCCTTGAGTGTTATGTTCGTGAAAGTTTGAAGTAGTTTGTTTCTTACACATACCTACGTATGTTTACTCATTACTTGAGACACTAGTCTCCCCGGCAACAGTGCCAATGTTTACTCTTTCCTATGGCTTCCATAGGAAGAGCAGGGTTCTCTCAGTGTGTAGGGTTTCGAGGCTTTTTGTCACCTACATATATATTGGGGTTGTCGTTTGTAGTATATGTGTAGCTTAGGACCTTGAGTCATGTTCCGTTGAGAGATGTAAGCTTAAGTGTGGTAAGCAAACATAGTGCATGTATGTGTAAAAGGAATGTGCATCATCATGGTTGAGGTAGTGAAGGCTTTTGCCTTCATTGGGGGTTGTAGGATTTAGGAGTTTAAGGGTTAGAAGGAGGTTCCAGGGTTAGAATGAGGTTCCAAGGTCCAGAAGGGGTTCCAAGGATAAAAAAGTTCCAAAGTTTAGAAGGAGGTTCTAGGGTTAGAAGGAGTTTTAAGGTTTAGAAGGAGGTTCCAGGGTTAGAGTAGAGTACATGATGGAGAACTCATCTCCCTTGTAGATCATGGAGATTCAGGGTTGAGGGACTAAGGGTTTAGGGGGAGCATAGGAGTGGGAGAGGAAGAACTTGTGTAAGAGCATGGAGGAAAGAGGAGAGAGGAGGGACGAGGAGGAGGAGGGAAGAGAAGGAGGGAGGAGGAGGAGGAGGAGGGAGGAGGAGGAGGAGGAGGGAGGAGGAGGAGGAGGAAGAGGGAGGAGGAGGAGGAGGAGGGAGGAGGAGAGGGAGAGGATGGGTTGCAAGGTTGGAGGAGAGGGGAGGAAGGGTTGCAAAGTTAGGACATGCTTTTGGACATGGAGTGCAAGGAAGCATGGACACTTGAGACAATTGCTTGGAATACCAAAGTAGAACTCAACACAATGCCCCAAAGAGTGTGGGCTTCATTCCATTATGGGATATTTATACAAGTTGGAGAGCTTCTCTCTCTGCATGTAGGAATTGTAACACATTCTCTTTCTACACGTAGAACTTGCATATAGAACTTGCATGTAGAAGTTGTATGTAGAACTTGCATGTACAATTTGCATGTAGGAGTTGCATGTAGGAGTTGTATGTAGAAGTCATATGTAGAACTTGCATGTACAACTCGCATGTAGGAGTTGCATGTAGGAGATGTAGAACTTGCATGTAGAACTCGCATGTACAAGTCGTATGTAGAACTCATATGTAGAACTTGCATGTAGAACTCGCATGTACAACTCGCATGTAGGAGTTGCATGTAGAACTTGCATGTAGAACATGCAAGTTGGATTTCTAAGAGGGATTATTTCTAGCCTTATGCAAGTACAAGCAGAGCTTTGCCACTACTCTCTACACACACATTCTGTTCTACCTAAGTCCATGTTGGCACAGAGTCAACATATGCCATGATAGCTAGACCACTTTACAAATTATTAGTGAACTTCTTATGGACAGAAGAGTGCGACCAAGCCTTTGAGAATTTAAAGTGGTGCCTAATCACAGCACTATCTACTGGCAAATGATTTTGTCTTCTACATCAACCATCAAGCATTGCTTTATCTTGTGAACCTTCTATGTACAATAGGAAGAATAACTAGATGGCTCCCCTTGCTTCAAGAATTCAATTTCAAAATAGTGGTCCACAAAGGTGCCCAACACTACTTTGCCAATCACATCTCTCGTGTCAAGGCGGGAGAAGAAGCCACTAGAGTAGAAGACGACTTACGAGATGCCACCACCCCCTAAAATGAAAGCAGTAGATGCCAGAAAACTATTTCTAAAGGATGCACCTATTAACTCATTGCAAGACAACTGTACAAGATGGGCAAGGACTAGGTATTAAAAAGATGTGCAATTCCTCATGAGATCATGCCAATCTTGCATCAAGTCCATCAAGGCATTGTAGGAGGACACTTCCAAGGGGAAGCCACAGTAAGAAAAGTTCTCCTTGCAGGCTACTGGTGACCAACACTACCTATGAGTATGTAAAAGGCTGTGATGTATGCCAACGGACTACTAAACCACAACACAAAGACTTCAATCCCCTAACAATTAGTTGTTGCATAAAAATCATTTGAAAAATGGGGGATTGACTATGTGGGTCCCATCCATCCAGTAGCAAAAGGAATATAGGCACGCTACATCATTGTGGCCACTGATTACTTTACAAATGGGATGAAGCTAAAGCAGTCAGAAAGGTAGATGCCAGAAGCACAGCAAGATTCTTATACAAAAATGTGATCACCCGATTCGGATGCCCCATTGAAATTGTGTCAGATAGAGGCACACATTTTGTCAATGAGGTAATCCAAGAACTCTTGTCTGGCTTTATGGTAATCCATAGAAAAAGCACACCCTACTAACCCCAAGGAAATGGACATGCTGAATCCACCAACAAAATATTATGCATTACCCTCACCAAGGTAGTAGAACCATAGCATTCTGATTGGGTAGAGAAACTGAATGTAGCCTTATGGGCATACAGAACCATGCTCAAGCTCTATACAGGGACCACACCTTTTCAATTGGTGTATGGCCTTGAAGCTATGGTCCCACTAGAATTTGTAATACCAAGCCTACACATAGCAGTATAAGAACACATGGGAGACCATGAATCCTTGAAAGAAAGACTCTATCAGTTGGAGAATCATATAGAAATAAGACTAGTTGCCTACCATGCCATGACAACAAAAAAATGTAGAAGAAAGGCTTGGTTTGACAGAAATCTTAAAGCTAAGGACATCAAGGAAGGTGACTTGGTCCTGTTATACAATGCCAAAGTACACAAGGGGAAACTAAAGTATCTAAATCAAGGACCCTACCAAGTAAGAAAGATGAATCCCATCAGAGCTGTGCTGCTAGAAACATTGGATGGAGTCCAATTCAACACAACAATAAACGGGAGGTGACTAAAGCTCTACTACTTCAACACACAAGCCATCCCTGACAAAAACAAAGATTTAGGAAACCAAGTCTTCCTTAGTTAGGATTAGATTGTATCACGAGCACTCACTTGCATATGTACATCTTCACACATATAGGA